>NW_024962270.1:2875197-3188367 GCF_019238085.1 Lagopus leucura
AAAAAAAAAAAAAGGTCTACTTCCACTGAATCCCAACGACATCTGCATTGTAGTCATTTCACACAAGTCTGCTTGTCAGGAGGTGATGCATTCTCTGCAGCTCGCTTCACAACAACTTACTTAATAAACCCACTGGGGAGATAGCATGTGTCATTTCCAACTTCTAGTGTCTGGGTAAGAGTCCTTGTGTTTGTAACCAAAGATATTAGGGAGCTCTGCTATCAGCCAGTTCCTTCATGTTAGGAGGAGCTGAAGGCAAAAGCTTATGACAGTTTGCGTTACTTTCTATTGGAGACTTTAAGAACCATACATTTGTTAAGGCTGGGAAAGATCACTAAGATCATCCAGTACAACCATCAACCCATCCCCACCGTGCCCACTGTCATAAGGGTAGTGACGGATGCACAATCCTTGTTCACCAATCCATCTGACAAAAAAAAAAAAATCAACCAAGCACTGCTTTGGCATTTTAGCCATCCCAAACCCAGTGCTGCTTGCAAACTATGAGCAAGGCAGCCCTTGGGTGGCAGCTTGGAAAGGCAGACAGGTTCAATGGCTAACAGCACCACTGTCTCAGCACAGCAAAGCGATCACAACATTACTGGAGGGTTTTGCTCCTCCCACATACAAAAACCCACTCAGATCAGGGACCAAGCTTTAATGCCTGATCTTTAGCACCTCTGACACAGAGGGAATTGCATTTGCAGGCAGCTGCATGTATGAGATTCCTAGAAAGGAACAGGGCACTGAAGCAGAACTCTGGAAGGTACCAGCAAAAGCAAAAAGCCTCTTCTGCAATCAGCAAGTAAAGCAAGGCACTGGCATTCTGCAAAGCAGGAGGACAAAAACAGATCTCTAGTGCTAAGTTATTTACTGTACAGCCGAAGGAGGTGCTAATGTCTCCCCCACAAATAAATCACGTGTGTTTGTATATGTGTATGAGTAAAACAGCGAGATTGCTGAATTACCAGTACATGGATGCACACAGGTGTGCAAGTGAGGCAATGGTGTGCAATATCTTAATAAATCGGATGAACATGAATAGGGAGAGGACTGGCATGGGGTACCATGTCTACCAGATCATACAAGCCAAGACAGCAATACCTGCACACCCATTTTACCAGCCCTGAAACATTCCCGCTACTGATGCACAGCCCAATACACACCAAACCAACCAGCCCCCCGAACACATAACCCTTGCCAACCTGGTCGCCTTCTTCGCCTTTTCTTGGAGCCAAAGAGTTTGACTCTGGAAAACACATTCAACTTGTTCTTGTCGCAGCTTCCCTTGCTCTTGCTGGGGCTGTTGACACACTTACAGGCATTGGACTTCTCCCGCTCCCTGGCTTGTCTCTTCTGGCGGATCAGGGAGCTGGCGATGGCTGCGGCCATGGCCGCCACGGCCCCGGTGCCACCGGCGGGTCAGGCACACGGGGTCTGCTGGCCGGCCACAGGTGCCAGAGCCAGCATGCTGCTCGGCTGTCCCCAACGTTGGGGCAGCCACCACCCAGCGCCTACCGGCTCAGAGCCCGGGAGGCGCCGGATGGATGTGCGCACCGCAGCCCCGCGTCAGGATGCAACAGTTTAGGTCAAAACGGTTTTGTCGGCTGGGATTTTCCCCTTTTGATTTTCTGATGTTTCTTTTTTTTTCTTTTTTCTTTTTTTTTTTTTTTTTTTTTTTATTTCCCCTAACTTCTGGCAGAGGAAAGTTTGCAGGCAGAAGTGAGTGTTTCTACGGAGATCAAACAGACGACTTCCAAGGCATCCCTCCAAGCTGCTCCAGACGCGCTGTTCACACGCAGAAACGGCACATCGACTTGGCGCAAGATCATTGCATCTCTCCTAGCCCCAATTTCTCCAGTTAACTTTTCTCCCCACCCATCCCCTCTCCATTCAAATCCCAGCAAACACCTGTTAGACTCCAGCAGGGTTTGTCCTGTTGTAGAGCTTTTTTCTGAATGCTTTTTCCTTCTCTCACTGAAAGAAGAGATCTGAAGCAAGCAAGCGAGCTGCGACGGAGCCACAGGGAGGAGGTGCCAGAGTCCGGAGCCTCGGCTGCCTGCTGCCGAACGCCTTGGGAAGCTTCTCCTGTCCTTACAGGTGCAGCTGTCGGCGCATCCTTCCCTCCGCGGGCACGTTCGGTTTTCGCATCGCAACACTTGTGACCAGGCGGCAAACAGGCACGTTCCCCTGGCACTCCCGTGCCGGCAGCTCGGCGCAGATGCTGCAGCAGCCGTAGTCCTCCAGCAGCGGATGCACGCACTCGCGTACGCCCCACGAGCCGTGTGTTGGGTGCAGAAATGAGGCGACGCAGCGAGCCCCTTATCACCTCCTCTTCCTTCTCCTTTCCTCCTCCTCCTCTTCTCGCCGGCTCTTTGTGCCCAGAGGTGCGGAGCTGCGGGTGCCGGCACAAGGCGGCTGTTGTTCCTGGATGTCCCCGAGGGCTGAGGGTACCTGGCGGTGGCACTGCCGCTTCCCGGGGAGGAGCAGACACCCAAACAAACGTGACCGCGGTGAGCAAATAGATGGCATCAGGTTTTCCGGAGGGGAGTGGAGACACCTGGGCCAGCGCGGAGAGGTGGCTACCCACAACCACAACCCACCCCTTCCCGCATCAAGCCACCCCTCTTCCTCACTGATTTATTGAAGGCGATTTGCTTCTCTCCCCCCTCGCACCTCCTCCTCCCCGCTCCAGTCCTCCAGCAGACAGACACTCAGAGAGGCGATTCTCCCGCCGCTGCAGTGCTCTCCCTCGTCCCTTTGTCCCCGTCACGGTGCTACCGTGTCCACCCCGGGGGCTGCGGCACAATGGGAGGACGTGCAGGGAGCAGGAGCAAAGCCGGGTGTAACACCTGGGCACCCACCGTGGTTATTGACCTGCAGAGCGGGCACCGGATCCTGCACGTATCCACACCCCGAGACACAGGAAGCAGGAGATCCTGGGGTCTCTTTGTGACACCCCCTTCCTTGCTTTTCAGCAAGCTTTTAACAGCTGGAGCCTAAAATAAAGGCAATTCAGGCTAGAAAAAAAAACGGAGATTTGCACTCCCGAGGACAGCAGCTCTTGAAAGAATTTATCCCTGAGGCAGAAGGGATTTGCAGCCCCTTGCAGGCCAAAGCAGGCTGGGATGTCCCTGCAGCAGGGGACTGAGGGCTGATCCTTGCAGGAGCTGAGCTCTGCGGGGCCAAAATGGCACATGGCTTCAGCCATCTGAGCCCAGAGCTGCCCTGTGTGCCCTGTCACAAACCTATGGATCAGGAGGGCTATGGAGCAGGGACCAATGCAGGTGGGCTGGTGTGACAACATGGGATTTTGGGTGTGATTTCAGACCCTGGCACACACTGCAAGACACCTGCCCCTTCCTCCTTTCCTCCATACACCTTTGGCAAAACCACATGCTCTTCCCTCCCTCCCCAGACACATACATTGCGGGCACAGGCAGCCACAGCAGAAACCATGCCACCACATATTAAACATCATTCTCAATGTCTCTGGAAACATTACAGTCCTTCCTTGGACTAGAAACTGTTCATGATGGGATCTGTTTCCTCCAACTGAGAACTCCTGCCCAATGAAACATGCTGCTCGGCCAGGCCTTAATAACAGGGATACCTCTAATGTGGAAGTTTGAACACAATGTTGGACTGAAGGTATTGGGTACCATTACAGCTTGAGACCTGCATTGCTGATGCAGTATATTGGATGTGGCAGCCCAATATCTCTGTCCTCAATCCCACTCTTCTGCACAAATCACATGTACGTGCACTGACAGACCTGTACAGGTATTCTTGTCCTTATATATGAGACACTTTACAGCATTCACATATTGATATTAAACACTTCTAATTTCATTTTGATAAATAGGATAAGAACAACTGCAATTCATGAGTTCCACCACTACCCTCATCTGCCAATCTACAGAAGACATACGAAACCCCACCCAAGGGGCAGCCAGCTGGATATTATCAGTAATAATTTCTCCCAACCAGCTCACCAATAACGCGCTGTGAGTTTTGCCATCAGTCACAACTGAGACTTGTTTTTTTTCTGAGACTCACCCATTACTTCATAAATATTCTGAGTTTGGAAAACGGTGTTTGATCTTCAGATCAAAGTGAAGCTGCTTCACTGTGATCTGTCCTATAGGTCAGACGACATTTCTTTTCACAACAAATAACCAGAACTCAGAATTTGTCTAACCTTGACAATCCTGAGGAAAAAAACAGTATTTAGGATATCTTCCTGACAGCATTCCAGTGTGCATGCTTAAAATCCATCAAGAAAACTCATTTGCACAAATGTTCCTTGACAGATAACTAAAGAGAGGAATAAAAATAGCATATATGCATAATCAGATTTAAGTTTCAAAAAAACAGTCCTTCAGGGTTGGTCTTTTTTTTTCATGATCATCCTCTTCATCTATCGGTACTCCTACAAACTTGTCTTCATTTACTATAAATGGCACATGAAAATGAGGACCTTGTTGGGAAAACGACTTTGGTATAGGAGCAGTCTTTGGACTACTTCAGTTTTACAGATCCAAAAAAACGGAACAGCTTTATTCTCTTCAAACAGCGAGGGCTGATCACTCCCCACCATGCTAAAAAGGTAAAATGAAATAACTTTCCAAGCAATGTTTTGAATGTAGAAGGCGACCAGGCACCTCTTGAACATATGCTCTCATTCTTGGATTGTGATTATTGTAATTGGGTAGACTTACTGCTAAATGCAAACCATCAGCCCCATTTCAATCAAGAATGAAGCACCTCTTAAGAAATGAGCATAGGACAGACCTGTACATTTACTGCCACAGACAGGAGCTGTGCTGGATCTGACCCAGCAGCAATTACGCTGTTTGAAAGTAGACAACGACTTCACCTGCTTTTAAATCATACTTTAAATCCCAAGCACCTGTTGATTTGATACTGATTATTATTTCCACAACTCTAATCATTAAAAGTACCTGAGCCCTCAGTTGCCTGCACTGGGTACTAATGGCAGCAGGTTGGTCCCATGAGCCCCATGCTTTAAAGCATAGGACATGGTTTTCTATCACATGCATGACTCAATGAGGGACCTGAGCCCTCTGTGCCCTGCAAAAGCATAATTGGTTCTCACGACAAGTTCCTACATAGCACCAGTACCTCAGGTCCATATATCCCATATAGCATGTTCAGTGACTTCTTCTTCCCCCAGATTTATAGTTGGTCCCATATAGAAAGGTAGATTCTGGCCAAAACATATTCTGCATGAAAATCGAGAACAAGATTAATCACAAGGCAGCTCCACACCTCATCCACCCAGCAAAAACACCAGCTCAGTCCCCCGTATTTACAAAACTGAAATTGCTTTGGTGTGACAAACCATGGGATGTTAGGGGTCCCTCCTCAGGCTCTTCTCTTCCTGCTCAGGTAACGTCACAGCTGTTATGCACATGTAGAGTCACATTGCTCCAGGAGTTAGGCCTGGGGACAATTTCCGCTGCCTACATTCCAAACGAGTGGAGATTTATTTTCTGAGAAGTGCCACCAGCATTGCTTTTCTCCCTTTTCAGGCCGTGATAAACAAGACTTCACCCAGCCGGGTATGACACAGCAGCACTGAGGCCCCCAGTGATTTTTTCCTCTTCTAAGTAAACAGAATTACTATTCACCAGGAAGCAGAGCTGTTCAGACCCAAGCTGTGCATCACTTAGCTCCTCCGTGAAACATCCCATGGAAATGACTCAGCCTTTCCCTGCAGCCAGCTCAGCGGCTGGACACAGGTGCTGCAGGATGGCAAAGGGCTCGGGCTCTGTCAGGGGCTGAGCGTGGTTTGCTGCCCATTTTGCTGCCTATGAAGGCTCCATCTTTCCCAGCAACACATGTGAGCTAAATTGAGAGTCATCTAGAGGTTTATTTTAATTGCAAGGTGGAAGGAGGTGTTAGTGGAGGAGCTGGGCTTTCAGGCAGCCCCAAAACAAGAGCTCAAACCGGATGATATTTCAGTCCACAGATCAACTGGGCTTCCTTATTATTAACGAATAGCAAAGTTTAGCTTTAATAATCAGCTGCAAACCTTTATGAGAGCTGCATTACTGTAAGCAGATGTATTTTTTATGTGGCCAAGAGGTATAGCAGCATTGGCATTCCTGTGTGTGCCTGTGCCATGGTTCTTTGCAAAAGTGTACGTTGCATCCTTGCCAGTAACAGGAATAATCAAAATAACTCCCTGTGACACAGCATAGACGTGCCAGTTGGACTGACTATAGAAGAGCTCACACCTGAGTGTGGAAACACAGACCTTTCTCTTCTATAGCCTGTGGGATTAGGCTGCTGGTTGGTTTTCATCTTCATGGGGTACAAAATCATGAATCCCAGCAGCAGAAGAGGCTCCAGCACAACATACATCTGTGGTGCACAGGACTGGATGTGCTGAAACTGGCCCCCATCCAGCAGAGCAGAGATGCGTGTCCCTGTTTTCAACATGAGTCATCTCACTAAAACTACTAAGATATTTAAGAAATAATTATGTGCCTGCTGCATGAAGAAAGGTTCTCATATCTTTATCCTGTTCTCTTATCAGATCTTTTTGCCAGGATGAGATCCACCAGAGAATCTGGGCTGCTTTTCTGAGCTAAATGCTGAGAATAGCCATAAACCTCTGATCAAGAACATCAGTTTCCTCCCAGGTCTTCAGAGAAAATATTCATAGGAGAAATCCCAGTTCTACCCCCTCCCAACTGTGAATTCTGATTCTCTTGCTGCACTGTCTCAGCCAAAACTGGATTTGATCTGACCACACCCCCGGTGGAGCAGGCATTTTTGGAAAAGGAGGGCATTGTTTGAAGCTAGAAAATGGAAATATTTTTTCTTAGGTTAATCCATATTCAGTCATCCCAAAATGTCAACCACAAAAGATCGCCTATCCGGTGCATAAAAGATCAGTGCCAATCAGCTGGGAAAGGTCAGAGAACAAACAGAAGAGATCAGCTCCCACAGCTCTGCGTGCTCCCAAATTGGGAACACGTTATTCTGATGTCTCTGGGGGCCCAATGTGAGCCAGCAACTTGCAGCAGCAGCCGACCAACTTCTCTCTGCCCACTGCAATGCCACAGCAAATGTATTCAAGAGTCTTCCACATCAGTATGCACAGAAATATCTGTTCATTCACCCCTCAGAGTGATGACAATTGAAAGCATCAATGTAAATGACAGGATACCATCCCTCAAATATTTACATCTCAGCATGGGACACATGGGAAGTGTGGGCTATATGCCACTAGCAAACCAAACATAAGGCCAATTTACACATGAGAAAAGACTGCAAATAGTCCTTCACAGACCTAGAACAAGTTGCCCAGAGATTGTCACATTAATCAAATGGATCTTTTTTTGTCTGTTCATAGATCTGATGGTTCATCCTCTGTCAAGAGCTTGACAACAACAGACTCATCAGGTCTCCGCTGAGTTGAAGCCCCTGAGAGTTTTCCTCCTCCAATGTGTCTAAGCATTTCCACCAGCTTCTCACAACCATGATCCTTATTTTGCTCACAAGCAGTTCTGCCCTACTAACTTTGTCTAACTGCTGAGTCCAATTCCCTGCAATCATGTGATGGATGCCAAGCTTGCTGCTTCTCGATGCTTTGTTAATGATCCAAGACCAATCTGCTTTTTTAACAGTGAAATCAAATCACCTGGACTAGGGTCAAAAGGGCCTGACAATGGGTTTCTGTGGCTTTTACCTGACTGCTGAGATCATGCATTACAAGTGACAATGTGAAGAGTTGATCACAAAAAGAAGGGATTTGAGCAAGGACTGCCATGTATTGGACACAGGCAAGACCTGGAGTTAGACCCTTCACTCGGTTTCTGCTTCTGCAACTGTGCAGGTAGAGCCTTGCTGTTTGCAGTCATGGAACTGGAACCAGTTTACCTGAGCAAAAGAGCTGGTCTCAGTTTCACTAACCAGAAAGAAGGTATGCCCTTGGGCATGAGGTGAAGGGTCAAGAGCTAGAAATTCTGCCTTCTGTTTCTGTTGTAATGATTATATGAATATTGATATAACAAGACATATCACTAGATTTATCTAAGCTCATCTGACCTGGGCTGTCAAGACAAGAAAGAAGAGAGAAAGGCAACTCCAGATTGAAGCTTATCCCCATAAAAAACCTGTATTGAAGCTTATCCCCATAAAAAAATCTGTATCAACAGCTGCATGAAGGAAAACTACCTCTGCCTCACTAAGCTACACTTGTGAGGGAATTCAGTCTGTAATTTACCTTATGCATTATAAATAGTTATTACTATCATCAACAATAAATAAATACTTAATAAAGATCCATGTAGCTCAATGTCTTTCTTCCAGCAATGCTCAGTAATACATGAATATAAAAACAGTCCAAGCACTCACGCAGTCACACTTCCCACACACACCTTCCAGCAATTGGCCTCATGGCAACTCCAGGCCTAGCAGGAGCCTCTGCTTCCACGAGCAAAGTAAAAGTGATATCTACAAATCATGTAGAGAATTTGAGGTGAAAAATGCAATGCATCATAAATAAACAACAGGAAAATCATTAGCACATATTAGATTAGATGCACTCTTCGTGCAAGCAATACTCTCAAGAAACATAGGCTAGCAAAACAGGAATGAAATTCACCAGCCAGCATTTGCCATATTAGATTTCAATAGGTCTGGAAATCAGAAAAATTGCGTGTGCATGTTCTGCATAAGCAAATTAGAAGAAATTCAGAGAAGTTGGTTCAGAAGAGCAGGCTGAGAGTAGAGCATCTGCTGCTGCTCCCAGTATTGGCATTAGGTGTCTGGGTACATTACTGGGAACTCAGAATTCATTAGAAAGCAAGGGAAGATTTTGTTGCTATGCAGACAACCAGCGCTCAGAAATCAGAGGAACAGATATGAGAAACTGCCCCAGCTGACCTCTGCTATTCCTCACTTAAACCCAGCTGAGCTACAACAGGGATGTACTTGTTTGTGCAGAGACTGGATAACTGTCCAACTTATGGCTGCATTTCTGACTAAACCCACCAAGAATGCAAGAATTAAGCTGCAGAAGTAGGCACAAGCATAGTACCAGGACTTTAATTAAATTCCCAGTTAACACATATGGCCTTAGTAACTCCACAATCATACTGCTACATCATGCTGAGCTAAACTCACAGAAGAGACACATCATACTCAGCAGGTGATGATATATCATTAGAATTTCTGTCCTCTCCCCTGAACTCTCTTCTCTTCATCATTCTCATTTTCTATCTCTTCCTGCCAGAATCTTCTTTTCTCGTTTCACTAGAAGTTACAACATGCTTTTAATGAGCAGTAGACATACAAAAAACACCAGTATCTTGATCTCCTTATTCTTTAGCTGAGGTCAACTTAATGTTGTTTACGACCAAACAAACTCTGTTTCATCTAAAATGCAACATCCCAAGACTGGGAAAGAAAAGACAAACAGCAGGATTAGATCATAAGGCACAGAACTAACCTAGATGGTTTTTAAGAACTTCCTTGGGCTGACCTTTTAATCTTATTGTTTGTCCAACCAAATTCAGCCAGTTCCATGGAACTGAATTGAAGGAAGACCTCCTTGTATTTTCTTGTATGCACAGTTAACAAGAGCATGAAGAATCTAATTACAATTGCATTTATTACAGCTGGACAGGTAAAACGCAACAGAATTCAAAACAGACTGCAGAACTCTGTGCAGCCTGCTGGAATCTCTATGCTGCTCCCTCATGTGACTGAGGCAAGAGATACAGCTTCCCAGAGGCTATTGGTATTTGCATTTCCTTCTCTTATAGTAACTGGAATTGGATGGCTCAAGCCTCTGCAAATATGGCTTCTACATTCATACTATGGTCGTGTAAACATACGCTTTTTTTTTTCCTTCTGCCTTTCTTCCTTCTGGCTTGCAAATACCAGCCAAGATGTTTCAACAGCAATGAGATGTACAAACAGCAGGGAATCAGAGTAGAGCTGTTAACACTGAGAGAAACTTCCACTTCCTTCAGCACTTTCTTCTTTTACAGTTCTGTAGTATATGAAAGATCTTACTCAGTGATTATATTTTTAAACCATCACTGCCATACATTTTTACCCACTTAAAAAGTTCCGATGCAAAGGCTTTTTCAAGATGCTTTCAGTGAAATATAGTTTCCTGCACAGGAAGCATGCTGCAGAACATTAATTTGGAAACAGTTACAAACCAAACAGAACAAATTTCCATTGCTTTCGCTTGAAGAACCAAGCATACAGAAGTACTGCTAAAACCAGAAACAAGAGGGACACCTAGAGCTAGTTCTTGTAATTGCCCTAACAAGGTCATTCACTTTCTTTCCCAGTTTTTGTTTCTGGTCACTGGTGATATTTAATTACAACCACGCATGTGGTGCCTACGGCTGTAATTAACAGCAAAATTGAAAGCGCGGCGTTCAAGCAACCGGGCAGAGCTCTTGCGATATGGCATTTCGCACTGTGCTTTTATATTTCATAGGAGCTCAGCTCGACCTTTCCCACCTTCAGGTGCAGATATGAGACCGGCGGCTGTCAGTCACCCGGCTCGGCCCGCGTCTGCCATGCGGAGCCGAGACGGAGCCGGATCGGCGGGCGCTGTCCGTGGTGCTGAACACGCGGAGGTGGGTTAACCCACGAGTCCTGGGCCTCTGCGCAGTTTGCTGACCAACCGCCCACGTTTGCCATCGGTCAGCATTTCTTTTGTGTACTGTGGTGGCACAATGCAATCCCGAAATCTAACCTTTTGCTAAATATTTGTGTTTTAGTTCTGCTTCATCTTTAACTGCCAATTCACGCTACAAACAAACAAACAAACAAACAAACCAAAACAAAACACCAAACTAACGCTTTTACAAAAGCACAAGGCATTCAGCAGTTAATATTTTGGATCATGTATTAGGTGAATACATTTGGTAACTGCATTTATAACTTGCCAAAATCACAGAATCATAGCTTTGCTTGGGTTTGTGAGGGACCTTCACAAATTCCAATATTTACAATATCTATTTCAAGAAGAAAAAAAAAACATGGATGTCATGTACAATGTCAAAAAAATTGCTTACTAATCATATTGAGTAATTTGTAATAAAGAATGATATATGTCCTAAAAATACAGCTAATATCCAACTCTCTGTACACAGTGCCTATCAGATTATTGCTTGATATTGCGGTGTTTTTCAAGAGTCCTTACATATTTCTTTTCTAGCTTTAGGGCGTTGGTTCGTAATCTGATCATTTCACATACAAAATGCACAGAAAACATTTTCTCATTACAAAAGAAAAAATAAATTACACCATCATAACTGCCTTTTTTTTCTTCCCTAAAATCTTTGCAAAAGAAAAGAGAAAAACTAATGTTTTTGTATTAAAATGTTTTCACGTTATCTACACTATAACAAGATTATCTTCAGTTAATGTTAGTCACAATACTCTCCTGAAAGGCAATTAGAACGGAACTGGAATATTCTTGTCTTTTTCTTTAAAGCAGGTCTTATATCACGAGCACAAAATAAACTAAATACATTGAACCAATGCTTAAAAGGCCATAAAGTCAAGCAGTGAGACATCTGAAATACATTGTTTAAACAAGACAAATTTGCCAGTTCAGCAATATATTCAGTGTATTTACGGTTCCAATTGACAGTAATTAACATTTGTCTTTTCCTTCCTAAATAGTATGGGTTTGAAGTTAATAAGGCAAAATCATGAAGTCAAAGAACGACGGAACTACCATATAATGAGCATTAAGAAATATTAAGTCTTAATTTCTTTACGCAGTTTATCATATTTGCAGAGCATTACTTGCCAGAAATGAACTTCTAGATTTTCCCTCTAAAAACATTGCTTAAATACATCTTACCTGAATACGACTTTCTTAACCCCAAAGCCATGCTGTCTTACAAGCTGCTCCTACCCAGACAATTGCAGTCTACATTTGGAGCAGACACACAGGAGTAGATCAGGGAAAGTTTAAGGCATATTTAAAGTATTCTCTACGGTACTGGCCAGAAACATCAAGCCCATACTCGTGGTATAGAGAGATCATTAATGGGCATTAGTGACAGACCATTATGACTTTCAGAGATCATTAAAGATTCATAATGTAGCTGCATTGTTCTGGCAACATCTAACCATTTCTTGGACATAAACGTACATTTCTCCCACATGATTTCCTTAAACTTATTATTTTTGAGTGTCAAATTTTATTTTCTGCCTCCTAGAATTACAAAGGATGCTTGTAACAGGACACTGTAGCACATTACACCAGCCATAGGAGCCTGGTGCTTGCTTTAGCTGATACTTTTATTGCAAGGCATTTTGCAATATGAATAGCCGAACAACATTCATGAGGCAGAATATGTACCATACGTTCTTCCTTCTTTAAATAAACTGCACTGCTGATGCACCATGTTACAAGAATAAAAAGCACTTGAAATAATTACATTTGCCAACTATTCTTAAACAATTACTTCATATTCACCTTTTGACTTTTTTGAGTTTTACTGTATTTTCAGAAAAGCTTTGTGTTTTCTGAGAAATACTAAGACATCCTAGTGTGAGTCAACAATGCCTGCTATTCCTAATACAGTTTTGAGGAGTGCAAATGCCACTGAGGAAAGGCGTAGAAGATGCATGGTACTGCAAATAATATTGCTGAATGGTGCCAACCAAGGGCTGGATTTGAATTTTCTGTTGCTGAACTCAATCAAGACCTTGTGTAGTTCATCCTTCTTCAGCAGAGCTCCTGCTCACATATGATGAGTGAAATTTATACAGTCTAGCAGCAAAGCCAGATTTGAAAGTCAAATACTGTCTCTAAGCATGACTTGGTCATTGTAGAGACATATAACTACAAGCAGTATAAGAAGAGCTCTTCCTCTTCATGGGAAGCTACCACTGCCTCCACTAAGAAATGTTCTTCAGTCACACGTGCATGAGCATGTTTTACTTCGCAATGCAATGTATCAACAGTGAGCATTCACCAACCTGCTTATAAACAGGAAAAGTGCTAACCTCCAGCTGGGGAGTGGGAACTTCAGCAATCCTTCTCACACAATCATTTGCAAATGCATCATGTCGAGCTTTAGAAAAAGCCACTACAGAAAATGAGATCTGGAAACTGAAGTCAGTTTAACATTTTAACAGGTTTGAGCATTTATGTTTTGCTTAATATATACCTAAAAAGGTGAAACCTGCCAATTCACAGCTATGAAAGAATTTTCCCAAAACACTATTTTGGTGTTTCCTAATTCACGTCATTGCTTATTTATTTGGAATTTGCAACAGGTATGCAGAAATAAAATCATGCTGTGAACTGCATAATTTTAGAATATTCACCGTTTGTTATGCCACAGTCGCACATAATCAAGCTGTGAATATTGCTGATATCCATGTACACTGTACCAATAAAAACATCCCTCATTATTGCTGTTGGCAAACAAACAACACCATACCAAGAAAACCATAGTGAGGCAAAAACTGGTTTTGAGACATTTGCACTCAGAAATGGCACAATTTTCTCTAGAAGAAGTCAATCCACGTGGAGGAATGTACTCAAGCCCATCACCAATCACCTGCTGAGAGCTGCTGGTTTTAAACCACCATCCTCAAGTCAATAGTTTTTATGTCACCCATGTCAATGACCAACAGACAGTCAAAAGCCAGCAGTGGTATTGCTTATTCCCTTGCAATTATGCACAAGATGAATCTGCACATCAATGTAACTCTTTCCACAAGCAGGAATGCACTTAATTCCTTTTTCCAAAGCCCGCATGAATTTGTAATGACGATTCCACCAAATTTAAACAGTTCTTACTAAAATTCCCAGGATCTGTATTTTTCAGCAATCATTTAAGCAATTCAGAAACATTCTTACAGTTTTACAATAAAATCAAGGTTGTATATTGAAAGCACAACCTGTGTTTATCTGACACTTTCTACCACTTAGTTTTTCATTGTGTACCAACTTGTTTAGCTGTTTACCCAAAAGGAAAATACTGCTTGTGTCTCATTTCCACTTTGTTTTGATCACTTTATGTCTGTTGCATGTCTCAGCCCATAACTAGAACTACTGACACAAAGGAACACAGCTCCTCTGAGATTCCTGCATGCTGTTGATTTAGACCAGCTCAGACTTTACTTTTGCAGAGTGGTAGCTTAAAAGAGCAACATCATACTGTGTTATTGGATCTGTGGCAAAAGGTCTAAAAGTGGATTTATAGTAAACAACCATTTTACATTTTTTGTCCTATGGATCAATAAAAATCAAGCTGACATTTGTTATGACGCATTCACTGGAGATTGACCTGTTATAAAAATTGCAGATGACCAATGAGTAAAGAGCTAGGAGAAAAGGGAAGAGATGGTTTGGAGAGGGCAGTACATCATTAACCTTCCAAGGAGAAAAGCTTTAATTAGCACTTCAAAAGAGATCTCATCCCTTCACTTCAAGAGATCTTGAAGCCACAGTTTCATCAGTTTGCCCATGATGTCATGTGCTGCACCTGTTCTCTTTACAAGCGACCAGAACTGACAACTTTGCAGGTCACAGCACAAGTAACCCATGCTGGCTGGTATGGTGACAGTCATCGTGGACTGCAGCAAGCACTCTCCTCCCCAAAATCACAGCCACACCACAAACATGGTGCTCTACCTTTTATGCATGTTCTCTGAAGCAGACAGACTCTGTCTAGTTTGCATACAGGTAATGGTGGGCTGAGATAAATGCCTGAGGATATCCAAACTAGTAATGTGGATACAAGTGAATTGACTGCTGCAGGGAAAAAAAAAAAAAAAACTTCCATAACTTCAGCATGAGATCTGGTTTGTAATCTTGCAACCTATCAGGCGTGCCTGTTTCAATTAAATCTGCTTTGCACTTTGAATTGATTTCCACAACAAACAAACAAACCAACAAACTCTAAACACCTAGGATCCAACATCAAAACCCCTGCTTATCTGAGAGCCTGGATTCTATTCTGCTGCTGTTGCTACGACCAAAAAACCTCAAATGCGAAGCACAGACAGCAAGCACAGCAATGCTCTCTCAGCAGTTTCATGGTAACATCATGCAACTTCCAGGCAAATACAGATGATGACTAAAAGAAGGTTTCTGCCTTCTTGGATAAGTTGGAGTAAGGAGAACCCTGAACTAAAATCCAGCCAAACCCAACTTTTTGGGATACAGAACCTGTCATTCTACTGTTTTCATATTATTCATCATTATATTTTCAGAGTCATTCAGATGTTTGAATGTTATCCCCAAGATGATTCATTTCATCATGTATTTTCCTATCAGATTATTAAAAACATCACATATGCTTATCATATGTGTTTATCACATACGCATCATATATGTTTATCTGCCTGGAAGTATCTACTATCCCACTGCTTTTTTCTCCTCTCTTTCTGACCTGACTTCGCTAACCTGTCATGCAACCCCACTATAAGGAAGAAGCCCCTTAAGGGGTGGCGCTACTTAATTTACTGCTGCTAGGAATGCCTGCCTGCAGTTACTGGGAGAAGCAGCGAGATCCGTGCAGCACCAGCACCTTCCTGCCTGAGCTCCATCCGCCACCTGCTGGTGCCATCGCAGCAAGCAGGAATCGTTACGTGGAGACCGGCGTGTTCCTGCGGGCACCTGGAGCTCCGAGTGCTGCCTGCGAGGCTGCAAAAAGCCTCGAGAAGCACTGCTGGCAAACGTCTCTGCACTTCGTGCCCGCACACCAAGGCAGTTTCAAAAGCGTTCTGCAATTACAGCATTTAAAACCAGAAAGGACAAGTCTGACATTTGGATTTTTAGCACACGAAACAAAACAGCCACAAACTCCCAAATGCCAGAAGTTGCCATGATCTGCCCCAAATTCACTACGATGGGGGTACAACATGTAAGAAGAGTTTACGAGCACAAAGGGAACTCAATGGCATAAACAGGACTCGCAGTCAGACACAGGATTGAAAGCAGAAATAAGTGTCACTTTGTGTCAGTGTCAGTGTCACAAAGTGCCACTTTGACACCTGCCTACAAAACAGCTTCCAACCTCCCTCTGTCATGCCATGAGAAGTACCGCCCTGAACTTTTTCAGTTACTGTATTCCCTTTGGAATACACTAATTATGGTATATTCTATTTGGAACATTTCAGTAAAAAGGCAATACAAAGTATAACCAAAAGTACCTTCTGTTCTCTCTTTTCAAAATCAATAGCCCTTGCTTGCCCTGTCTCGTTTGCTATGCAAGAACAGGATGGCACTGAAGCTGCCCTGATGGGGTAACATGGTATCTGC
This sequence comes from Lagopus leucura, assembly GCF_019238085.1. NCBI lineage: Eukaryota > Metazoa > Chordata > Aves > Galliformes > Phasianidae > Lagopus > Lagopus leucura. The sequence continues at coordinate 2,891,498 of NW_024962270.1, forward strand.
ATCAGTTCCCTTTGCAGATACCAGTGGGAAAGTACTCAATACAAGGAATTTGCCACTTAAAGAAAGCCCATAAGCCAAGGCTACTTGCATAGTGTGCCACCGTGCAGGTGGATATTCAGGTTACCTCAGTCTGTAGCATTACTGTTAAATAGCAGACAGAATGCTCAGCCAAACATTCCCAGGATACCCGAAAGAGCATCCCTCACAGTGGCTCAAGGATAGGCATCCTGAGTCATTTCCATCTCTGATCTGTAGGGTCAGACATCGTATTAGTGGCCTACACTGCCTTATAGCCATGCTGCAGCCACATACCAGGAAGAGGTGGCAGCCCTGCGTAGTGCAGAGGGTTTGGGCAGGATCACTACACAGCAGCTCAGAGCAGCAGTTCTGCTCCTCGCATGGCTCTTATCACACTCCTCAAGTGACACACGTAGGGGAAATGCTGATAAACACAGAGCAGAGAAGTGTTCTTGATGCTTCCTGTGTATTTACATCAGCACTGTGCAATGTTCTTCTGATCCATCCTGCTGGAAAGTATATGTCAATTTCACCAGCAATCTTCTAGCACAAATAGTTCTTACTCACTTGCCAAACACAAAGAAAACACAGTTAATGTCTAATTCAAGTCTTGACAACAGCATGATCCTACTCATATATGATAATCCACATGAAAGAGAGCAATCCTTAAAGCTAAAAGAAATGGTTTTCCTATTTTCCTTTACAGGCCAAAAGTAAGACATTAGCTTAACCACCAAAGGAAGAGAATTGGATGCTCGGCATATTTTTAGTGATGGGGTTTGCAGAAGCACCTGAAAGAACTGAGAGCACAAAACCTATGGCATGATTGTGTCTAGCTCCTCAAAAATGTCTTTTTTTTTTTGAAAAAAAAAAAAAACAAAACACTGAAAATCAGATTTTGACACAACAGAAAGGAAAGGCAGGCAGATCTCTGGGATGAAAAGATCAGCAAAGACATTGCCTCCATCCCCTAGAAACAAGGCTCCAGAAGCCCATAAGCTAAGGCAGACCTTCCATTATGCAAGGTCTAGGTAAGCACAAAATTCCATGTTTTTTCTCCAATTTTTCTTCCACAGACAAGATGTGGCACCAAACACTACTAGAAGAACGTGAAAGAAAAAAAAACTACTAGCATATATGAGTTGTCAATTGTCAACTAGGCATTCATTCTCATTATTAAATACAGTGCCCCAGCACCACACTTATATCCAGCTTTATGACACTCACAGGGACTTATCACACAGGAAAAGGTTTGTTAAGGAAAGAATCTTGATGTATTTACCAGAAGCTCTCTTTTACAAAAAGCTCTCAGAATCACTTATTTTGCAGGCATTATTCTGCCCCACTTTCCTCACCAGGTAACAGCATGACGCAAGCACTCAAAAAAAAATAAAAAATAAAAAATAAAATGTAAAATTCCATAAAATATTTGCCACTAGAGGAGGCCATTTCACCATTTATTTCCAGTGACAAACCTGTTGCAGGGAAATTTCACTGGAGCAATTCCCAAAACCACCACTGCTGTTTTCCAGCTTGTGCTATGATGAATCCAACCGAAATCAGAGAACTGCTCAATAGCTGTGTTTGCACTTAGTCCTGAACTAAATGAAAAACAAATTCACAAAGCTCACAGATTCATAACTGGATAATCTCTGTCTGTTTCAGTGTGATGGTACATTTCACTGCCTGTAGAACATGCTGAACACGACAGGGGTTTTCAGGGATTATACTGATCTGAAAATCATTGCTAGAGAAACTTCAGCTTAAGAAATTAGCAATGAGGCCATGCAATCTTCAAGCGCAACAGTTTTCTTCACTGTTTCCCATCGTTCTATGAAGCCTTTGATGCTCCAAATTCACATCCTGGATGCTCTCAGCATCCAGGCTCCACTGCCTCACACCATCAGACTCCAGGCTCCAAATCTAGGGATTCGCTTCCTGCCTTGGTGAATGGGGTTGCACTTTGTTTCAGGTGAATGGAGCCAAATTTTAAAATACCCAAATTTGCTATGAAGCAGAATTGCCCTTTCCAGCCTGGTCTAGGTATAAACAAACATTAAAGGAAATGGGCCGTGAAATTTTTGAATCACAAGACATACTTGAACATACCCTGTTCTCATAAAACATCTCTGGCTGATGGTCTCAGAAATAGATGCCCTTTCTCAAGCACATCCCAGAGGAGATAAGAACAGCCATGCGAGGAAGATTTGAGCAATGATCCCATATTTTCATGCATGCATCCCAGGTTGCTGTGCCTGTGGTATCACTACAGTTTCCTTCTTGCATGCACTTTAACTTGAACAACGGAGGCTAAGACTTGTGTTTTGGCCATAGTGCACCTTATTCAGGTGATGTTTGTAGTCAAAAAGGCCTTTGGCAGAAGGTGACAACTGCAACTTTCAGCCATGCTTTCAGAGTTCCCCCTGCATTTTGCTAGCTCCCATGGGAGCTCACAGAGACATGGGCTCCCAGGCAGCACCCTCCTTAAGAACTGACCTAAAAAGCCACTTGTATCCTCTGCCACATGCCAGGCTAGAAAGTGCTTCATGCCCTGGAAAGGATACTTGAGAGGCTGAGAATAATACTGGACAGCACTTAAAGATACGGGTGCCATAGCTCACATCATGACTCTGGGGTTTCAACACTCTGCCAATGCATCCTTCTCATGCAGAACTTCAGAGCCCAAACACATTGATAGGAAGCACCCATTTCTGAGGACAGAGCCTGGAAGGCAGCTGTTTGGTGCAGACTGCTGTGCTGTTCCTTTGGCTTGCAACTCAGATACTACAAATCTGACATTGCATCATTAAACTTTCCCACCTCCACTTCCATTCCAGCAGCTGTAAAGCAAAGTAATTTAATTTAATTACAATTTTTAAATTAAGCAACTATGTGACTACGTGCTTGACTATAACAGTGAGAGCTCTAACTTCACATCTCAGCATTAGAGGGAGTCCTGCTCCCGTTTAACTCTCTTTGCGGAGGCGAGAAGTTGGAAGCACGGCTTTATGGAACAGCATCCCAGCAGTCAGTCAGCAGCACTAGAAAAACGAACAAGGAAAAAACCTGAAAGCATATTTCATGCTCTGCAGCGGATCCACAGCACACAGCAGGGTAAAAATTCAGTCCCTCTCTTCATGTCAAGCATTAGCATTCCTGATCTAAGCAACGCTGCTCTGAGCTGCAGGACCTGAAGGAAGATTCACATGGATACCCAGGTTCAGTGACCTTGGAGAATCAAGAGGATACATTTGCCTTTCAAGCACTTAATTTTTACATTGATGGGCTTGGAGAAATCTGTCAGACATGGGCAGAGAGACATGAGTCTCCAACCTCTTCGGTCCTTGGATATATGGTATTGACTGACGAATACAGATGCCCATAAATAAGTGGGCAGATGACTGCAGTGACATCATGTTCTCAAGTATTACAGTGACAGAGGCAATGAAGGAGACAGGCAGACAGAAGACAATCCCTATCGACACGTTAAGAAGTGGGTCACATTAGCCTTTTCAGTTTAGATATTTAAAGGTGTGGAAAGATTCAACCAAGGCAAGTTTTTGCCAACGCTTCGTCTGTGCAAACACCATCAGAACACAGATTCTGCTGCATATTCAAGAATCTGGACCAAATCTTGACTTCACAATTTGGCTTGAACAGCCGAGGCTTGGAGATTCTTGGAAATATTCCCTTCAGCCTTATTCACCAGTCTAACCCTGTGTACAGTTCCTTTTTACTTCACCCTTCTGTACCTCGAAACTGGACTTACATTTTGCAGTGTTCCATACCTAGAAAGTAATGGGAACCAGTGAAGAACCTACTCCCAAATTCTGGACTCTACTACTGTACAGAAAGTTCCACAGTCAATAGCTGGGTGAGATCAGGTTTTCTTAAAACCACTTTTAAACCACCACCACCATGAGAGCTATGGTGAGCTTCAGCTCATTGATAGGAGAGCTCTGAATTCACCTGAAGTAATTCTGAAGTTTTGAAGCTCCCAAGTTCCAAGAAACCAAGCAGCTCATCTGTTTGAGCACCAAGATGAGATGCTCATGGGAGACAGGACAACATTAAGCTGAGGAAGGAGAAAGAGAACAGACAGTTTCATATTCTGTTTGGGACACTGAGAATGAGCAAGGAGCTGAAGGAGCAGGACAAGGATGGGGTCTGGGAGTCCGTGCTTTCCTTCCCTCTGAGAGCAGGCTATGTACAGAAATATGAGCATCCACACGAGATGATTTAGTGGATTTGAAGTGGGAAACTGAGTTTCCCTTCCCTAACTTCTCTTTAAACATTGTCACGATCATCGATGCCTAAAAGCTGTCATCACCCGGAGGATTTTCAGAGCCAAGTTGTGGCCCTGTTTAAAAATAAGTGCTTCAAGCCAGGCACCTAAATCTATGCCTGTGTGCCTAACATGGAGAAAGATGAGCCTCACATCCCAGCTTCCCAGCTCAGCAGCAGGAGGAAGCCTCAGCCCAGGCTCAGCAGAAGCCACAGGATGACAGAGTTACACGAAGCTGTGGGGATGTGCCATGCAGATGCTGCCAAGTTATGGGATGTCAGCATGGAAACTCAGCCCAGTATTTAAACATAAGGGCTCCTGGACTCAGTGCAGCATCTGAGAGATCTTCATAGGTAAGGGCATTTCCAGGACTTACAGATGTGGGGAGGTGGTGGAGTCGCCGTCCCTGGCAGTGTTCAAGAGGCGCCTGGATGAGGAGCTACAAGATATGGTTTAGTAGCTTGTGGTACTGGGAATGGGAGGGTGGTTGGACTAGATGATCTTGCAGGTCGTTTCCAACCTTGCGATTCTATGATTTTATGTCTGATTTTCTGATAAATTTGGTCTGCATCTTGCAACATGGGCACAAATTCACTTAGGTGTTGAGATAACCATGAGTATCAAAAATCTCAGTAAAGTTGGCAGAAACAGGCAAAATGTCAGTGAAAAATTTCCATCTAGAAATGCTATGCACAGGTGACCAAACCTGATTCTTAAGAGCATAATGACAAGCAGGTAGTATCACTATCATCAGGATCTCACACAAACTGCAGATGCTGTTACACTAAATCACCATCCAGCACGAGGTTGTTTTGGAACGTCTCTAGGCTCATACTATCTTTCAATTACTTCAGAAGGAAAATAATGTAGTACTTAGCCTGAAAGACAGACTTCACAAGAATACAGATTTCTAGCATTTTCATTGCAAAAGTGGTAAATTAGGACCGAATTATGGTCCAGAAAATGTCTTATCATTACGGAGCTTCACAGATTCAAACCACCCCTTGATTTGGATTTCCCCTGGTGCACAGCAAATAACTTTTACAGGTTTGTTACTTAGCTGTCAGTGTTTTGATACCTTCCATTGAGAAGTCTTCATTCCTTTGCCACTTATTAGACAAAGTATTTTAATTCAGGAGATATTCTAAAATTTTCTAGGATCTAAAAAAAAAGAGTGAATGGGATAAATATCACCTGACTCTGTCAATGGCAATTAAGTAATATCACACAGGCCCATTGCACTTCTACATTTGTTTTCCACTGCATCTTCTTAGACATTTTTAATGTCAATCACCCAGCCTGGAATTAAAAGTCCATTCTCTTCAGCTGACATTCAAAAGGATATTCAATGCTGTTTTCAAGCCAGATGCTGGGGTTCTAGATTGCCAACAATGAAAATTCTTCCCTACATTTTTGTCTGTAATGCTGGGACACAAATCATCCGATGTTGCCACCAGGGGAAGAACTTCTGTTCTTCTGGGAAGAACATTCAAACAGGGTGATGCTGCTGATCTGCCTCTTTAGACAACTCTAGAAGCAGCGCAGGCAGAAACACCTCTTTGGAACTTTTAGACACGGTTTAGCAGGCAATATTGGTGGTAGGTGGACAATTACACTAAATTACCTCAGAGGCCTTTTCCAGCCTCAATGATTCTGTCATTTTTAATTCAATGATTCTAAGTTAATTTTAGTGACCATCAAGGAATCCTGAGTGATACCACCACAGGAACCAACTAGTTTTCTGATGGATAATGCATGAGGCTTGTTAAATCCGCCCCCCCATAAATCCATATTCCATGGAAAATTTAAGAGATACATCTGACTTCATAGAATTCTTTTTGATTTGGGCCCTGGTAACTCTGAAAAGTTCCATTGCCTCTTAACTCAGGCCAGGCTAAGCAGCAATCTCAGACAGGAAACTGAGAATAAGGCCCCATATTTTGCCCATATTCAGCATTCAACCTGCTGCAAGTGGGGCAGCAACGGAATATGGAATTTAGGGGGGGAATTTGATGCCTTCCAATTTCTGACCAAGCAAGATTTTCTTAAAAACAGAGCATTTCCAACTTCATACTGTTAACTCAAGCTTTAACTCCCTAGATAGAGGGAAGGGGATAGTGCAGGCTTACTCTTTTGTACATGTTCTCTCAAAACTGATGACACATCACTTAGACTGATGGGAGTGTGCACTTTCCACTATTTTTAGGCTCCTGTAAAAGTAAAGATGAGATAAACAACATTCCCAAGATGGATAAAAACAAGGTAATGTTGAACGGAACAGATCATATGAGTAAATTGTGTGGGATGATGATTTGTATCGTCTATTACCTTTGTTTAAAATACACGAGAGAATATTCTGTGCATCAATGCAGCTGTCACTCATGAAGGTGGCCACCTGGCTATGTGACTGATGTACAGCCATAGCAACTCCCTTCTTGGCAATCCAGCCAAAAGAGTCAATGGGGAAGTCAAGTACCTCCTTCAAGCACTAAACACGGTTAAGAGCCACTGGAGACAGGCACAAATGCTTTTCACACCACTGTGAGGAAGAGAAGTGGTGGGCATGGAGGGGCTAGGCACCGATGAAACCGTATCTAACATTCTTTTAACCAGGAATACATATTTGACTCTAAATTTATGAGCTATCCCAACTCTTTTTAACTTAAAGCCAGAGAACTGATGAAAATAAAAGTGAAAATCAGTTTGCTATTCAGCTCTAGCTATATCAAGTTTAACTGTTACCTAATAAAGGAATGCCAAGAAAACACTTAGCACCATCCTTCCTGTATTTTAAGCAGTGTGTTGTGCCTACAAGAAAGGCAGGCACTTTAATTTAATTCATTAGAAGAAGAAATATTCTGCCATAGAGGAGGAAGAGCTGTCTGGCTCCCAATGACTATGCAGGGTGGCCATGCAGGCTGGCCAGTGCCCCACATGGCAGCATTCTCCCCCACAACCTGTGGGCATTGAGCATTGAAGCAGGCAGGGCTTCCTCTGCCCTTGTTCCAGCAGTGATGGTCTGCTATCAGTGATGGTCTGCTATGCCAGAGCTGTTCTGAGAATACAAAACAACCTCTTTCCTACCTCTGCTGCTTCTAAAGCAGCACTGTAATAACCATATTTAATATAATTTGGGAGACAGGATAATAGCAACAACAAAAAAATTTATGCTCCACTTCATGTTTTGCTGTGCTCTTCCAATCGATCTACGAAGCATCCACTGTGTGTTTTCATCTTTGGTTGCAATTAAATCTACAGGAAACATGTGGTAAATGCAACCTTCCCACGGGGATTACTACTCTGCAAGCCACTGAGGAGCCACAAGATAAAACACCTCAATGACACCAGCAACAATTTGTCACAAAGCAAGGCTGAGATGAACATCTCACAGTAATAATGTTAATCACGCTCAGCGGATAAAAAGAGAATAAAATCACCCAGAGAATTCAGTGAGGGATGCTAAGGTCTGTAATGCTTAAATAGCTAAATGCAATTAAAACACTCACTCTTCAGTCATCACTGCTTTCACAGCTGCACTGTAGGACGTAAGCACTGCAGCCAGCTCACTGTGACGGCAGAACACAGCTCTGCTTTTCTCTACAGCTGATGATCCTTTATCTGTAGGATGTCTGATATGCGAAATAAGCTTGGTGATACTGGACAGATAGAAGGGGGTAATGATTAGTGATCACTTCCTAAGCAATCACTTGTCATACATTCGATCTCTAGATTTCACCCAGAGAACACTGAGCAGCAATTAGAGACCTTCACACAAGGCTCAAACGTACCTGAGGCACAGAACTGTTTGACAGATACTGAGCAGGGCTGGGCTTTGCACGAGGCCTTTCCTTCCAGAGCTGTGAGCAGTGCTTTGCAGGATCAGGGGTGTCTCAGAGCAGATCTCCTTAATCTCAAACATATCAGCACAATAAAGCCTATGCAGAAAAACAGCTCAAAAGGCTGAGCCCCACTGAGCCGGTGACATGCTCGTCTGCAGCTTGTCAAAATGCAGGAGAACTCAGACAAGCCCAACTGTCATGGGGACAGCAATGACAACAGCTCCTGATCTGTTCCCTGAAAGAATTACAGCCACAGCCACCCAACCACCCTTGCAAAATGAGGCAGGTTTATATACTTGTATTAAATTTCTAATTATTCATTTATATTTTCAAAATAACGGTGTAATTCTGTGCAGAGCTCAAAAGCACAGCCTCCCCATGTAACCTCCCAGATTCTTGGCCTGTGGATCACAAGATGTTTTCTTTGAATGATGATTATTAGCAAAGGTCAGTGAGGTTCTGGTTACTTGGATAGACATGCCCTGCTGACCACTCGGTCTGAAACACCTACAGAAAGACACAAAATCCCCCACAAACTAAGCACATTGAATATTCTTTTATTATAAAAATGAGATGGGCTGTCATCCACAGAACAAGTGTGCAGTGAATATACCATTTCCTGCCCACAAGGATAACACAGGATGGCCTTTCTACTTTACCTTATTTGCTTACCTTAAAGAATGCCTGCTTACTATGTTGCAATGTATAGTTCTCATCTACCTGAACTGCACATTAAAATATGCATATTATTACCATACTTTCGTTATTGTAACAGCAAACTCTGCAATCCCATGCCAATCAAAATCAATTCTAGCACACCATTCACATAATTACTTCTTGGGAAAACATTCTGACTTCATTATTACCTTCATTAAAAACAAAAAAAAAAAAAAAAAAAAAAAAAAAACCCCACCACAAATCCGAACACAAGGTCACTCATTTTCTGGATATCAAGCTGGCTGCTATGTATTAGCACATCCACACTTCTTGATCAAATAGCTAATGGGTAAACATACAAGTCTTCCCAATCCCTTGTTTTCCTTGCCTATGGGTCCCCCACCAAAGACAACAGTAACTTACTTATTTTTCTACAATCAGATATTGAACTACTTGGTTGCACAAGAACTACAACAATTAGATCCCTAGATTGTTATTGAAGTCCAGTTACAAATCTCACAGGTAGAAAATATGAAGCAGAAAGCTATTGCTGGACATACAGAATTACCTACCGGTGCTTTCAGCAAGATTAGATTACAAATCAATGGCAGCTACGCTGAGAGCCAAATTATAGCTGCTCCAGAGTGATTATAAAAGTGAGAAGAACGTGCAGTACTTCCCCTGTTTCTCTATTTTATTTCCACACGCTACCGAACCCTTTTAGCTCCCCCAACTAATTGAGTTTTTATCAGTTTGCTACCAAATAAACCTTTTTTTCCTCCTAAAATGAAAATTTTGTTTTCATGTATTGGGTTTTTTTTTTGTGTGTTCTCGCATAATCAGCAGTTTTTTTAGAACAATACCTTGTTTTGAGCTAAAAAGTCACAGCATTCTGCTTTTACAAAATGTAAACCTTCTCTTTCAATCAGTCTGAGTTTACATATTGAACATCATTCTTCTCCAAACTGCAGCTTTGCATGAAAAACCATTTGTATCAGAGATAAGGTTGGAGAAGACCACTAAAATTGTCTAGTCCAACCATCCACCTACCACCAGTATGGACCACTAAACCATGTCCCTAAGCACCACATCTGCACGTTTCTTGAAAGTATCATTTTCTTCCTACCATTATGGTTGATCTCCCAGGAGATTCCTTTTCCTCATGAAAATGTTAAGCATTTCAATGAAATCTAAGATGTAAGACTAGTTTGCAATGACCTCTATGCCATTCATGAAAGGAGACCAACTTCTCTATAGAGGAAAGAAAACCAAGTCCATCTGGGCACAAACACTGATTCATCCAAGGAGATTCAGCAACAAGATCCCGCTATCATGGATTGAAGGTAACAACACTCTCCTGGTTATGTGACACTCCCTACAGCATTGCTACTCTCCCAAATGCTGACATTACTGGCCTGCTGCTGCTTCAGAATGGCCACAAGGAGAAACCCATGACAAATCCAAACACCTACCTTTGTTCAAGCTGATAAAGCCTTTCACCACAGTGGCAATGCCTATCATAGACAAAACACGTTACCTCCAGCTTGGTACCTTCAAAAGAGAAATAAATTCTCTAAGCTACCAAACACATGGTAATATGAGATGTTATCTGTGTGGCCCAAGAGAGGTTAGTGAAGAGATCTCCAATACTGCATCATTTCCAGTGCTGCCTGCTCACTTTGCTGAACAGTGGATAACATAGAAGGAAGCAGTGGAAGTTTTGCTCAATAAGTACTCTCACATCAGTCAACAGCTTCTAGGCTCTCAGTTAGAAAGGACTCACTTGTTTTTGCATTGCTCATTAAGACTGGGAGAGGATGGAATCGTCACCATCCTTAATACAGCATTTGTAATATATTAACATCAAAAATCCACTACTGTGTTCAGAATCTGAATCAGCGAAGGGATGGAGACAGATCCTGCCCTGAATAGATAAGCAGCATTGCAAACTGACAAACCATGGTCTCCACCGACAATTTGACTTAAATTGTGAATGAAATCCAAGTAGCTAAAGACAAAGACATGAATCCTGTTACACTGTTCTGGCTTTGCACGCTAGGGACCTTCAATCAATGAATCCATTCCACTAGAAGAAATTCACATCTGGTCTCAGCTGAAGGAGGAAGAACTCTATATAGTATATGTAGTTTTTCCTGCTTTGCATCTTGCTTCTTCTAAATCTCTTTGGAGCACAGACAGTAGCAAAAGCGCAATATGCCAATTCACAAACCATTTCAAAACATGCACAGACTAAAATAATTTCACTGAGAAGAAAAAAGAAAATCACATTTTTTTCTCCCCCAGTAACTGGAGCATAATTTCAGTTCGTGTGAAATTTAGCTTTTGGTAAAGCTAATTTTTTTTCTTCAATTTTTGACACCTGGAAAATACGCTTAATAGAAATATCTAAATTAAACATTTCCATTTACAGATTTTATTTTCAGCATTTTGTTTTAAGTTAATATTTTAGCAAAATCAGAAAGAACTCATGAGATGTTTCAGTTCAATCAAGCCTCCACCCTAGGCCCCAGAACGTGACACAGTAAAGATGAAGAAATGATTTTGCTGCCCTTAATTAATGTATTTCCTCAGTAAGCAATGGGGCTGAGATAGACAGCCCAGTCACCTACACTGGTACAATGGCACAGGATTACCAGACTGCCACATCCACACATTGCTTGCAATGGGAACAAAAAGAAAACCCACCTCAGCCATAATGAGTGAGTTATGGACCTCATTTCTAACACTGTCAGTAAGACCTACATTGCTGTGAGGCTTCAGCTGATATGCACAGGCTATAAACAACTGGCTCCTCTCGGAAGTAACAAAGGAATGTCGTTTTTATTAAGCAGGAAAAAAAAAAATAAAAATCAATAAAACATGAGAAGAGACACCAAGAAAACTTGTGTTCCAGCTACTATAGCAACATCTTTAATCAATAGGGAGAATGCGACAAACACACAAAGCAATGGACAACACAGCTGCAATTACTACCTCATGTGAGACCATGCTTCGTTTGCATTGCGACACCCGATCAGTCAGAATTAAATTCTGTGTGCTACCCTATGTCCCCAGATCTCTCCTTCAGCTAATCTGTCACATCCTTTACAGAAGAGTTACAAATAAGATTTATCAAGATGACAAATAGAGCTTTCATTCCTCCTGTGCGCGCGGCTTGCCATGCTCAGTGCGCTATCAGTGGCTCAGCTGCTAAGCAACACAAAGAAAGAGGGAGAGAGATGGACCCCCACCCACCCAGAATGCCCACCCTTTGGCATGCTAAGTGGGAGCAGCCTACAAGAGAAAGGGAATCGACTGCAACACAGATGGGGTATCTTAACTCCAGAGCTGCACGGATGGGGAGGTAACAATTTATTTGCCACGTCTCTGATTAACAACAGCCTTCAGTTTACTGGGTCTGACAGCAAGTTCCTATTTTCAAAGACACATTCTGTTTTCTTGAAGCCAATACATAAATAACCGATGCTTGGGGCAAGACAGTGTCCGCTCTTGCCCTCCCCATCGCAAAGCTCTGACACTTCATACTTTGCCAGTGTATTGCCTTGACACTGGTGTTTTCTCAATCAGTAGAAAAAGACAACTCACATCTCATGGAACTCAGCAATCAGATTTCAGAGTAATCCACTTTGAATGATTTTTAAATTACTATTGCATTTATTTCCCATTTCCTCATCTCCAGCTGTTATCACAATTTGCTAGGCAGCTCATACTGCACATTCTACTTAACACTGATAGTCCACCTTTTCCTATTTTATTTTCACCAACACAAGCACTGAATTTAACTGTATATCTTTAAAACAAACCAAGGGACGTTCTGCTCTTCAGCCAAAACCCCTCATAGCACCAAAGGAACCAGCAGGGGAGAAGTTTGGACTGCCATGGTTTGTACCTGTAAACCTGCTCACAGCCACAGGTGTCAGTGTCGCAGATTTTGGTGTACAGCCAAAATAACTGCAGCTCGGTCACAGTGTCCATGATCAAACAAAACACTTATCACAAGGTAAAAGGTTTCCATAAACTGATAGATCCAGGGTGCCTCACTGCACTTGGCCTTTGTTCCTGGAAAATAAGGAATGACTGAGTTAACGCATCCTGTTTCTACTGAATGCGAGTGATTTGCATGGCATCTCTGTAGCTGAAATTTCTTCCTCCTCAACACTATTCAAGAATCTATGACGTATATCTACTGTTTTTTCCAGGTTTAGTTTTTCTTAATGTTGATTATGTAGTAGAGTGGGGTACTTACAGCGAGTTGTAGTATTAACTCCCGTAGAGCAAAATAGATGGTTCTGTCTACAGGTATTGTTATGGATGGGATAATTGAGTAGAAAAACAGCATAGAGGCACATTTGAGAACTTGAATATTACTTACAAAGCTCTCTCTGTGTTTTTAGTGAGGGGTTTTAGCTGGCTCCCAATGACAGAACAACGCACTCATTCCTCGTTTCAAACGCTGAGCAGCAACACCTGTCTGAGCTCTTCCCTAGCTCTGATCTGCACTGCACCCAAGTGCCTCCCAGTCTTTGATACACTTATCTTCACAAGGTTCCTTTTGAACAATTTTGCCTGTGTTACTAAATTTGGAAGATATCTACTATCCTATATATGAGCACAACTCTCCAGATAGCCAAGTTGCTGACACTGATTGCTATCACTAAGCACTAGCAAGGCTGCATTATCCATGGTGAGAGGAGTGCTGCTCAGAAACACACTATGATGAAGAGCCTTTGGAAGTTATGCAGAGGAAGGGCTATTGAATAGATGAGAAATACAAAATTCACTGCATAGGCCAAAGTCTCTTGAGGACACAATACAACACTGTAACTACATTCAAAGCAATAAGTATTTTAATTTTCAAGTGCAGTCTTATTTAACTACAATGGGACAATGCATATAGTATCTAATAACTGAATATCAAAGAATTTTCTGCAAAGTTTATCACCATTAATAATAACATGAAAATAGAGGAATTTCCACACCAGGTAGAACCTGAGGTCCACTTACCCTAGATACTAAAAAGAAAAGTATCTGCACTCTGCAGTAAAGATATCTCCTCTTCTTTCCCATGCCCGCTCTGATACTTTGAGAGCAGTTTACATCATAAAGCATTTGAAAACTTATCACTGACAAAAGCTGGCTGTAATTAGTCTACATCTAGATACTTTGATCACTGGCACTTCAAGTACCACACCTCCCAGTTATCCTCATACAAAGCCAAGTTCCTAGAGGACCCAGTTCAAATTTCCTTTATTTCTTTTTTACTCCATATATTTATAGTGAAAAAATAAATTGATTTTTGAGTAACTTTAGAAAACCAACGTCCAGCCCCAAAATGAAGTCTTCAACAACTCTGACAATGCAATGTAAGAGTCTGAGGGAAAACGAATTCACATTTCAGTCACTGGCTTTAACCACATTTGTCCTATTTGTCCACAGACAGACAGACAGACAGACAGAAATACAGTTACTGTAAACATTACCCAGTTTCCCAGCTTATCACCCTCATGCATTTTAAGTCCCCAGGAAACAAACATTGCAAAGACCAAAGGCAGCCGGAACACACACGCTCACAGTTCAACTCAGGTTCAAAGCTGTCCTCCAGACCAGATTTACATCAGATGCGCTCCCAGCACCCTGGAGACTTGCTCACATTCAGCGTGCCAGCAGAGGCCTGAGGTCCCACCTCTGCATCCCAAACCGGACACAGTGGCTGGGGCTGGGCAGGATGTGACCCAACCAAACTGCTAGCATTATTCTTTCAGCTCTTCTAAACAAAGCCTGGGCGAGCAGAGCTAGCACCACCAATGGTAGGCAGAAAGAAATCGTAGGGCCCAACACACAGCCATTTTTGGACAATCTTTTCTTTGTCAGGAGTCCCTGCTATAATGTTTTAACAGACGCTGGATCAAACCTTTCCTAAGGGCATGTGGTTTGACTTTGCTGCATGATCTGCATCAGCAACTAGCTAAAGCATTTCCTTATTGAAATCTCTACATATTAAAAGTGCCAGAAAGGTACCTTTGAGTCATGTTGATAAACCCTTGTTTAATAGCTGTCAAGGGAATGACAGATTAGCCAGAGGGGAGATCTCTGGGCATCCAGCACTCACAGGCGTATCATGTACAATAAAATGCAGATGTAAGGAATGGTCACATCACAGTGCCAAGCAGCATCATGTCTGCCCACAACATATGGATATCAGCCTGCGTAGAAAAAATGACATCAGAAACCTTTATTCCGGGGCTAACGTGAATTAGCTGCTGGAATGAGTACTACAGAGGGCATCACCTCTTGGTGTTGCCATAGGCAGAATGAAACTCAGGAGCCTGTTTTGGCTGAAGTCAACAGCATAAGAAACATGATGGCTTTACTCAGCCTGGCTCCCAGAGAACAGACATCACCATCCCATCCCCAAGCACAGGCAGTGAAACACAGCTGCTGCCGTGAGGGGTTTAACTTGTTCCTTCTGTCAAATATCCACTGCACCCAAGCAGTTATATAAAGCAGATTAACTCAAAATACAAATGCATTGGCCTTTACACCAAACACAGAACAACAAAAGCCCATATTTTCTTACTGACCTAATGCTGCTCACGTGAATCTCAAAGATTTGGTTACTGGAACCCCAGGGTGGCCTTTAAGCAAGTATCTATGTACAACATCTGGACCACTTTTCTTCCTGTGCAGAATCTTTGTCATGTAATGCCCAGGGTCTTGCATACAACTGAGGCCAGATGCAAAATTCACAGATAAAACCTTTACAGACGGCACACAAAATCCCACTGGGGACATCCCACAAGGCTCTGATATATAGCAAGTTTAATCTTCCTGAATAATTGTTTTCCTTCCCATCCCACACTGATGCATTTTTCTCTATCTTAATTTATTTTAATAAAACATACATTTGTTTGGAAACAGCATATATTATTGACTGTTCCCGGTTTAGAAAACAGAATCATTAACATGATACAGCACACAAGTGCATCTCTAGTTCATGTTATTTTCTGCTTTGTCAGTTTGACTCAGTCTGTTTTAAACTGCACAAGCTATTTTTAATGGCCTTTTTGCAATTCAAATCTGCATTCTGTAAGTATAACTGAAAAGATAACAGTTCATTTTCAGTCTTACACTCAAATCTGTTGAAGGAAGCTTTAGTAACTGTTGAATATTCTGTTATTTAAACTCCGTTTTTGATTGTATTAATTTTAAAACAAAACTTTCTTTAACAAGTTATGAACCTATGAAACAAAGTGAGGAAAGGTGAGGCTTGATTTACAGTCCTTTTCACCGCAGGCTCCAAGAGGCCCAGCAAGATGGATGCTTCATGACAGCAAATATGAACTAGAGTTTGGGGAGTGGGAGCATTTATGTCAAGCTGGTTGTGGCAGAGAAGCAACAGCACCAAGCCTCTGTGGCTCAGGCTCCCTGAAAATCAGTGAGTTTGGAATGAATCTAGAAAAACCTTCTAGGGTTTTCCAACTCTCTTTTTCTTTGTTGGCCACAACACACAACAAAGAAGTGCTGTTTTGGAGCATCTCTTGATTTCACTTGCTTCTTTTGGACATACCTTAAAGTTGCATGAGAACAGAAAGACAGCAGTGAACGCAGTCAGATTCCTCCCTGCATACATTTCGTGGAGTCATAAAATCATTAAGGTTGGAAAAGATCATTAAGAGCATCATGTCCAACCACCAACCCATCACTGCCATACTCACTGAACCATGTCCCTAAATGAACATTGCCTTGGCCCAAGCCTTGGACCGAGTCACAAATCACAGAGTGTTTTGCCCTAATTTAAACAGATAACTGTAAAATAAATTTGTAATGTATGTAACATTGCCTCGAGTAATAACAATTTTCCTGACTCCTTGCAATACTGCGTTAGAATAATTACTGTGTGCTTGGTGCTGCAGGCCCAACAAAGAGCTGGTGTCAGGCAATGCAGCTGAAAGGGCCCAGCAAACAGCATCAGCACGGGGAGGTGCCACAGACAGAGCAGCACATTGAGCTGATCTCACACTGCTCACACCAACTGCTCTGCAATTACAGTGATCACTTCCTGTGAATTTTGGAAATCTGTGTCAGAGAGAAGCCAGTAAGCAAGTTAATTGCTGGGTCACTATCATGCTTTTGTGGCAAGTTCTGTAATTTTGATTTACCAGAGGGTATCGATAATTACAACTACCAAAGCTCACAAGGGCCACCAATCTTAGCATCCCTGTGGCAGTGTGCCCGTACTGGTCCTGCTGAGCTGGCAGAGGCCATTTCATAGAGCACAAACTTCCCCAAGTCCTGAGCTGGTTCTCACCTCCTCTGTGCCCGCTCAGCATTGCTTAGCCACAATAAGAGATTTTAACATAGGAAATCAAACCCATTATCATATAGTTTTCTGTTAAAATGCCTTCACAGCTGTATATTCAGAAGGTGAAAAGGCAGAACAAGGTTTAGTAATTACAGGACCATGTTAAACTCATTCTGGGTTACTGTGATTTAGAAGATCATGACGAAAAAATGCATAATTGAAAAATGTCTCCTAGAGCAGCAGGGCTACTACACTCTCTGGATTCCCAAGGTACCTGCGGATGAAGAAAGCTTTCATGTCAAGGCTCTCATTAGACATGCACAAGGCTTTATAAAAATAAAGTTTGCTTTGGAATTCTAAAGCCATAAAAACGTAATTAGCAGGAAAAGAGGGTATAAGCAAACCTGCTTGGGCATTCATGTATTCAAACTGATGTGTGCACCAAGATCCGCAGAAATAAAAGATGCCCAGGCCTTGTCACAGCTTAGCAGCTCCCTTCTTTGCTCCTTTGGGAAGCGCAGAACGTGTATTTTTGGAGCAAGCTGAAAGCCCCATGCACAGAGCCATCCACCAGGGCAGGATACCCAACATGCCTATGCCCACCATGGCACCGAGCCGTGCCATACCCACATCACCCCATTCCCACAGCATGACACCATGCTGCTGAGTGCTACCACAAAGCTGGAAGCCCTCTGCTATTCCCCTTCAGCAGCAGCAGCCTGACAGCCCATTTCCTGCCTTTGGCTTTGCTGCTGAGTAGGCAAGTTTTCACAAGTAACTTCTCTTTTTTTCCCCTGAGTCAGCTTGCTGCAGCACCTCACTGAGTAGTCATTTATTATGAATTCTTTACTCCTAAAGAATCCTAAGCTTATTATTTTTAATTTATCTGCATTGAGCTGTGCTGCCTTATTACAACCCAGGTACTCAAATTAATCCTCCTCTTGTATCAGATTAAATTGTTTCTCATTATCTACTTGACTCTCCACTCAGTACCATTTGTAAAACAAAAGCCTACTTATCCATATGATTAATCAAGACATTTTTTATATGACAAAAAGCCATTGTGCCCCAATGTGAATCAAGCAAAATGGCTCAAGTAACACCTTGTATTTATCTCTGATCACTCTTTGATCAGTTCAATGCAGCACTTAATGCATATTTCTCCAACTCTGCTGTCTGCTCATAGCTAAAGGTTTTCAGTGGTCAGTACTTTACATGATTATATGAATCACCATGTGGGCAGCTGCTCCAGGATCCCTGACATAACAGTTTCCTTTGTTAAAACAAATTCAAAAGGCAATTCCCTTACTTGTTCACTAGTTGTACAGCGTTCCCTTTGCCTTGTAGCCATGTGTTCATTTGTGCCAATTTCTTACACTTCAATTTATTGCAAATTTGGGGAATGGGGTTTCAAACCTGTGCCATTTTAAAATAAATTGTCAATCACCTCAGAATTTGCCAGCATCTGAACTTTATTTGATAACAAAACACTGATAACCCTGCATTAAATATGCACGTTTCCCTGCTTTGATTAACTCTCATTAATTACACCACTCCGATTAGTTACTCCTAATTCACCACACCATTAAATCTGAACCATACGTGGCCTCTTTCCCTGACTCTCCCCACCTCCTCATCCTGCATAACCCTGATCCATATGCAATTTGGTTGCTTCAATCTCTCGGGGAAATACGAGCACAGCGAAGGCTGAGTCTTCTTTGCATGCCAGAGATGTACAGAGGGGGATACCAAGACAGAAGGCTTGGAAGAGATAAGAAATGCCTCGTAACTACAGGAGATTTTTGAGGGCCACAGTATTCTGACAATACTCCCTGTGCACACGGTGGCGGTGATCACTGAGTACAATTATGATCTTGGAAAGGGGATCGTTCTCAATTTACATTATATATTATGCCCAGGTTTGGGAATCCGCAGGGAAAGCCTGCCCATACCTCATCTCTCTGAGCCCAGCACTTACAGGAACATTTCAGAGCGCTGAATTCCTTACACTGTATTTATCTACTTCTAAAATGGAGGGGAAGGGAAAACAAGAAATAGAAAATGACACACCGCTAAAACCAAATTTAAGAACGGCTTTGCTCCAGGAGGGAACAACTTTGTTTCTTTCAGTCCTTCAGCTGCCAAAAAGCACTTCAGTTCTGACTGGAGGATGTGTCTGCGTCTTCCTCGTGGAAGAGACCTTGGCATGGGAGGACTTTCACTAACACACCATCCCTCAAGCATTTCCTGCTACCTCGGTCCTGTCTGAAGACTGACAGAGGCATTCCTGGAAGCGGCCCAAAGGCTGCACCCCTCCTGGTGGATGGCACTCCACTTCTCCATAGTGAAGCTGCCCCAGGATAGGTGCTGTGCAGCTGGAGCAAATGTAATTGGGGCTCTCCTATAGAACTCAACACATTTTTCCATTCACATGCCATGCTACTTAACTATATGCTAATAAAATCTGTATGGGTATCCTCAAATACTTCAAAATTTTGTCCATCTAAAAAACAGAATTAAAATATAGGAATATAGGTAAGACAAAGGAAATTTTACAATAAGCGTTAGTGGCTGCAATCATGTTTCAGAGCAATTTCTTTTGAAAGAAAAATATATCACCAGGAAGACTTTTTAATGCAATATATATATGTTCTTCAAGCTGCACCCTGCTTAATTCTGTGTCCAAGAAACATTTATTGTGAAAGGAAGGTTATTAGCAAATTACTAAAAGAAAAAAATGGATTTTCATCTCTTGTTTCTCAAAGATGAGATGTCTCTCAAAGAGATATATTTGAGTCAAAGAGCAATGCATAATACCACAGTCTGGAGTAGATTCTGTGGCCTCCATTATTCAGATGATCTAATGTCTTTTCCACTCTGAGTCAGCCCACTCGCAATCCAAAAAGATCTAATCTTCACAGGCTTGAAATCCAAGAGGAAACCTACTACAGTGCTTTGTGGGTGAGGTGAGCTCCGAACTTCCTGCTGTAATACTCTTCTATGCAGAGTGCTGCTCAGTTCATACACAATTCATGCACAGAAAGATCTTTTTTCCCTTGTTAAATCCCCAGCTCCCACCGCTTAATCGGAGATGTGAACCCACAGCACTTATTAGAAACATGACACTGCTCAGCACTTTTAACACCTAGTCACAACACCTCTGCATTAACTCTCCTCATCAAGTAGTTTTGCTGCGAAGAATAATTTGACATACAGCGCAGAATCTAATCTGTTCTCTGCATTGCTATTCCTTCATTCGCAGTAAGAAAGAAGAGCAGACTTCTGGCTCTCCCTTTATTCAACACTAATAGACTTAATTATAGCACAGAGGCTACAGAAAAAAATAAAATCTCCAGACTGTCTGAAGCCGTTTCACATATTTGTTAATTATTAAGGAAGTGTGCAGCCCAATTACACCTGACTTCTATTTGCCCTCAGTGCAAAGGAAACTAAAAGGCGATAAACATTCTTAAAATAATAATTTAAGGTCACTGAAAGGCTCCTTCCAACCACTGGAAGGTGTCAACGATCTAGCACAAATACGAAACAAACCTATTACCTTAATGAAATCCTTAAGTGGAAATACAGTGCTCTGGGAATACAGCAATTACTGTTGCAGGGTATCCTACCCGGTCAATAAATGTTGCATCTTTTAAAGCTGAATCCATGCCAGCAGCAGTCAGCAAGCACAACAGCCTCTTCTCCGTGAAGAGGACATTTCCCAGTGCTTCTCTGTTGGTTCATCTTTCAACTTCCAGGCCACGAACTCCTGGCATCCAAGTGGTTAAAAATATGATCCGTGTAAAAGACAAGGAATTACACTCTCATTTTCTGATGTACTTCAATTTCTTTGCCATTAATTCCTTCATTCATTGTTTGAACTCACTAATTTTAAATTGATGTCATTCCCTCTGCCAAATACTACCGTATCAGAGTGAATGTTCTCTGTTTGAGCAAATGAGGCTGGAGATCTTACCTGTATTTGTTCATATGCAGTATGACTTGAACTTACTGATCGGATATGGACATGGGAACACAGTTTTTCAAATGAGATGCACAGCGAAAGAGACCAAGAAAATTCACTGTTTTCCTATTCTGTCTCCAGTCAATATATTTTTTTTAAAGAAATTAAAAAGATTTTTTTTTTTTCGGTCCGAGGAAAGAACTTTTCAACCCATGGAAAGCTGCATCTTTGGGTAAATGAGATTAAAAAGGCAGACTCGCATGGACTGCTAATACAATACACGGTGGTGTTTTTTTTTTTTTTCCCAAAAAGAAAATGGATAGAGTCCTCCTATGCAGAAGGAACAAGAAAACTGTTTTGGAAGAGTAGGTTCATTTTCCAGCTTGGCTTAGAGTTTGGTTATTATAGAAAGCGCAGGATGAGATGGCTTAAAATGAGAGACATTTCTGCAGACAACAAAATATCTGCCTAGGAAGACTCCAATGAAGATTCCTGCAACTGCTCAGGAGACTTTCACACGGCTACAGAAGCAGCACTGACCTACTCTCACAGTGTCTCAAGCATTAAATATTAGTGATGGTTGCATTCAGCTGTCCTTCCCACTACATGACCACTAAGCTACATCTCCTCAGCAGAGAGAAGCTCAGGAAGTACAACCAGTAGAGGTCATTAAGAGAGAAACTGCTCAACTCAACGTCATCTCGCACCCAGAAGCCATTTAGGAACATAGATTTTAACACCAATTTAGGTTTAGGTTGTCCCAAGTTTATAACTATTTCCAGCTCTTCATGTATCAAAACCAGAAAGCAGAGCCTTTAGGAATAAAAAGAAAAATGCAGAAATCAGCTGAATTGAGACTCCAAATGGAATTAATCAATGCATTCAATGTAAAGTTTCTAATGAAATGTGATCTATATAATTACATGGCACAGTTACACCCCTTTCTTTTGGTGAACTGTATTTACATAATTTTTTTTTAATTTAAAAAAAAAAAACATTTTATGAAAGCAGTTTCTTCATAAGTCTTCAAGGTACATGTCACAGACTCTCTGAGAAGCTGCAGAGGACAAACTTTCAGATAAGACCTCTCCATTTTGTGCACATGGATTTCCTCTTCCTCCCCTCCCACTTGGTTTTAATAGACTGCTGAGAAGAAGTGCTATTCGGAGTAGCTGAAGCCAGCAAAGCCATTATCACTTGTTCTTTATAGGACCTTCACTGCAGCTAAGCTTAATGGAGTGTCAGAGGATTCCTAGAACTTTTGGCAGCACCAGAAATAAAACCAACCTTGAGTAGTTGAGTCCCTCAGGAAGTTAGGAGAAAACACTGGGAGTCAGGTCCTCAGCTAATACCTGCCATTCCTTTTGTTTCACAGCTTCCAGATTCGCTGACTTCAAATGAGGCAATGCCAATCTGAACAAGTTATATTAACAGAAAATAACCAGTTCTGTTTGCTATAGTAATGGAGAAATTAGACATCAGCTAACCCATAGTCTACAACATTGTTTGTACAATTTTTAAAGACCATAAAGAAGCTGTAAACTATCTGTGAATTTGCTCTAACTACCAACTGCAAGAGTCAGTCTTGATCTTTCCACGTCCCATCCTGAAGCACATCAGTACAACTGAACCTTTAAACTAAAGCTTTCTTACTAAGCTGACAGCATTTCACTGCATGCTCTTTCCCCAGCCACCTTCTGCCTCCCGTATTTCTTTCCCTAGTACTAAACAAAAAGATGGACTTCACAGAGCAAGAATAGACTGAGCTTAGATAATGACTTGGAGGGAAATAGAATGACTGATGAAACACAGGATATACAGAAAGATTGCTGGGGGGGGGGAGGGAGGGAGGGAAATGAACAGAGGTAGGGAGTTTGGCATCTGAACAGGAAACAGCTCCTTGCAAGAGAGCAGGACTAAATATAGAACTTCCCTGCAACACCAAGTTCAGTCACTGCTGCCTTTCAAATGTACGTGGTGAAATCTTCGGGGATGTATTGCAGAACTTGGATGATAAATTGACCTGAAGCCAACAACTACTCTCCCTGCCTCCATCCCAGGTCGACTGAAGTCCAATTTTATCCATAAATAAGAATCCAGCCAAGGACCTATGATGAAAAATGTAGGCCAGCATCCCTCTCAACAAGATGACTTTAAAAGTTGTCAATAAAATTCAAAAAAAAAAAAAACCCAAAAAGTGCCACTGAAAAAAAAACTTGGCTGGAGATTTTTTTTAAAGACGTCCTTCTGAGACATTAGTTTTTAAAAGGCACCTTTTCAATTCTGCTGAGACAGTACAAGATTTCCTACAGGAAAGACAAGATCAGGAACAAACCATTCAAGTGCTACCCCTCTGTGGTTTTTCTCAGGTAGCCTCTTCGACAAACAATTCTGTCATTTACGTGTGCTAATTAAAGAGTCCATCCGTGAGCAAACCTGATCAGATATAAGCTACTGGCGTTCTTCAGAAGTCAACGTACTTCATTCTTTTTCTTGAGCTGACATCAATTTTCTTGAGCTTGAGGGTATGGAAAACTATGTGTGTGCTTAGGACCCACTGCTTAGATGAATAAATCATCCCATAAACACGGTAGTATTCTCAGAGCTGTGAACGTGGAGTTAGAGAAGAAGCTGCTGTGCCCTGAGCTGCTGGTCCACGTGGTTGGATCTTTTCAGCATGATGCCCAACAACCCAAGAAGAGCAGACTGCTTTTTTCTGGTAATGTTAACATAATAAACACAATGTTATTCAAAACAAAGTTACAGCTGCTTAGCTAATTCTTTTTTCTTTCTGCAGAGACCTCTGTCCTGTCTTTGTCCTTCCACTTACTTTCAGGTTTCCATTCAGAAAAGTCTTCTTTATATTCATTCTCCTTCCATAATTTGTCATTCCAATCTCTACTCCATCTTTTTTTTTCTTTTCTTTTTTGCAACTTGCTTTGAATTAAAATTAATAGGAATGGGGTTCTAGCATGTTTCAGCAAATGAAAAGACAGCTTACCTTCTAAAGTGTATTTAGCAGAAATAACCTATCAACTCATCAGAGTTCTCAGGGTTCCCAATGGTACCAGCCTTCACAAGCTGAGCACCCACTGCCATCATGTGCTAAAGAATGTTCTCCTGTATTCTGAATTTGAGAAAAGTACTATTTACACACAAAATGAACATCCTTTGGAAAGTATATACAAGTGCCAAAGAAATAGACAAGAGAAATCTGTAAAACATCCTGCTAATTTTAGGAGGTTGTCACCTTAAAAGTGGAGTCCACATTAACTTGAGAACCTTACAGTGATCAGCTTAGCCTTCCTCCATTGACTCAAGGCAAATCAGCATGCCTTGAAGGCAGCTTGCTCAGTAGACAAGTGATTTTACATAACCTCCTCGTCTGTTATGCAGGAAAACTATCAAGGGACAAAGGAATTTTTCAAGTTAACATCCATCAGAACTTAAGAGAATATAGAACTTCCACTTTAGTGGCAACTGCATATCATTAAAAAAAAGTTCCTCAACATCAAAGGAAAGTTTGTTTTGAATTGAGCTTTGATGTAACAAACATATATTTTTTTATCCATGGCCAGTGTCATACATGTTTTGCCTTGCTTGATCAGTATTGTAAGAATTATTTCATTTACCTGAAACGTGGCATACAGCTAACTTTAGATAGGGAGCATCCAAGACACCTAAGAAAGGACTTCCTCATGTCCCCAAATTGCACTCACTGAGTTCAAGGAACATCGCGTCGTTTGAAGAGGATATAAAGCCACATGCTGATTATACAGCTGTAGGTCAGACGTTTACATCTCTTGTAATCTTCAGGGTTTAACCAACCTTGTCCATAATCTTAGCCTTTCAGAAAAAAGATCTGTCTGCCTCACCTTCCAAGCACAGACAGACAAAAACAACGAAGCACACTGGAATCAATACTCAGCAATCACCCGCTCAGTCTTCCTGAACGGGTTGTGCTTGATAGCACACCTTTCTGTCCTGGAGGACAAGGATTAGCTTAAAAGAAGATATGCAAATATTTTGCACCATGCTGGAAATGTGTTTTTTTGGTTTTTTGTTTTTTTTTGGTTTTTTTTTGTTTGTTTGTTTTTTTTTCCTTAACTAACATATAAGCAGAATCAAAGAAATTGCATACAGCAGGAAACCTTTGTAGACAAATACCAGTGGAGGGAGGTATGGGGGGAGAAGGAATTGGAAAGATTCTGAGAACTGATTTCCCCCAAACTACTGCAAAAGCAATTTTCCACAAGCGTTCTAGAAAAACTCTGGCCTTCTGCGATCTTTGGACTTCTGTTGTGTTCACTGATGTCTGGGATGAACAACTGTAGTTTATTCAGCTTTGCTGAAGAAAAATGAAGAAAAACAAATGGAGACAATAATGTTATTGCCGAAAGTGATTTGCTTATGCAATCATAAAAGAATATTACTCCACACTGCTGCACAGCAGGCTCACCATACATTTGAATCAATATATAGCACGTAAAGCACATGGAGACCAGACTGAGTTTGAAGTGAGTACTTTCCAAGAAGGCAGACTTCCCCAGAAGCACAGAGACATGAAGGATGTGGGCCTCTCAGCCAGGCACAAAGCAGCCAGGCAGGCAGAAATAAGCAGGCAAAGGAAACCTATTTGCCTTCAGAAGAAACATGCTGATGCAACTAGCATCCAATCCTGCTGCATCAGAGGACCTCTTCAATGTTCTTGAGAGCACTCAAACTGGACCCCAGCAAGCGTCTTAGTGCCAGTGTTGAAGGACTGTCTTGTACTGAACCTTGGGAATGCTTCATTATGGAGGACAAATATACAGCGTGCAATAACACAGTTTAGAAAAAGACCTGATCTCCTTATCTTCTAGTGAACATGCTTAAAGGCATTAACAAAGCTCTTTTGTGCCTCTTTGTGTCAACTAGTGGGCTCGTGTCTACACCTACTCTGTGTCACTGCATACCCTAAGCTCACCCTCTTTATGGACATCCTTCGAAGTGCCCCTCATCCCTCTGGGGTGTGCAGGATTAAGTACAGCAATCTGGCTTCAGTGTTAACATACAACTTTTCTTCTCCTGACAATCGTGGAGGCGAGGAGTCCGTTAAGACTTTCTGATGAATCCTGAAGTTGCTTTGCCTTCGTTTATGTTCATTCAGATGTATCAGTTACCAAGGGTTCAGATTGCCAACGGAGCAAAGCAGAAAGCCCTGAGTTAGGTATCAGCTGAGCTAACCCCAAAACCAAAAGCTACAGTATAACACTGTGAACAACTCAAGCTGGTTTTTGCTGAAACAATTATAACCCTTACACAGCTACGCATTGGGCTGCATAGATGCGGGACAGCAGCTAGGGGATCTCTGTAGTTTGCTCTCCTGCATCATGCCTAAATGGTTTTGTAAATTATCATCTCGGGAAAGGAACAAACTTTACAGTAGCAGCTAAGAAGTTTAACAACAATTTGTTTCTGGAGGTGTTCTACCCTAGAACAGCATGAGGAAGGGGTGTGTTCTCAATCCAAAGGTCAATATTTAAATACTACTGACATTTCCGCTGATGAAGAGTCGTGCAATAATTATGATGGACCGTGTAGCTGAATAAGGTACAAAGAAGAACCTTTATTATTAATAAAGAACTACATCATCTGATTTAAAATGAGGACAGTTTGAAGACTGAAGTCTGATGCTTCCTCAGGAGAATCATGGAGGGAAAAAATAGCAAGACAAAGGCCTACCTCCATACAAGGAGCATTCTTTGAAGCTCTCAGAATCCTTTGAAAGACAGGATGAGAAAAGCACATCCGTGTGACTCATTTGGTCTAAATATCCTACTTTGAATATGCTAAGTGTCAGATACTGTCTCCATAATGAATATTTATTCTGAGATGAGAGCAAAATAGCAAATGTCACAGATAAAACGTTTGCCTCTAAGAGCACACAGGTAAGAACTCTCTCTAGGTTCTGCTCAGCAACTAGGCCAGCTCCAGCTTGAGAATTAAAATCCAGTCTCGAAATGAGAGCGCTAACGCTGCTCCTAATGCCGTTACTTATACAAACCTTACACAAACAGGGTGAGCACCAGACCACTGACGCTGAACACCAGCTGAACTCCCCTTCTGTGAGCTGCAGGCCAGACCAGGAAAAGCAGCGGCACCTCTGAGTATGAAATTCTACTTCTAGCAGAGAGATGGTGCCTGGGCTATCTTTATTCCTTCCATTTTGTTTTCATCTCTTCTGATAGAGATGTTTTATCAACAATGAGATGCTCCTGCCCATGGCTTTAAACAATCTTATTTTTTAAATAAGTCACCTTAGAAAGAGGTGTTTTCTGTAAGAGCACACAGCTGGATGCATAAAGACTAACTGTAGATGTAGAGCTGAATACTTGTTGAAAAGTAAGTAAAGTGTAGAAAATGGAAAAAGTAGTATAACACGGTGTAAGGGAAAAGCTGAAATAGAAACCTGGCCATGCTGGATGCTTCTCGTGCTCTCTCCCCATCCCTTGTTTTGGTACTCAGCAGGAGGCGAGAGGAAGGCAGGAAGGGAAGGCTGAAGGCAGCTCTGCTGGTGCAGAGCTGCTGCCAAAGAGAGAGATGAAAAACTCATATTCCAAGTGTGAATCTAAGGAGATGCGAGATTTCCATCTCTGCACAGCTAGGAGCGTCACCACCCAAACTCTTCAGAAGATAAAGTTAAGTACTTAACGCTCGGCTGATTCAGTAGGAGTGTTATTGATACTAACACTGATGAGATGTCCAAATAGCTTTGAGAATCAAGTCCTTCACTTCCTTCTCTCTAATGGGAAACATTAAACTTCCCTTCTTCACAGGAGTGCCGTGAGGACAAGCATGCTCAGCCATGAGTGATTGTAGCAACAAGGACCATATAAACTAAGGAAATAAGAAAAGAAGAAATCAAATTAAACTCTACAAAGGGGACCTGATCAGACAAGTAAATGTTTTGAGTAAATCTTGGATTCTGGTGGAATTACTCTGGATTTGTGCTGCTGGAGCCTGAACCCAAGTGCGGCCCAGACTGTATTCAGGTAAGCTCATTAAACACGTCCCATTCCCTTTGACTCTGCTGGGTTCACTCATATGTTAAAAGTTAATCATGCGCTTAAAGGCTTTGGAGGATCAGGGCAAAAGGGCTCAGCCACTCACAGAACTGAGCTGCTCCGCTTTATGTACTCAGCATCTGAAGAAAATAAGGGTGCTGTTGTCACCACTGCCTCCCATTGCCCTGAAATAAAGGTTATCATTTAACCACTCGAGCCAAAGTTGGTTTCTCTTTTGGGAGGAAAAGCCATTATAACTGCAGCAGCTTCAGACCTTTGGCTTTTGTGGTCTGTACCCCTCCTTTTAGATCATCCTTCATAGCAGATAAGGTCCCATAGCTGGAGCAGCTCCACATGTATCCAGAGAGACAGAATTTAGAGCTTACTTTCCTGTAGTATTGGACAAGTTTTAGGCACCTCTCACTGCTTCTTCTTGCCAACGCCAGGACTCAAGGCAGAGGTAAAGCCTCGCATTCCCCACAGGAGGACTGACAGGGGAAGGAGCCCTTCCTTATCCAGTGAACCTGTGTGTCCTTTCCAGGCAGCTGTTGGTCCTGCTTACATCCACAGCTGGGCAGATCTGCACAACAGATGCTGAACCCTTCCTTGGTGTCTCATGGCCACGTGTGCTGGCTCTGTACTCTTCAGACATGAGGTGGGCTGTACCTGTGGTTCACATTGCTCAGATCTATTATTCTCCACTGGAATACTAAGTTTTTTCCAGCTCTGAACAATTTATGAAGTTAAAAACCTCTCACAGTTCTCAACGATTCAAAATACAGGTTCTCCTCCCCTTCTTGTTCTCCAAAGCACAGAAATGCACATGTATTAATACAATCAAATGAGTGAGCCAAGTTAATTGGCCTGATTTGGTCTGGAAGAAAAAGCGTATAATTAGAGTGCCAAGTACCAGTACTATCAGCAGTGATATAACACTCGAAACACTGAAGGGACATTCAGTATGACAACACGAAGGCTCCTGAATTTCTGTTGGTGACAGAACTGTGTGCACACAGGGTAGGCAGGAAAGGCAAGCTTCCACATTAACGTGCTTTGGTGTCCTACCTCCTTGCCCTCCACTCATCCCATTGCTAAGGACCCAGATAACAAGCCATCGTCAAGGGCAACAGCGAAGCTGCTTGCTTCCCATTAGCATCCTTAACATTTTCTATCTAATCAGATTTCCTGGTGGTTAAGGAAAGCTGCCTTTGCTCATTACCAGCTGCTATCCCAGATTTCCTTCTCCCTATACCTAATAGAGATTTTGTGATGCTTGCCTGCTATTTTGTGTAAAAAGGTTACATATGCCTGGAGGGACACTGAATGTTACCAAAAAACGTAGGAAAAAAGGTTAAAAAAAAATTTAAAAATAAACCACAAAAACAGAACTGTGGGCAATAGGCCAAGATTCCTGATTATGTGCCTGTGACTAACCAATGGGTGTTTTTAAAAAAACATTTCTCTCATTATTTCTTCTCCTCTGGATGTAATAACACAACTCAAATTAGTTTTCCAGGAGCAGACTTCTTTTATGTAACCATGTTTTATACAGATAGCAGCAGCTTATGTTTAAACTATTTAAGAGAACAAATAGCTGCAAAATGTACTTCAGATGGCCCTTCTCCTGCTAGCACTGTGTTGCTGGCTTGAGGGAAGCTACAAAAACACCCTGTATGTTGCTGCTGCTTGGATGTAATTGTACACAGTACTCAATGCCCACAGGACCTTGCGTTCAGGTAAAGATGTCTGCTCCTCTTGTTTTATTGCAATTCAGAGATCCACAGCATTGTCAATGGTAGAATGACTTTGAGAAAACAGAGCTGAAATGCAGAATGAAGCAGAAGTTCATCTTTTAACTTAGTCCAGAGTATCTTATAGCATTAGGAAACACAGCTTGTTATCTGAACTGTGGCCCAGACTGACATGTCACCCTGCTGGTTATGGGACCAAGTGGAATTCCCACATTTTGGGAAGATAATACTGTTTTGATTTCCCATTCTTCCTCTTCTTCCTTCCACATCTACTCCTTAAGACAGGCTGTGTTTACCATAGTCACTGGACCAATAATTTCTTATACATCCTCCAGGTTGATATCAAACACACCAATCTTCTCTGCTAAGGGGTATCTGATGCACATTGGTGCTGTGAAAAATGCTGAGACTGCAAGCAGGCACGTTGGGTGTCAGGAGAAGAACAAGAAACCAAGACAGGCTACTTTGGGAAAAAAAAGATCCATTTTCTCATTCCTTCTCTTGCTTTTAGGAATGGGCTTGAGATACAAGAAATGAGTCTGATGGACAGACCACCTATTTCAAATACCAGAGTGAGGTGCTGTTCAAGTATTTCAGCAAATAGTAGAACATTCCTCAAACACTCCTGCAGAAAGCCCAGAAAATCTTTTACCTGACAGAATCACACGTGCTTAGGGGATCCAAATCCTGAAGTGATAAAAGGGGTGGCCTGAGCACTTACCCTACCTGAAGACCTGGTTAAAAGGCAGAGAAGAAATTCACCATTAAATATTCAGATGAGTTGCAGTGCTAGAAACACTCAGGAATTGCTATGTGTTCCTATGGCACTGTTCAGGAGGTTAAAAAAAGTATGTTTTTGTATTCTCTGAGTCTTTCAAGTCTGCAGTGTTTCGTACAACCTCTCATAGGACAGTGGCATAATGGAAGTTTCCTGATTGCAACTTAGTTCCTGTACTTTCCAGTATCTTCAAAGATGGGAAAATTGTGTTATCATAGAAGGCTTAAACATTTTTTTCTCATTCATCCTCACAGCACAGCTGAGATATTGACTGCTGGGCTCCCACTATAAAGTATCCAGATAGGGTTTCTGTCAGCTGCTCCATTGGCTCCAATCAACTGTTTCCTGTTTACACTGATAGCATAGTTTGGATAATTTCATTCGGTTTGGATAAATTCATTCAGTTTTTCAGCTTCATGCCAACAAACCACCGAGGATGACACACAGCCTTTTCAGGAGGTCCAACACCACTGTCTGCCCATGTACAGATTTCAAAGGAAAAGACTAATGCAGCCCTAGGCAATCTGAGTTGCAGCAGAGGCTAAAAGGACACAAACATATTTTCCTTCTCATGCTAGAAGCATATTTCTCAGAAACACTTGCATAAATCATGCAACAATAAAAATTCCACTGAAACAATATCCCACAAGTCAGCTGACTGTGGGGTAAGTCAATAGGACCATGGCTTCCCCTGTCAGTAATGCAAAATTCCTGGAGGAAAGGAGAAGGGGAAAGGGGAAAGCAAAAGAAACATTCATCCTCATACACCACAGTAAAAGATGAGAAGTTTTCCCCTTAAAACTAAACATTTTCAGTAAGTATGATTAACAATACCATATGCCATTGTGGAGGGAATAACAGCTGCTGGAAGGAGACAGTATGGAGATTTATGGAGAACCTAAGAAGAGCAACCGTTGGCTTTCAGGCAACAACACAGCAGATCTGATGGTCTCCAGGTCTTCACATTGAGCCTGTACTTTGCATGCTTCTCCCAGCAGCTCCTGAAATCCTCAGTGCTGAACCAAACCACGTTCCCAGGAGACACACAGTCTGGAGACAAAAGGCCCAGCACAAATCTTCCTGTTCAACATGTCATTAGCACATAACTGGATTTATCCACCACACACTATCGTAGCCAAACCAGTCCAGATTTCTCCACCAGGAAAAATCCAGCTCTCAGCATAAGTTCCACTGAAATGACCATCAGCTTCTGCTGGAGTCCTACATGAGCTCAAAGAAACTGTGAAATACAGTACGTGGGTCAATGAGGCGAACTTTGGAGACCAAATCTGTTTGATACAGAGCACGTTTTTCTTTAGAGCTCACATAGAACCTTCAATTCACAACATACCATTTGCCAAGCATACTGAGTACCTTTAGCAGCTCAGCTGTCATCATCTTCCTACCGGATCTTGACATGAACAGTTCTGGGCTCATCATTTACCCACAAACAACACACATCCTGACAGATGATAGGAAATTCATTATATTTGTTAATCCAGAAGAGTGTTATGGGATTCAGCTTTACTCGATGTTTATTGAATTCAGAATTATGAAATCAAAACTCCTATTGAGTCAGCTCCGGAACTGAGAGGAGAATTAGACCCCGTGCTTTCAAAACCCAATTTTAATGTTCAATTGCAGTATCGCCAGAGCAAAAAACCTCCCTCACATCTTACATCAATGTTTCTGTCAGATTTAATATTCGTGGTGAGGTAAGAAAGAAATGCCATTTTAGCAAAATTTATATGTATTTTCTATAAATAAAAACACGTTTCATTTTAACATACATCTACCGGCAGCAGCATCGCTTGTCTGGGCAGACACTGGATCTTATGAAAAAGTTAAAGCCTTGGAATATGAAGCAACAATGAGAAACACACAAGGAACAATAAAATATTTAGAAAAATAGAATTAAATTTGGCTTTATCTTATGTACACTAGACCAACAAGTTAAAGATGTGAATGCCTCATTAATAAGTCCATATTAGTGAACACAGCATGAGAAAAGACCATACCTTTGCTTTCTCTGAAAAGGAAAACATTCTACTCAATTTTTTTCTGCTCTGCATGCATTTCATTTTCCAAAACGCAACCCGGCGTGCATTACACACAGACTTCATCCTGCTTTGCCGAAGAACAGCTGCCATGAGCATTCTCTAGCGCTATGCAGAAGCCTTATGGAGTGAAAGGTGTTGGGGGACAAGCTGAATCTGAGCCTAAGTGCCATTACTTTCAGCAGAGTGCAGCTTCAGAAATGTTACTACAAAGAACCAGCTTAGAATTGATGCTGTTTAAGTAGCAATCGATGCTGTTGAAGTAGCAAGCAACTTTTGGCAGCCAAAAAAAGGGCAGTGTGTAATGATGAGAGCTGAAACAAACAAACTTTATTTAAGAAAAAGCAGCGTCATTTTACTTCTCGTCTAGAATGATACCATTCATGGCTATATAGCCTCCTGTGATAGCTGAATCAGACACTAACAGGCAAGCAGAGGGGGACATGGAGTGCATCACGCTTCCCGCATCAGTTGCACTGCACTGACACAGGCTGGGAAACACACAGCACACTCTAGGGACATACATGGAAAAAGAAAAAGAATAGAAACAAACAGAACATGGATCCATAGTGCCACAAACCTTCCGGCTCTGTGTTCTCTTTGAGGTGCACTTGCTTCAGTGGGCAGCAGAAGATTTCGTGACACTTAGCACGAAAAGGGGACTCTTTTTTCTTTAATTCCGCAGATTGGATCGAATCTTGCCGTAACATAATGTACTCCTGAGTGCCAGGGGGAGCGTCATCCATAACTGTGGTCACCACATAACAAAATGAACTCAAGTTAGAGCTTGAGGAAAGCAATCCAGAGAATCAAATCAACTACATAACGTCGGGGTTGGGGGGGAAGAAAGGAGGGAGAGAAAGGTTTATAGGAAGGAAAATCAAATTTAAAGCATCTCAGTTGTGATGGTAGAGGGATGGGGAAAATATCTATTTTCATATACACTTCTCATAAACATCAACAATTTATATTGCTTCATGCAGCTTGCATTAACAGTAGAATAACTGCTCCAGAAAGCAACACGGTTCTCTCCTAAACCTTTATTCACCTATAACACCCCTATCTATTCTGCATGCAGGTTAAGAAATAAACAAAAACAAAGCATGCTGTTGTGGCCTATCCACAGGTCATCTCTATGTTAACATTGCGCAGCAATCACTCCACATCTGCAGGTAACACAGCAACGGCATATCTATTCCCCAATATAAAGAGAACATCCCTTTATCAGGATATGTAATTACACACAGTTCCTCAGAGCAAGGATAATAAACCACTGACATTTGACTTGATCACCATTTCCAGCGGGTAGAAGAGAAGACGTACAAAGAGAAAGCACATTAATCCTTTTGACAGCTTTCTTGTAATACAGCAAGATGTTTTTTCAAGTTGATCTTATAAATCAATACTGCCATTAATAACATAAATGATATGCAGTCTGAAGCAGTTTCTGAATGGAGTTAGACCATTAAATGGTAAAAAGATAAAATACAGAGCATACAGAAAGCTCCCGCTACCTCAAAGCATTACATTACTAGAAAGAATTAAAACAATTTTCCATTATCTAAAAATGAAGCCCTAATAACAGAGATAGCAAGGTTCCTCAGTTTGCAGCTTTAAGCAACAAATCACCACTCCAGAACAAAAATTAAACACTTTTTAAAAGGACAGTCTGTAACCACTGCTAGTTATTCCTAATGAAATATACAGACACAGAACCACAGCCAAAATCACACTGAGCTTGTACAACCACGTAGCAAATAAAAGCAGCACATAACTAATCCAAGGAACAAGTGAAAACCCGAAGATCAGAAAAGGAACCTTTGACAATGCTGGGCTATTACTGCAGAGGTAGCAGCGCTATGTAAACATTCCAGATTTGGACATGGGTACCCCCAAACAACTATGAACCTCTTGCAGTTTCATTCACTCGATTTTTATTTTTTATCTCCTACCAAGAATGGCATTAGTAAAAGGAGGAAAAGAAACGTATCTAGGAGATAAATAAGTGATTCACGCTGATCATCTTTCCACAATGGGTAGTCACCTTCTTTAAGACCTCAATTAATCCATAGGAGACACTTGGCACCTCAGTGGTTGTTGCTTCATTAGACGACATGCAGTGCCAGTAACACAGGCTAATAATCCACAAAAAATACAATTAAAAGAGATGTATGAGTTAATACAAAGGCACCAACGGTTCAAAAAAGAGCAGGAGGTCACTGGAGCACAAGGCCTGGGCTGCTGGATAATTGCTCCTTTAACAATGCCAGTCTTGCTTTGGCTGGTTTGAAGGTTACACACGTGTTCGTGAAACATACTGACAGCAGCCAAGATGAGCCAAGGACCAACAAGCCCTGATGGGTCTCTCCTTAAGAAGTCACCAAGCAGATGGTGCTGTTGCAGGAGCACACACAAAACCACCAGTGAGCTGTGTACAGTGACACTGACGTCAACAGCTTGAGAAGCCTACGGCACATCCCTCTGACATTTACAGGGATAAAGGATAATGTGCGCCGAGAATCACGGGTAGCCAGCAGAGGAGTGAAATGCACAGCCACCTTCTGCCAACAAGCTGGCTGACCTGCAGCAGAGCGTGCCCCGCTGTCACAAACAGGGTAAGAGATATGGCCCTGGGCTGGCTCCTGGAGTGGCAGAGCCCTTCCAGAGAAGCCCCACTCAGCTGTGGGAGCTGAAGAATTGCTCACAGCACTCACTGCTGTATGGTGCAGGAGCACCGCTTTAGCAAAGCAATACAAACTGTAAAAAAAATACAATATGCAGACAGCAGTTATCAACCACTTAATAGGGTTAACAAGCTACTGGTGATTACCTGCAGCAGGAGTAAGGGTCAACTCCAGCTGCTTGGCAATTGGGTGCTATTGTTCTGAGTTCAGAGGGCTCACACATCTGCAAACCAATTCCAAGGACCAATTCTGTTTATCAAGTGTCTGGCAAAGTGCTTGGCATCGTTAGGTAGCTCCATCCCTCTCTCAGGTATTCTCACTAAGACAGGTAGAGGAGATCTAACTCACCCCTTGCCACTCACATGCTCATCGCCTGCAGACATTATTTTTCACGTGAATAAGCCAGAAAGAACCAGACCTCCAACAAATGACAAACATGTTGAAATCAGCAAACGTACGTTGGCTTACTGGAACACAGGGCTAAAGAGCCCTAATTCTGAGGAATATCATAGCACAGCACTGGTATGTGCAGTAAATACGAGGAATCACAGTTCTAAAGAAGCTTAATGCTGAGATGATGTATGGGTAACATAATTGATACCACTGTTTTGACAGGAACAGCTAAAACCTTTTCTCAACATGATGAATGGCTCCAAGTCAGAAGGAGAATTTATGGCAAAACTAGAAAAAAACCCTAACCCCAAAGCCTCATTTTCCTGCTGTGTTGACAGCCAGACACCCTCGTGGAGTCACTGAAATGACAGCTCCAGATATGGGTGCAAGCCACCAATCCACTGTGAAGCTACAGCCACAGAGAATATAAGCAAAAAGCTCTGAAAAGCTGATGTCCATTTCAATGACTAAAAATAACCAGCGCACAACCATGGAAGGGTCACTGTACAACACCTGTGAATAAACCACTTGGAAATGGCAGAATCTGGTATGATTCTGCTAACAACAGAAGCAATTACCCACCCACTACAGGAGGTAACAGACAGTAAATATTAGGGAAGTAACAAATTTGCAAAGCAGGAATTAAATTACATCCTGTGCTGTGTGGAGCAAATGTCTTGCTTTTACTCTCTGGCTCTCTCCATTACAGGCTGTGCTAACTGCAGGACCAAGGATATTCTCACACTGTGGTGTAACACACACACGCACACACATAACGTTAACTTTAAATCAGCTAATTTGGGGGAGAAATCACGACCACACTCAACAAGGGCAGCAGAAGACCCATGAGAAACCCAGCAGATGCTCCATCACGTGGGTGCTGTCCTCAAGAGCAGTTAGAAGAAACCTCTGTTGAGGCATATCTACATCTCCTTGGCCATCTTCCTGAGGGCAGATGTGCAGTCATCCTGCCAGGCTCCCACGTCCAGCCATGCCTCTGTGATCCTTCAGCAGCTGCTCACCCTAAGTCCATCCCCGTGGGCATGATGCCTCATTTGTCTGCACATCCATCATCTCATGAATCAAACAGGGACAAGACTCAGACACAGGTGATTAAGATACTAATATTCTTAGTATTCTCAGCTGGAAGGCGATTAAAAAAACCCACAAATTCACATATATCTATTTTTTGGAATTTTTTTGTTGTTGTTGTTATTTTTGGTGGGGAGACTGAAAACACAGCAACTATGAATATATGAAAATAATCTGTTCAGTAGTTGGCATAAGATAGCTGCAGTAACCATTATGTTCCCTACATGGAAACATTTAACTTGCTAAATATCATTCTGCAGCACATTCCTGAGTTTTTAAAAAATGAAAATAATTACAATAATAAAAGCTTACTGAAATCAAGCCAGCATAAAAAAAAAAAAAACAACTATTTTCTTCCTATAAGGCTTGGTGAGTGAAAGGAAAGCCATCTCTAAGATGACTGCCAGCACCAGGATGGCTTTTCCAGATAAATTCAAACATGTTTACATTATATAATCACACCAGCTAAATAAACTCTGCTGGTTTACATCTTCCTTTTATGTCCAACTTCATTTCAGGACACTGCATCTAGGATTGCCAGAAATCATAACATCAAGCCTGTCCACAAGCCTTGACTCTGGTTCCAGCCGAACAATCTAATATAATTCAGAGTTTAATAAAGCTTCAAGGAAGCTTTCTTTTCCCCCTAGTTTTCACAAGGACAAGTTCTGCTAACAGCAGGCGGTAGCAGCCATAGAGCAAATCTGTCTGAGCACCCAGGCAAGACAACTCTTCATGCTCCTGTCAGGCTTAGTGGGCAGTATTGGTGGTAGGGGAACAGTTGGACCACATGAACTTAGATGTCTCTTCCAACCTTAATGATTCTATGCGACCTGGTGTAGGGAACCTACTTTGGCAGGGGGGTTGGACTCTATGATCTCTGGAGGTCCCTTCCAACCCCAATAATTCTGTGATTATATGACTCTTCCTGTATTTGTGACACAGTTTAACACAATTTTTGTGCTTCTGTGGACCAACGTTCACTTCCCTCCCTGGCCTTCCAAGTCATTACTGGATACATGATTTTCCTACTTCAGGTTCCCTTGCTTTTCTTATTCTCTTTTACATGCCACCAGCCCCAAGATGCTAATACATGCAATAGATTACTCTGTTTCTAACATTTCAGAGGGACTGAAGTCAGAGCTCTACACTCCACCTTCAACATGATATTTGAGCGCCTCTTAAATCATGCATCCAGAAACAGACTAAAAATCCCCTCATTGGCACAAGGGAATAAGTTATAACAGCAGCAACAATAAAAGCATTCTCCCAACACAGCTCTTTTGGAAGGACAATACAAAGAGTAGCAGCA
Source organism: Lagopus leucura (assembly GCF_019238085.1). NCBI lineage: Eukaryota > Metazoa > Chordata > Aves > Galliformes > Phasianidae > Lagopus > Lagopus leucura. The sequence goes on from NW_024962270.1 coordinate 2,929,697, forward strand.
TACACCAGTGATGCTCACTGAGCATCTCCTCCATCCTCTGCCACCCACAGAAATGAAAGAAGGATCAGGAGGGATGTGACCACAGCCTCTGAGGATGGTTGGACCTGTGTAGGATTATTCCCCCCCTCATCCTCCCCTTTTTTACAGAAAACATTAGGATATCAAGTTGCTTTGGGCTCCTGGTGAGGACAAACCTTACAAAATCCTCCTAGCTTGCTTAAATCAGTGCATGCAGAACAGGGAGTGGGGAGAAAAGAGGAACATTTTTTTGTAATACCACTTCCACATTGAAGCAGCTAGTGAAAAGCTTTCAAGTATATACTTGAGAACAAGAACAAGTGCAAGAACAATCTCCTCTGCTTCTTCTCATTTGTGCTTTGTTTTCTCCCTGCTTTATTCCAGATGAAGATGTGATTTCTGCTAGGTATCTGAACAACATCATGAACTCGGGGCACAAAAATCCTTACAAGTTAGTTAAAAAAAAAAAAAAAAAGAATTTCTATTCTGGGGTTGTGGTACACAAATCCTCATATTGGCAACACAACCCATTTGTACCACTTCCCTGCCCAGCTTTGTCAAAATCCCAAAGAAGTGTTCTCACCAAACTGCCCAGGGATGTCAGCATCACAAGTCAGAAACTTCACTTTCATCATGCACCTGTGCGTTCACAGTGCTCAAGTTGGGCTGATTCTATTCCTGATTTTCACAATGAAGATCAGGAAATTGGAGCAGCTGCATTTGCTAATTTGCAACAAGCTTTCTCTGGACAGTTTCATGGCATGCGTAAGTGCAGCACAAATTCTGGCATGGGCAGTAGTTGTCTGGAAGAGCTTAGATACTTACAGCCTTGGAGAAGTAAATTCCTTGTCTAACAGAGAGATTTTACTACCTGAACTAATGATGTTTCATGCTGCTGATCTGAATTAGATTGTGCTGGTTATTAGGAGCTGGGGCTTTTGGGATTCAATAGTAGATTCTCTAAGAGCAGCATCAATAGAAGATGCTCTTCTCTGGTGGGAGATGGATGTTCCCTATCCCACATCAACCACCATTTTTACTCACTCTTCCAGCAGCAGCAACTGACCACACAAGCTCAGATCTCAATATCCAAAGAGCACCAAGCTGCCACAGTCAGAGCAGAGGCTGCAGCACTTGCATCCCCACAGATATCTGACAAATCCTAATCCTACTTCGGGGCCTAGACCGAAGCAAAGCAGTGATCAGAAATCCCTTCTGCAAAAGACTGTAAGAGGGGATGGAGAACCATTCCCTGATAAGCATGAGCAAAGCAAGAGGTCCAACTTGGTTCACCAACCATGATGCCTCAATCCCCAGACAACAGGCACAAAACCCACCTAAATCTGCTCCAGTGCCTCTGCAGATAGCTTTCTCCTCAGCAAGACAGCACATTCCTGCTTGTCTTAAATCAAAATCGAATGCAGTCTTTTGAGCATGATTCTTTCGGTAGCAGTACGAATTTCTAAACTTTTTGATCTGCTGAAAAATTCTGAAATATGCACTCTTTGGGTCAAACACACAGAATAATTTTTTTCATGTCTTCTCAAAATATTTGCACAGAACGCTCCCCCTTGACCTAAAAGAGTAATTGGATTAACTGCTAGCAGTAATAGGCTGTTATCCTTTGAAAAGACGAGCTGAGATAAGGCTGTATTTAGATCACTGTGCATCCAAAGACAACGACATCCAACATCAGAAAATTCTAAGTGTGGCTCCTCTTTCACCATGCAGAAAAGGCACTGCATTCTGCACACAGCCTTATCTCCCAGCTGCCCCATCCCTGGAGGCATTCAAGGCCAGGCTGGATGTGGCTCTGGGCAGCCTGGTCTGGTGGTTGGCAACCCTGCACATAGCAGGGGGGTTGAAACAAGATGATCACTATGGTCCTTTTCAACCCAGGCCATTCTATGATTCAGATGTTCTTCTCTTTCAGCCTTTTGTGTGCAAGGTGTGGTCAGGATGCACACTCCTGCTCCTTGAGGGCTTATGCAACACCTACAACTTGCTTACAGCAGGGCAGACCCACCGCCTTCTCCTCCCCAGCCACCAGATCTGCCGTTTTGCTATGCTGGACTAATTCAGTTCTGCAGCTCGGTTCACTGCTTTGCCACACTTGCCACTGAATGAATCAATATTGCTTCCTTGCCTACTCCAAGTGGCTTTCTGCTTTCCCCATCTGCCAAAGTAAACGCAAGCTGGCTGCTTTCCAAGCAGGTGGGCTGCTCCATGCACCACCACACATGAGATAGTAATTCACAGCGTACAATTCATTGCTCTGAAGCATCTGCTGAGAGCCATGGGCAGGCATAGAGCTGGAAGCATCCCCACAGCATTACTAGGGTCACTTTTTGGAGAGCAGCTGAACAACCCATCCTGATTGCACGACCACCAAAAGGCACTGCGCTGTATGAAGTTCTGGCTGCCATTAAAAGAGTAAGAGAAGAAGCAAGGAATGGCTCTATTCCTAAGAAAATATCCTTACATTGTGGTGAAAGCCAGGAGGAGGTGGCAAGAGAACTGCCAGGATGGTCCAGTGATGAGTAGGAAGCTGGCAGCTTACGGGAAAGCTCTGGAGAGCTGTGGTTCACTGTTTATGAATCATAGAATTGTGGAATCATTAAGGTTGGAAAAGGCCACCAAGATCATCTAGTTCAACCATGAAACAGTGGAATGCTTTTGTGCAATGTAACTTTATTTATTAATGTAGCCCTATTTGGAGCTGGGAGAATAAAACGACAAAAGACGACAACAGAAATAGAAGTGCTTGTAGCTTTCCTTGCTATTTATAGAGCGTCTATTGACAAGGCCAGAGCTACAAAAAGGAAACAAATTTCCCTTGAGGGGAAGGGAAAAAATGCAACACTGATAGGAATCAGAATAATCCTGGAGGAGGAAGGAACAGCATCCAGCCAAAGGCAACAAAATCCTCAAATAAAAGACTGAATCTCTCCTGGAAACCTGCAAGTAGGAACAGCCATAACTCCTGGGAAGCAGGAGATGAACAGCAGCAGTCCTCCGAAATTCCGTTTCACTGCTGCAGCTCTTGGGCATTTTGCTTGGAAGAAAGGGGCAAGAATGGAAGCATCATTCGGGAAGGTGACACCTCCCAATTATTTGCCTCATTTACTGTGGATTAACAAAAGGAGGGAGGCAAGAAATGAAGTGTTTTAAAATTGAAACCCATTACAGAAAAAGCTGTTCTGAGAAATGGCCTCCGAGGAAATCTTTCAAAGCAAAGCACAGAAAACTAATCAGTAGGAGTGAAAACCCTTGGCGTGCCAGGGAGAGCAGCACGGTTGCACTGCCTCAGGAGGCAGCAGGCACCTGTGGGCTGCTGCTCAGATGAAACAGGAGGCTTTTCTAAGCATACAGATTTATGTATATGAGGGCTGCTCCAAAAGTTATACCTCCTGTTTTATTACGTTGGCAGGATGGCAGATTTGTACCAGCACAGCACACAGGCTCTTGTTGATTGCTGGTGAAAATGCATAGCTAATGGAGGTATGTTGAAAAATAGCCTGGTGTAGCTGAGAATTTACTCTATCAAATAGTGTTATTGCACTCTTTGTATCTGTCCCAGGAAGCATTCAACCACTGTATTCACTTGAATGGAGTATCATTTGAGAAGGATGTGCAACAACACTGATCATTTTTTCCCTCCTCTTCCCAAAAAGGACCACACTTCAAAAACTTCATTTGACAAAGGTTCAGCACTCGTGCTTGAGAATATTTTTTCCCCCTCTGTACAATAACCTAAATCCCTTTGGACATCCTTCAAACCCATGTGCATTGATACTATCACTGCTGTAAAACTACAGTGCACTTGCTGCACATACACAGAGGAGTTTTGCTTTTCACTGTAAATCAATTTAATCAGCACCATGCCAAATCAGCACAAGATTAAGCTACCTGATCTCCTGCTACCACCCACCTTAATGATCGTGCTCAGAGCAGCTTCATGTGCTGCCTATCGAGACCAATCTCAGCCACCCAACTTCCTTCTGTACAATGTTGTGGTGCTTCCACACAGCGGACAGCACGGCCACAAGCAGCTTAATTGCACCAGAACTGCAATAATTTCCATACACTCCAACTTCAAATTACGGTCATGGACAGCAGGAATGATGTTGTTGCCTTGCTGTGAGCACAAATGTGCAGTGACTTGGCTAACGAAAGCAAGGTCAGGGAGCATACAAGGACTTTCGCTGTCCATTTATTCTTGTTTGATGACAGGGGCACAGAGCAGGACCCCAAGCTCCCACATCACAGCAAGCATGATGCTCTCAGCCCCTCCCTTTGAAAGCAAATGGCAAAATGATCAAATAAAGCTCCTCTGGTCAAACTGAAACTAACAGTACCGTTTATTGCCTTTACATCTATATATCTTTACACTACATTGCCTGTGCTTGCATTGGTGTTCAGCAACGTAAATGCCATAAAGAGTAACCCAAGGCAGCAAATACAGTACATCTACAAGAAAAAAAAATTGTCACGTTTCACTTTTCAGTGCATGGAATGAATACTGCACTTCTCTGCTGGTAACAGCCCATCAAAGTTAGCAAAGACAAATGGCACTCCGAGAAAAAAGACATCGTGTCAACACTGAGGTATGCTGAGGATGTAGCAATGGCCTTCATTTTAGCAGAGGTGAAAGCCACTCTTCTTAACACACAGTTGGAGTTGGGGAGCAGTCTGTAGGGATACCACAGTCCCATTTTGTACTGCTTTGAAACCATCTGTATTAGACACAAATCACTATTTGGTGTCATTACCATATTTATGCCTACTGGGCCTTTACATAGCTCAAAATAAATTAGAATGCTTATTCTGGAAGTTGGTTCTAACACTTGAAAACGTGCATAGAACTTTTTGTCGCTGTAAATGTCTGAAACTTGTGGATTCACATCAGCTTCAGTTAAATAGGAAAAAAAAAAATCAAGAAAAGCTTCAGAGCAATTTGCAATACTTGAAAATCTGGCTCATACCTCTGTCAAAACAAGTGCTGGAGTATGTAGGTCCTGCAAACACTCATTACTGAGCTTCGCACTGCTTTGGACAATTTAATTTTACAAAGAGTGAGCTCAGCAGTACTTGCACGGTTCCTAATTACCTGTGTTGGAGTCCTTCCATTGCTCTCTGCCCTGGGTGCCACATAAGCACTCGTAGTATTTTTAATATTAGCCCCCACGACTTCATCTGCATCTCAAGTGAATGCTGGAGAACAGAAAAGACATTTTAAAGGTTTCTTGTAGAATTAATTTAAGAAATGAGGTCTTTGTAGGTTCAAAAAAAAATAATCCTCCTTTCCTTTTACTTTTCAGTCTGCTGTAATTTCCACATTACTAATGGACTGTGCTCCTGAAATGAAACCCTAAAGAGACTTTTGTAAAACTTTATTAGCATTTCTGTCTGCCTTTACCTATTCATTTCCCAGCAGTTACACAACTGACGAGGCTGATTCTCTCACTGCTGCACCATGCCCCACATTAAGGAGAAGGGGACAAAGGCAGCAGAGATGCTGTCCCACCCCAACCTGCCTCCAACACATCCCAGCTTTGGTTTCTTGGGACCAAACTCATGTGAAGCCTTCTCTGGGAAGAAGGAGACAGTGACTTTGAGCTGCTTCTCCTTGTCCTCAGCTGCCATGCAGATGTGAGATGAGGCTGTCCTGGGTGCCCGTGGATCTCCAGGCTGCTGAACACACTGATCAGAGATGACTCACTGTCACTCTCACATGCAATAAAATGGCTCTGTCAATTTTCTGACTCGAATTATTGCTGTAATTGTTGTATCTCACAGCTGAGGAGCTGCCACCAGCACTGACTCAGTTGCCAAGAGCTGGGTTGGGCTGCTCATGCCGCTAGGGCTCAGACCTTGCCTCTACCCACCAGAAGTCATTCTCTCCCACCAGGTAAAACAACAAAAGAGACCTTCCCTTGGCCAAATCTGACAGATCAGTGAAGTTTCTCTCCAGGAATGCTTTGCATATCATGGATTAATAGAGTCTGACGAATGGCTTGAGCTTCACATCATGCTTAGACAAAGTGTCACACTGCAGGCAGTGCCTGCAAGGGCATTTGAAATATCTGTGGGTGAGCGAAACAGAAGCTGTGTGGAGAGCTGACATGTTGTACGGTCACTGTGTTCCATTTGTTTATTCTCAGAAAAGTGAAAATAATGGGCATTGGGCTGAATTTTGGGGAAAAAGAGGCTAAGGTCTCAATACTCATTCCCTTCAGTAAATATCCAGCCACACAGAGCAAAGCAGAGAGGCAGAACAAGAAACATAAGGTAATTAAGAGTTCCACAGAAGCTTGGAGGGAATCAAAATGTAATTGGACACAAGTTGCATAAACACAAGTTCAACACTTGCTTAAACAAATGCTTTCCAGAGCCCCCTACCTCCTCACCACCCACACTCAGCACAGTTCAGCTGCGACCTGACCATGCAGCTCTTACCCAAGCGCAACCAGAACTCCTTAGTGCCACAACCTCCATGCAGGGAAGGCCCTCTCCACGCACAACACGAAAGCACCGTGGTTGCAAAAGCACAGTAAATCAGAGCTGCAACTGGAGAACACCTGACGGTGTATTTGTGGCACAGCTGAGACTCCACAGCACTTCTCAGCAGCCACAGGACTATGCCTCCACTCCCCACATCTCTCACCAAGTGAACACTGCACCTAGACAATGACATCTCTGCATCCCTGCTTTCCTTCATTTAAACAATCTATTTAAAAGAAAAGCATCCAACCCCATTTCAATGACTTTTTTTAATCCTCTAATACACCACGGCATGATTAGAGCTTTAACTGTTTACTTAATTTATCTTGCACCTGGCAAATGTATTTTGATACTCCCAAGAAAGTCCCCTGCAGGATTTAGTCACCCAGTGGTCCTCGCACAGTTGCAATGGATCCCATTTACTATTTTAGAGCCATAACTCTCTCCAAGTCAGCCCCGCCAAGTCTAAGAGGCTTTTCAATGATTACATTACCAGCGATGAGGTGCAGAAACCAGATTAGTATCTGACTTCCTGCAGGAGTTAAGTCTTTTTTCCTCCATTATGACATCTCAGTTTCTGTTATTCAAACCCATGCGAAGCCTGGCTTTTATTCTCTTACTGCTGCCACTCTGTATGCAACTTCTCCGCTCGTTCTCTTGTTGTTAATTAACTATTCTCTACTACAAATTCACACTTTTAAGAGAAGTTACCGTTGTCACAATAGCCCTTATAAGTGAATCATTACAAGTATAACGCTTCCATAAATAACACATTACAAGATTTAAAATAAATATTTTTTTTACAGTTATTGCAACACAATTGTCCTACGTGTAATAGAAATTGTGCACCCATGAAATTAAACTGCAGAAAAAGATTAATTTTCAAAGGCTTCATTCTCTGAAAAAACTTACTGCTTTTAATTCTTTTTGCTCACTGTTTTTCCTTTTTGATCCTAAAATAGAAAGTAGAATACTGAAATAAATAAATATAACAGCCTCTCGGTAGAGAGCTGAGGTAATGAACAGCAACCAAATTGCAGTGAAGACCAGAGAAGGGGAAAGCAAACATGCCAATGTCTGCCAACAAACCCGTGGAAGGAGAACAATACTGCCAGACAAGTCTTTGGGAAAACTTCATAGAGTCAACTCCATGACTTCTTCTATAGTTTACAGTTTCCCAGGGATTTGGGTGATGCTCTTGTGCTCAAGGCAGGGACAGAATGGTCTGCATAGATCTATGACCACAATACTGGGAGCTGAGAGATGGGGTGGAGAGGCCGGGAGGATGACACACAATTCATCATCTCTGCTGGCAGCAGCACACCCACACAGGAAGTTAGCATCCTAAAGGGCCTCAAAAGCAACACCAAACACCTTCAGGTTTAGAATTAAAAAGCAGGGTCCTGACCATCAATGATCTCCACATATTTTTAGAACACCGAGGGCAAACTGTCAAGCATGGTTCATCGCTAATTGCATCTCCACATTTCTCCCTTCTGGAAGACATAGCAAATGCAATTATGCTTTGATTTGATGTCACTAAGCCTCTTGCAATTATTTCATTTATGCTCTCAAAGAATCCTCTGATAATGAAGAGCTCTGCATAGACCCTGGGGTCCATATCAGCTTGGGCTGACATGTATGAAGGCTACATCAAGTGCTCATTTTTCCTTACTCTTCCCTCTGCCTTCTCACAGGTTGCCAGGTCCATAGTTAAAAATTCATTGCTCACCTCCTGCTGGTAACGACCCCTTGCTGATGACACATTCCTGCTGATTAGCATTAACACAAATGAAGATCAGCTTCATTGTGAGCTTCCGTTGGGTGGATGGTTGGGTGTGTGGGTCAACTTCATTGTGAGCTTTGGTTGGGTGGGTGAGTTGGATGGGTGAGCCAGTGAGTGGGTGGGTGAGGATACTTTTCTTCCTTACACTGAAATTGTTAGAAAAGTCCACGCTTCTTTGGATGACCCAACTTTTCCTTCAGTGGAATGCACTGTAAAACCTCTCCCCGATTTCTCCCAAGAGGCCTCTAAAACACTGTCAATTCATCCTGCTTAGTCAGCACCAGACACAGAAAGCTATTAAAGCCTGAGCCCTAAGAACTAATCTCTCACAGACACTTGTGCCCACTCCAAAGAGCAGAGACACAACATACAGCAGTTGTTCCAGGCACCACTGCATAGCCAACGTTTAAATTTTCTTCATACCTAAATCAGCAAGATTGTAATTTTATTTTTGGCTCATTCTTTACCACAGGGCTAATAAAGCCTGGTCAGATAAGGCTACTGCAGGCTACCCAAGGCTAAATAACCCAAATACACACCTCCAGCTCACAGCACTTTGCTGTCAATGCTGTTGGCATATGGAGAGCTTAGATGAAAACAAGAAAATATTGGGTAAAAACTATTCCAGAAACAGCTGAATATTTATGGCTCGTACACAGAAGCCTGACTGTCAAGTGAGTGCATTAGGTAAGATAAAAGGAGTGACACAAGAATAACTTTTATTTGCACAGCATACATTTAATGAATGCATCAACATTTGCAGATGATTAGAGCAAACCTAAGCATTCCAGCTGTAATTTTCAAGGGTTTGGACTTTATTTATTCCTTTTTCTTCCTCCCCCCCCATAGTTGCAACTAAATATAATTTTTGGCTTTTGCAAAGGCCTATTTCCATTTATAGCATCCAGATGACAGGCTGGGGACAATATTTTCCTAGCTGAGGCATCTGCCTCCTTGACAAAGGGAGAGATAATCACGTTGGGTGAAACAGGCTTGGCGTCTGTGACAAGCTTAAGATGTCAGAAACGGGAGCACGGCGTCCTGTCCCCCTGGATATTTTTTTTCTTGAGAAATCTAGCCACATCTCATGCAAAACGCAGCCAGCTTGCAGTGCTGCTCTGCTGCCAGCAACAGGGAAAGGGAGGAGGGATGAGGCAGGGGACCACTCCGCTTCCGAGGCTGCCACAGCTTCTATTTAATTGCTTGCTTATTTATTTAATTACGGCAGCAACAAGACCGTCTGGTCAAGCTGCCAGCATGCTTTTCCTGAAACAACTCAGTGCTCTGAGATTACTTGTGCTGGACATTCCTCCTCCCTGCTGGATATCCACCAAAGCACAGAGCAGCCCTTCTGTGTCCCCATCAAGGAGCAGCTAGAAGCCATGGGTGGCTGAAGGGAGGAGACTCAGGACAAAAGGGACCAAGGCTGGAGAAGCATCTCCAAGTGGATTCAGTTCTCAGATCCAAACAAACGCCCCAACGTCATCCCGCTGCCTCAGATCAGCAATGAGCAATGGCACATCCCCCCAGCACTGATTAAGTCCTGCTTTTTTCATTACAGATCAAACATTCTGGAGCCACAGATCAAATTACACAGCACTTATTAGGCAGATCAAGGTGCTGCTTTCTCTTCTGAGATGTGCCATTTGCTACTGCAAAATGCCACCAAGTGAATCTGAGAGTCACGTTAACCCATAAGTGATTGCTTTTAGCAGATGGCTGTTGGTATAAATACTCTAACCAGCATTCAAAGCATTTTTAAGATCCTGTTTTGTCATGAGTTGTGATGTACCATGAGGAAGTTCCACTATTCTGACCCTTCACAAAGTTTTGAGTTAACAAGACTAAAAAATGCATCTGTTTTCTTTCCAGCATTATTTCCCAGTAAACTTTGAAATGAGCCAGAGGGAATGAAAAAACGCCATAGGAAGTTTTGCTGAAACTACAACATCTTCCTTGAAAGTAGCAGCTATAGACTACTACTTACTGCAAGGTTGTATTTACCATGTCAGTGCTACCCCAGCAGATGAAATTCCATCTGAATTCACTCAAGCTAAGGTACAGCCTTCACTGCACCTCCATCTGTCCTTACTCAATGCTAAAGAGCACAGAGCTCTGAACTCCACTTCTCTCCCAGTATAATCACTTCTTTTCTGCTGAAGCAATCCTTCTCCCCTCTCCTGCTTTACGCTGGGACCAACAGCTTGTCCTGCACTCTGGATCCGTGACAGAACTGACTCTCACAACATGTGCCTCCTTCTGACACTGACTTAGCAGCTTCTGCAGAAAGATGGAATGCTTTGCTGAGATTTCAACGATGGATGAATGCAGCCAAAGTGCTGCTGACTACCATAGAGATTGCTATAAACAATATATTTTTTACCTCCTTCAGTTCTCAGTTCAACGTATAACAGGTTAAATTGGATGCCAGTGGTCTACGCTCACTAATTTAATTACAATCCTGTTAAATCGTTACAACTAAAGGAAAAGGTCCAAGTCTACTCCTGGAAACATTTAATTGTCACTCCAGTTCTACCTCATCAGTCCAGGGAGATTTAAGTCTAAAGCTCTACAATTGTAAAGATGGAGATTTGAAATACATTTGAAAAAACGTTTCAATCACTTTTCACACTCCCTTCAACATTCAGCAAAGAATGACAGCAGAACAAACCAGTAGAAGCCTCTGGGGCTTCTAGTCCTTCTCTGTGACATAACTCCACAAGAACCATAGAATCACTAAGATTGGAAAAAAACCTGTAACATCATCTAATCCAATCATCCACTCACCACCAATTACTGCCCACTGACCACATCCCTCAGTACCACATCTCCATGTTCAGTGACATCTCCAAGGACAGTGACCCCACCAGTCCCTGGACAGCTGTGCCAGTGCATCATTGCTCTTCCAGAGAAGTTTTTCCTGATATCCAACCCAAACCTCCTCTGGTGCAACTTGACAGCATTCCCTCTCATCCTATCAAGCTGCTCTGTTTTCTTTGATCTTATCTGTTTGGGTTGGGCAAGTGAACACATTCTCTGTAAAGCCTGAGTTACGCATAGCACAAAAATCAATGGGATCACCCTCTCTGTGGAATAGTGACACCGCTGGGTATTAAAACAGAGATCTCCTGGAAACGTACACACATAGAAATGCCAGAAGGCAGGAGGTGTGGAGGAGCGGTGGTACAAAAGGACAGAAATTCTGTGTTCCATCTCTCCACTCTTCCTCCCTGTTTTCCTTAGTGACTTCATCAATCACAACAAAAAATGAAATGTACTCCTCCCATCCCACCATATTCCTTCTACCTAATGCTGCAAAGGCTATGCTGAAACCACAGTTCACACCTGGTGCCAACACCATCAGAAGCCAAGCACGCACCATTCACCCTTCCCATTGCAAGGGAATTGCACCAACACCCACAGGCCGGAAGGGAGCAGTGGCCAGGTCTAAGCCATCAGAGGACTGGGGATCTGGTAGGCACCGCAGTATAAAATTTAAATGCTTCTAGTCCAACTACTTAAAATTAAACCCATTAGTTAGGGAAGTCATCTCTTTCTCTTATTGCTAGATTAGATTTAGCTCCTTATCATCTGCCAACAATTTCATAATTAAAACTGAGATCATCAAAATATTAAAAAGCCATAGCAGGCTTGTCCAGTGCACAGCAAGGAACAGAACCACAGAATCATTATGGTTTGGAGAGACCACTAAGATCATCTAGACCAACTATAGATTTGGTAACCCGTTTCCCAAATACATTTCATACTGGTTTTGGCATAGTTCAACCACTCTGATGAATGGCAAGTTTTAATAACTATGAGCACACCTCAGCATAGAACCCAGGTGTTAGAAATCTGTACTGGAGACTCTCTCCTTGGATGTCATGAAAACCCAGAGCAATTACAGAAGCAAATAAATTATTAAAAGAGAAAAGTGACAGCTCTGGGAACTGATGCAAATCCCAGTGGGAATCTGGGTTGTTACTGACAGAAAGTTGTTGTTCAGAGGGTGGTTGGTAATGGCTAAGAAAAAAGAAGTTGGTCCTGTTTTGAATGCCCCCCTCACCAGTCACAGAAGGAAGGAGCAACACAAGCCAGGGGTTTGGTGGCTGTCTGTCCCTTTGTTCTGCTCCAAACATCCAAACCCTCACTCTGGACCAGAGGTTGCCCTTCCAGCTCCCATTCTCTTCCAGCTGCCTCAGTGCACTGGAGCACTCTCACCCGTTCCCAAGGAGCACTGCCTCATCTTTCCCCCACCTCCAGCCCCACTCCATGGGCTCCACCCCTGGAAACACAGCCTGGGAGGCAGGCAAATAAAGCAAGCTGTGCACCCACATGCTCTGCCTTAAATTGGTTTCCAGCTCTCACATTGGAGTAAATTTAAAACTTGTAAACTTCTGCTGCCCTTGGCACTCTTGACATCTACGTATTTTCCCGTTTCTATTTCTTTTCTTTAGACTCTTTTCCTCTCATGCTGTGCATCTGACACAGGACTTGCCAGAAAGGACATGAGTGGGAGAAGATACCCGACAGGAGATGAATGAAAACTTTCAAATCAATGTTTTTTTTTTAAACAGGAAAGTAGAATTTCCAGCATTTTTCCTGCATTCAAACTTATGACTTTTTTTTTCCTCCTAGTTGAATTCTTTCCAAGAAAACAGACACGAGGTATAAAGGAGACAGAGGAAGAGAGAACTAAAGAGGGGAAGCTTGTGGGTGGTGCTTTCATTCATATACTTCTTCATATAAAACAGTTTCAGGTGGTGTACTGGGGCAAAGTTATCTTTGCTAGCATTCAAGGGCATAAAGGATGGAGTAATCCAGGAATGCTCTTTGGTTTGGGGTGTTCAGTTCTCCCGAGGTTAACAAGATTATGCTAGAGATTACAGCTAAGATTAATCCTTAATACAACACATCAGCTAACAAACGTGAGACCAAAGTCTTTCAGATCAGAACAGAAATCTTCATGTCTCTTCTCCTCAAATATCAGTGATCTCATCGAACACACAGTATCAACCTAGCTTGAATGCTCTTGGTGTGAAGCATTTATACCAGAGCCCCGAACACACAAATGCGTCTTACATTAAGTATTATATGTAAAAATTCATATACATATATGCACTGGCATGCATATATCCACACATACCTGTGTTAACCCAACCTTATAAGATGGATGGATAAGAGAGGCTGTGGACCTGAAAAGGAGTCTCATACAGAACTGGCACCTGAATGGTTAGGATTGTTCTTTTAACACCTATCTGTTGGTATGTGCTTGTTGTATTATTAGAAAGGATTGCCCACAGACTGAGGTACATTTAAATTCCAATTTTTCTACTTTATGTCATTATACAATATGGCATGGTGCTGTTTGATTTGGTTTCAAACATTGCAGGCTAACGAACTTCCTTCCAAGCTGTTAATTCAGAAATGTGATAAGGCTAGCACAACTGCATTGACTCAGTAAAGCAATTTGATGTAAGCTGCACTTGCTAGAGTGCACACTCCTGTATATGACTGCTGCCTTGTTTTCAGACACCAGAGATCACCTGCAGTGCCAAACGCTTCTTCTATCTCAGGAGAACCTCAGAGAAATAGCGAAATGGAAAACCTTGATCTGTTCAAGCTTTAACATTTGCTCAGTGAAGGAATACTATAACATTTTTAGTTTCTGTTTCCATCCAGGAAAAGGTCATTTCACTGGATAAGAAGGGAGACTCTGCAACAACATAAACAGTATTGTGAAGATGGTCATGCAGGACAAATGTTAACAGATAAAACTGATAAATTCTCCTCTATATTTGGTGGCAAAGATGGTTTAAGATTACAGGAAGGAAAAGGTAGAAAAGACAAATCAGTGAAATATTAAGAACCAATCTGTGACCCCGGTATGCAGCCAAAGCCATCTGCCACTATAGAACCAGCAGTGATGAGAGGACTGCTGCTCAGAGGTAGAGAAGAAGTGTTTCTGTGCTTATTGCTACTTCAATAAACCAAGGGAATAGTAGAATCATTAAGGCTGGAAAAAACCTCTAAGCTCATCTGGTCCAACCCCAACCCACCCCACCATGCCCATCACCACATCCACCAGTGCCACATCCCCATGGCTCTCAACACCTCCAGGGTTGGCGACCCCAGCACTCCCTGGCAGCTGTGCCAGTGCCTCACTGCTCTTTCAGTTACGAAATTTTTGCTAATATTCAACCTGAACCTCCCCTGGTTCAACTTAAAACCTTAAAGAAGGTGCAAAGACAAACAAGGCAGCATTTAGCCTTTAAGCAATGACATTTCCAAGTGTTCAAGTCATCACGTTTGGAATAATTAAGCCCAGCCACTGAAATAGCTCAGTCCATTTCCAAAGCTGGAAGCGAATCGCAAAATCCCTGAGCAAAACCAACTGCGAGTCTCTGCAACAAGCACATAAACACACAGATGGACTGAGGATTTTTCAGCAGTTAAGTTCATTATCTCTCCTTGTCCACCCATGACTTCTGCAGCTCACAGAAATTGTCTGCAGCTTTTCTCCTTCATCAATCCTTTCGCCATCACGTGCTGGCCTGATGTCTTTTTCAAACTGCCACACGCTGAACAACTTTTACTGATGCTTTAGAGCCTCCAGGTGGAAGAAACCAAAGTGCTGGTAACAATGGGGAACAGCTCAAGGAAATTCTCAACCAGAGAACAACTCAGCTGCCTCTCAGAGCTTTCCAGCCTCTGTCTCGGTCGCAGACACCAGTACAGTCCAGAAAGGAGCAAAGGCCAAAACCCTCACAAGTGCCTCTAGATAATACTCTCTAAATTATTCCTCACCATGAAGGTGTGTTGTCTGGGAGACAATGTTTGCTGTTGTACTTCAACAGATGCACATTCCGACACCAGCTCTGAAACACAGCTTATGCTCTTTTCAGAATGCACCTTACTTTAGTAAGTGCTCTGATGTAAAGATGATTTGTTTTTAAACTAAGTTAAAAAAAAAAAAAGAAAGTTGCTCCTACTTGCTGTTAAATTACAGCTTTCATTTCCAAATATCTTCCTGCTCATATCAATTAAAATTGTGACCTCTTTTTGGTTCTGTTTTCCTTCAACTTTCTCTCTCATCCATGCAGTTAAGATTAGTCAATACTTTGTTTTCCTTCTGTACACACAGAGATGCTACGCATTAAAGCATCAAAAGAAACAAATCTAGAGAAGGACACTGCAGATACGCTATCGTGCATTAACTCAGCAATCCGTTGGTCATATTTCAGTGAAAAAATTGAAGAACCTCCCCAACCACCACAGCAATTTGTTCTTTGTGGATGTACAAGAGGAATAAGGGCCAGGAGTATTTCAGTCCTTTGAAGTTAAGAGTTTCCTCCAGCAACATCCGAAGTAGTACACATCAAACTATGCACTGAAATCATCAACACAACCCATGCACTGCAGCCCCAGCTCTGGAAGAGTATCAATGTAAAGAAAACACTTTTTTTTTTTTTTTTTTTTTTTTTTTAAATTTTCTACTATTTTCCCCCCCCATCTCATACATCTGTTCTATTTCATCTCCAAGGAAGTGGCATAAACCTGTAGCAGCAGCTCCAACCATTCCGGCCCCCCTCCTGATGCTCTTCCTTCTCCACACCACTGAACACTGAGTTTTGCTCCCCCAACTCAGAAGGTGAAGAAGTTCACTTGTTTAATGGAACAACTCCACTGGACAAGCATCTTTTCAACCTCGCTCAGTTTCTTACACTCTTAACTCCAACACAACGACCACTTGCCATAGCATTTTAGGAAGTGTCAACATAACTAAGCATTAGACTAAAATTCAGAGGTGAAGAATTGATGGGACGTAGGATGTTTTAATAAAAATTATAGATAAGCAAAACAGCCTCAACACAAGTGTACAGAAAAACTCCTTCTCTGAAGGAGAGCTTTCCCTGCCTACACGATCCTTGAGGGTGAGGGGACCTTTGGAAAAGTGGAACAGTGCATTCCAAAACCCAACAGACAATATGCAACACAGCCATGCCTTCAAACTCATCAGCAGGCAGCTAAGTCTGCGTAATACAAGCTAGGATCCACTTAAATATTGTCACTGTCAAATGGCTATATCTTCATCTTGTCCGAGGGCACTTAAAACATGGCAACGTTTTGTTTCTAGCTGTAGAAATGTACTCCTATCTGCCATGCTTCCCAGTGAGACTGAAGAAATCAGTGTTGCTCTGAATTATGTGCTATGGACGTGGCACCATTGGACTCATGAGAGGTTGATCACAGTGCTACATTCATTAAACCACTAAGGGAACATATTTTATTTGAACCAAGGCTTCTTTTCAACGGAGAGCACTAAAAGCAAAAGAATAAACTTCTTGTGGCGCCTGCAAATATCCTTTTCTTAATGGTTTATAAATCAAGTTACGGCTTCAAAGCAGCACAGCTGCTAAAGCAGTTACAGAAGGAACATCTTACCATCAGAACGCATCACAATGGGGTACCAAAGAAAAGGGACCAAGGTGGCCCATGGGGAAAGGCTGGTTCCAGCAAACAGCTTGTGGTGGCTCATAGCTAAGGAAATAAACAGGGCATGAGGAAAAGACTCAGGCAGAGCACTGCAGGAACAAGCCAAAAGAGAGCAGGACCATGGAGGACAATGCAAGCAGGGGCTTTAGCTACCCAGCAAAGAAAGAGCCCCGCATCTCCTACCTTGACCAACAGACTTCCACCTTCTCTCCATCTAACCAGCCCCAGACATGCTGACTCTGTAGGAAATAAGACATGACTGCTTTGTTTAAGGTCTGCTCCAGGCAACACATTCGTAGTTCACTGGATACAGACTTCCTAATAATCTGCATTGTTCCTGGTAATTCGTAAGGAGTTGATGTAAAGCAGTTTTTCTTCCTTTCCTCTTTTTAAGAGGAATTAAATAGATCTGTGCAGGAATAAAAGCCTCATAAATGGCGGAGCCACATGCCCACGATTAGAATTAAAGGAGCCATCTGTTTCTTTACAGTCATGCACATCTCAGACAAAAAGTACACACACGACATATGTCATTACTTCCACTTTCCTAATAGAAAATATTTGTCATGATTCCCTCCCACAGGAGCGCAGGAAGCTCCAGAAGCTCCACCAGCAGCTTGCAGTGCAACAGGAACTCCTCCCACCACCGCTCTGCAAGCAGTGTGTTCAAACAGCCTTTTTCCCCATCCTCTTCCTCAGCCAACCCCACAGCTTCGTTCATGCCTCCAAATCCTTTGCAAACATATTTCTGCCAAGACATACAGCCAGGAATCAGCTTGCTGAATTCTACCATCAACAGCAGCTTCACTGTTGAGCTCCACACACGTAGCTGTGCCTTACCATTTAAAAGCCAATTTAGGAAATGAAGCTGTTCATTAGATGATGTATTTTTATGTCAATGTCTTGTAGCTTGCAATTTTTTCCCTTCATCTACTTCTAAATCGCTCTGACAAAAGCCCATTGATGGAAATGCACCAGGCATACTCAGACAAGTTCCTCAGCATCAACTTCAAGGCTGTTACAGGCAATTAATGCAGAAGTTCCCACTCTCCCTCCCTGGCAGAAGCTAACAGCAGCTCTGTGCTTTCTCCTTGCTCCCCTTTACACATGCTGCTGGAGACACATGAGCAGGAGATCATACATCCAAGCAACACATTTGCAGGATCTACAGAACAACTGAAATAGTGCCTTTTCAATCTAATCAACACCAGAGTCCTGGTCCCTTGCTATGAAACCGCCATACACTACCTACCAAAGCAGCTCCTGTTGAAGGCAAAATCATGCAGCATTTGTAAGAGCCAAGGATTCTCAGGAAGAGCCCCCCAGCACACTGACACACGTGGGACATTGGCTCCCCACTCTCCAGCTCCCTCATCCCTGCCAAAACCACTTATTCCTAGACCATAAAAATAAACCAACACAAGAAACCAACAGAACAAAGATAGACGTTATCAAAAAGGTCTCCTGAAAAGATGCAAAATTCTCCTGTCTAAAACATCTCCACCTCCTTCCCTGCCACTGTTTAAACACGGCAGCATTCACGACTACCCACTGTGCCACTGAGACACTGCTGAAGCATTTCTTCTGAAAAATCAAAGAGCAACTTAATTTAAATTCGTCTGACCTGGGATGTTACCTTCACTCTCAGTTATGGAAAACCTTTAAATAAGAACACCAAAAAATGAAAAAAACAGTAGAAACTGCCTGGTCCCTCTGCAGACACAGATGCTTTTGATATATGCTATTTATCAGGAGCTCAGAGGAAACAAATGAAAAAACCACTGGCAGTTCTGCAGTCATGCAAACTAATATCTCCTCTCCGCACTGTGCTCTCCCATGCAGATAATCATCACTGTGCGTAGACACGCATTTCATTATTCTCAATACACTGTGACCCTGAGACGTTCCGTTAATTCCCCTTGTCAGTTCAGTAGGAAACATTTTCTTCTTCATGTCTGTCTAAATTCAGTTCTGTGACATCTCCTTGCATCCATCTCCTGCCCATCCGCCACGCTCAGCCATCCCAACAGAAACACAGGGAATCGTTCCCTTGTTTGGATCCTCTGGTATATAGACTGATGAAAGGTACTAAGGTGGATCAAGGAAACTGATCACTTTATCCTTCATTCAAATATTAAGTAAATGCACACTTTTGAAGTTCTGTACAAAAAAAAAAAACAACAAACATCTGCTTTTGTGAAGCCTACCAAAGGGAAACTTGAAACTTCTCACTGGGGCTACCATCAGACATGGGATTTGTATGTGTACAAATAATGTACACCTATGAAGGTGTACACTTTCATAGATAATGTGAATCTGTGCAGGAGTACATAGAAACTCTTGGGGCTACTCCTCAGACAAAAATGTCTTTTTTTTTTAATGTTTTTAGTTTGTTTTCATTTCCCCTCTATGCTGCACATATGCTTGCCAAGCAATAGGGTAAACTTATATAAACATCAAGTATATGCTGCTTCTGCACATGAATCAACATGAAATGAGTTGTTTTAATCCCAGCCCATCAATCACCAGTGTTATTGACACGAATACCACCCTCAGCTCTGCTTGTGATTCCTGTGGAGTCTGCTAAGTCACAGCAGAAAAATTTGCCAGACAGATTACAGACATGGAGTCAACATCTCAGAGTCTGGAGGTGTTCTTATCTACTGCTAATCACAGAGACTACAAAAGATCACAGGCCAGGACGAATCAGACTGTGCTGGCATGGGAGAGGAGAAAAAAAATTGCATATCTGACCCCTGGGATGAGTGCAGCTTGGCACACAACTGAAACAGAATAGAGAAAGGGAGCAGGATTTGTATACGTTAAATGTCAGCCCTCATGCACTGCCTTTTGTTATTATCATTATTGCTATTCACAGACTCCACTTTGCCCACTGCTGCTGTTATTGAGGAAACTGAGCCAAGAGTCTCCGTCCTCAGAGAGCAGCTCTACAACTGCAAACTTTCAGCACTACATGATGTGGAAACAACATCGCCTCGTGTCTGAAACCTACCAAACAAGCAGGAAAACCCACACCTGCTACTGTGATTTACATCTTTCATGCCAAACTGGAACATCTGTGCAGACACACAAGGACACCTATCTAGAGCTGTGTTCTCTCTCCTGTGCATATGTGCCGTGAGAAGGGGCTGGGATGGGGCATGGAGTACAAACAGCAGTGTTTGGGGTCTGCTGTTTTGGAAAAATGAGAAGAATGCCATATTCAAGGTGAGATTTCAGAGTGCAATAAATGAATACACACATTATTTAAAAACACACATATATATACACGTGTGCACGCACATAAACATGTTAAGCCTCACGGATCATTCGTTAAGTTCTACGCAACAAACTTTATCATTTCCTGAGATTTTAACAAAAAAAAACAAAATATTTCTATTGGGATATGATTCCCAGCCTCTTCCATTCCACAAGCAATCTCTCCAACAGTTGTGTACAGTGACACATTTTTAAAAAATAGCCAAGCTAACAAAGCCCATGGGGAAATATTGTATGCAGTTGGATGGTTGGACCAGGTGATTTTGGAGGTCTTTCCCATCCTTGATGTCTCTATGATTCTATGACAAGGTGTAATCAAGATTTATTGATATTTCAGCTTTCCTTAGATAATATTTTCACTTGTCATACTACCTTGTAATAATTACGGTCTAAAACAGAGTAAGCAGATGAATGCATCCATCCTGAATATCCCTCACCTACACAGAAATACTTCTCTTCAAAACATTTATGAAATTAAAATTAATTGTATACACATTACCAAAAAATAAAGTAATGAAAGTGAACGAGACAGGAGTAGGAGTGGCTGAGTGGAAGAACTCAACACTTAAACAAAAAGGAAACAAAGAATCAGTGAAGTATGTAATGAAAAATATTTTCCAGATTGTAAGCACATCCAGTCCCACCGAGATTGTAGTGCTCAATTCCCTGGGTTCCTTTTCACACTTTGTAACACAGAACACGTCGGGCCAGCACAGAAGCCCATCAGAACAAAACTCTCTGCTCAGCCTCGTGCGTGCACCGATGCAACAAAAGCACAGCGCTCAGTGCTGCTGAGCACAGCCTGCTATTCTGCAGTTGAGTTGCTGTACTTTTTGCAGAGAGATGAGAACAGAGGATTACAGACTTATTTGCACAGCCGTGGCCTCCCAGCACACCATATCCTTGTGCTGGCTCTGGTTGGCATGCCTCTGCACCCCTACCTCCCAAATCATTGACACAGGCTGCTCAGAGAGGTGCTGCAGATCTGTGGAGCTGTGGCACTGAGGTTGGTGAGCAATACTGTTGGTAGGTGCACAGCTGGACTAGATGATCTTAGAGGTCTTTTCCAGCCTCAGTGGCTTTATGATACCCTGCTCTGCAGTGCTGCTCCCACGTGTAGAACTTGGAGATAAGTCCCGTCCCAATCTAGTCATCCCATAGCTGCCCTATTTCAAAGCAAAGCCGCTTGCTGCATATCAAACAAATACACAAGGAACCTTATTCAACATCCATAAACAAATAAGTTGTTGTATTTTTTTCCCCCAGTGATTGATTCTGCTCCACTTTTACATACTTCCTGATAAAGCAGTTTTACTAGCCAGAAGCCATCCACATCTTGAGCTAATAAATGCCACGTATTAATTTATTTCTATTTATTAAGCCCCTTCTAGAAACAGAACGGTTATTTCAAGACTTGGAAGTAAAAGAGCAATCATTCACTCGTGGAAGGAAGCATCAGTAAATTGAGATCAGCTCCTTCCACTGCTTCTTAACTACCAAACGCAAAGATATGAAACACAAGCACACGTAGGTGCAGCTGTCACTTGCTGCTCATGCAAGTTTTGAAATGCTCTTTTAATGCTCTCTTTACAGCAGGAAGAAATCATCCAATAAGCATAGTTCTTCATCATAAACCTGGAGCACCTACAACATAAAAGCCTACCAGCTTAGAGTTGCTAAATCATCCAACCTGACTGCAGCTGCTTTAAGGGGACGAGGGGATAATGAACACTCCAGCCTGTTTTATGTGGTGCACAGATTGCCCTCCATTATGTTACCTGGAGGACATAACAAACAGGAGAACTCCAACTTGACAGAAAGTGTATACAATTAAAACTTCAAGCTCAAGAGGGACAGACAGGAGATGCTAGGCTAGGAGACAAACTTCAGTGCTACATGGCACGGCTCATCTCTGTTTCAGCTTGAGGGAAGTACTTGAGCAAAGGCCTCAGTTTGCTTGGAAAATGTCAAGTCATCCACCAATTTTATAGAACAAAATACATTCTGAATGAACAATTAGTTGGAATAACCAACATTCTGAAAAAAAAAAAAAAAAAGTTTTCTAGAATTATAAAGCCCTTTATCAACGAACCTTTCCTATTTGCACGGCTAAGAAGGTTTCTGCTCTTTACCAAATCTATTCCAAAATAGCATTTCTAAAGAGAATCTAAAAAGATAAAAGATGCTCAAGTTTTGGCAGTATAAAAACTCCCATGCAAAACTGACCTGGTTCTGGAAAAAGCAAAATGTGATCACAGCATGATATAACTGCATGAATTTGTCATTACACAGCCATCCCAACTGCATCTGCTTCTCTTTGCCTCATTGACTTACACAGTATAAGAAGCAGAGGGGATTAGATGCTGGTCATTCAGAAAGGACACCAGCCAACCGTAATCTGTATTTCCAAGTTGATCGCTTTGGGCATGTTTGTGAAAGGCTAGGAATTATACAGAAGTTATTGCTGAACAGAAAATAACCATCTTCAAAGATGTATCAGCAACAGAGTTGAAATGCATGTAAAACATGACTGAAAGAGTGACCTGAAAGCAAACATCCCTCGTAAGAAGGATTCATTTTGTATCAGGACCCTCTGGGATTTTGCATTGTGATTTTTATTACTATTGCGATTTATCATTTTGGTTTTGCTTGGTCTGCCAACATCTCATTTTTACACATGAATGTATCGCATTCAAGAATAATATTTGATTCCACTGCTCCTCCTGGAAGGGTGTTCAAAGGGTCTTGCTTGGAAATCCATGCAACACACAGAGAACGTGGAAAGTACCACAGAGAGCCACCAGCAGAAGGCTTATCATTAATTTCACATAAATTTACTCCTTTACTTAGAACTAGACTGATCCTCCATGCAAGCAGACAGTGCTTCTAACTGATCAGTAAGTCTGTGCACAAAAAGCAACAGAATTGGGCCAAATACAACTATAAAAGGGTAGGGAAGATTACATTAAATAGGTACTATCATAATTAAGGACAGAAAGACACAATAGCAAAATTCTTCTCTGTGACCTATGCTGATGAAAGCACAGGGTGTACCTGCACTGCACTTTGTGATATAAATGGCACCACCAATGACTTTCATGGATCTTCCTTCAGCAAAGAAAACTCAGAAAACCAAAATAGCAATGACAGATTTGTAAAGGAAGAGAAATATCTTCACTGCAGCTTGGAGAACAACATGATGCCAAAACGTGAATAAAGTAAGTTAGGCTACAATGACACGTACTTCTGCAGCATTGTATTTTGCTCCATCTACGTAGTACAGACCCAAAGAAGTTCCCCACATTGACACCACTTCATGCTTTGTTCTCAAATAACCCATTCCTCACCTGCCCATCGCACCATTAAGAAACAAAAAACAATTCATATTCTATCATGCAACAAAACCCTTATTAAATCTGCGTATGGAAGCTTCAGTAACTCCAGCTGCAGACAGAATGTGAACAGCAGCCATGGACTCAAAGTCCCAGTGAAACTGCTTTCCAAAACTTCCAATACGACTGACAAACCTAGACAAACTTCCAGTGAGACTTAAGTATATTTTCCTATTATTTTTAATTATTACTTTTGCACAACATGCATTGACTGGGATAACACTGAATACAGCCACATTATATGCTCCGCAGCAGCACTGTAGCACTGAGACTCACCATAAATCTTTATTGCAAATACCTTTCTTGTTACACCTGAGATTATCATAAAATATGCATTAAGTTAAAATGTTACATGGGAGATAGTCCTAAAGTTGTTTGCATGCAACACAAGGCACAGACCTAAATCTTCAGGAGCCTTGTAATCTGACAGATGGAAGAGGCAAGAGGAGAATATTGTTTTCAATATGAATTAAAAGCAATTGCATTGGTTTGGAATGAATTTTCCACTTACAATGAAACATCAGCCACAGCTCCTACTTTCAAACGATCTTATAGTTGTTGATATACTGTTCAGACAACAATTAAAAACAGAAAGGTTATTTCATTTTTCATGTATAACACTCTTATTGTTCTGGTGTTTTTCTCTTCTCAGACACAGCCATAAAGAGAATTAGATAATCGTTTTTATCACTACAAACAAATACAAACCTTACATACAAACTGCTTTTGTTGCACTACTGGGTACAACTTATGGCAAAGAAACCATGATCCAACATCCATCAGGTTGAACTTGCACTTTATTCTCTTAATCTATTAATCCATGCCTTAATTCAAAATGAGGGCTCTCAATTCCATCATTATAGCCTGTGAGCTCTGATGACTGCAGGACATGAGTTCTGAGCTGCCCTGATGGATATTAGGCTGATCCTAATCGATGCATTCAATCTTGCATTAACTAGTATCAAAAGGTAGTATATGCCTTTAAATTGTACAGGCATTGGCTATTGTGCTCAATATTTCCTTTATTTAAATATATTTAAAAGTATAAAGCAACAGGAAGCCTTTCCACTGAGCAACGCAGGATATCAGAATGGAACAGAAAGCAAAAACCTGCGTAGTTTTCACATGCTTCACTGAGAAAGTGCTTGAGGTAATGAAGACCCATTGCCCAACCCCACTGAACAAGAGCCAATGTGAAGAAGGATCTATTTTTAGAGGGATACTAAAGGTCAGCTAGCTAAGGCCTTTAGTCATGCAATGTCATCCGCAAGTTAAGCTTTAAGATGCTTTTGAGCAAGGCATTTGCCGTACTGTAAATGGCAACTTTTTTTTCAGGGCATTAGATATTTGCAAGTTCACCTTCAGTAAACAGTGCAGAAGTGCTCTCAGGAAAAAAAAATAAAAATGGCACAATTACAACTTGGGCAGGAGTTAGAAACTGACTGTACAATACAATGAGAGCCTTTGGAACGACATCGTGATCCTGTTCCCAAGGGAGAAGCAAAACATCAAACAAGGGGTTTTTAGGAAACTATGCAATGCTAAATTCCCATAGAGCCACTGATATTTCACACAGTCTAGGAGGTGCCATAGAACTGGGCAGGGGAGAACATCGACGATAAAGGTAAAGCAACACATTGTACACAGGCACATACAGAACACCCTCCATCAGGGAGTGGATAAACCTGGACTCTCATTACTCTGTGTCCACTGGGACCACAAGAAAAGTAGCCTGCCTTCTGCTCTGGAGGTGGTGTTCTGCATGAGAAGTAAATGAAACACCATCAATCTCCTGTGCTCCAATGACTGTTGGAAACAAGGCTTTGGCTGAACAAGGGATGGCCGCAGTTTCATCATAGCAGTGAATGAGATGAACAGCGAGGAAGGTCATTCCTGCCACACAGCTGTGAGCTCACAGCAAAAGGAGCTCACTGCAGTGCCAGTGCACGTTTGTAGAAGCAGGCACACGAACAGTGCAAACAAATGGTGGGGATGGATGGCCTGTTTGAAGTTGCAAAATAAACTTGTGTAGCAAAGGTGTAGAGAATTGGAATGTCACAAATTTTGACAGATTCATAGAAAGGAAGGACGAAGAGCAGAAAAGTGAAAGAAAATAAGAATCAAAGATGAAACTTTGTGGGCTGATGCTGCTCACACAGGAGCCCTACCCAACTGGAACAGTACCAGCACCACTGTGCCAGAACCAGTCAGAAGAGGATCCAAGCCTCCCTCCTTCCTTTCAGGGTACATAAACCTAACAGGAGCAAAACCACAATCCTTGAGGATACTCTGAGTGGCAGGAGAAAGGAGGCAAGCTGCTGTTCAGTGGTCTGCATCAAGCAGGAGAACACGTAACATGGGTCGGACAGATCCACAGCCCTACCACTCGTCATCATGCCTCTAAAGAGACTATATGCCCAACAATAATGGCTCACTTCACACAGTAACTGTTCTCACAAATTGTTCAGGTTACCTAATGCAGAGAGCAGGACCAAAGCACTGCAATGAATCCTTCATGCTTTCAGTGACACTGGGCAGAAAGGCAACACTTCGACTGCACGCTCTTCTCAGCAAAGTGATGATGGAAGATGGAACAAAGAACCTGAAAAGTTTGTTGTGCAGCATTTCTTGCTTTGCTGTTATTTATTATTTGGCAATTAATAGGGCACACGAGTCCATGCTAGGTGAAAAAGTGGAAGAACAAGTTACTAGGCTAATTTTTTCTCTCCTATGCTCCCACAAGTTATCACCTTTGGCACACCACAGCTTTTGGCTCCGTAACAGGCTTTGCTGCTCTTTCTTTGCACAATGCTCTGTTTCATCAGAAGTGGAGCAGCAATTTCCTCCATAGTTCAGATAGTTCAGCTCACAGACATAAAAATGCTCACCACCATCACAATGATTTACAAAAAGCACCAGTCCTCCGCATCCTCAATACAGACACCGGCCTTCTTGTCTCCACTTTTATGACGGACTGCAAATGAAGTAATGAAGTAGAAATGAAGTAATAAAAAGAAGACAAATCATTCATCTTGGGAAGGTCTGCATCAGACCAATTAAAATAATGTCTTCAGCACATTGTGATAACATATTGCACCTGTGGGAAGAGGCTACTTGTACAAGCAAGTCCTGAAAATGCTATTTTCTCCAATTATATCCCCAAAGATTTCTAGCTCTGGCTAATATAATATGAAAAAATTAAAATATATTAAATATCAGTCTTCGCACTTTTTCCCCATGAGCTGTTAAAGGCAATGATAGCCACAAATCTCTGCCTACAGATTGCTCCTCACCTGGGAGGCTCACGCCTGTGATGGATAAAAGGCCATACCCTGTGCTCCTGCTAGCACTGCAGATGCAAAAGCTACTCTGTAGCTCTCTCTTGGTGCTTTCATGGGGCTGGGCAGCTCTCCCTCTGCTCACATCAGGATCACATCCACCCTCGGCTCACCACCGAGGCCCAAAGGCTCAGAGCTGCACACCTATTTTCTGCATCCCCCATTGCACTACAAAGAACCAAACAACCAACAGACGATGTAAATCCTCAGCACTGCACACTCTAAGCCCTCCATACTGCTCCATCCCTTGGCATGTTCTCAGCAGCAGTTTCCTCCAGAGTTAAATCACAAGGCATAAAGCTGCTTATGGCCAGAGTGATTTAGGGAGCCATGATACAAACAGCAGCCTCTGTCCCTCAAGAGAGGGAAAAATCTGGGATGATCTTAGGCAGATGAAAATCAACACAAAGTCACTCAGCCCTGCAAAGTGCCCTGCTGGTCCTATAAATGTCCTGGCGGCATTTCAGGGCTGTGATTGCTCCCCAGGTACAGGGATACAGGCATCTGCTGTCCCAGATTTTTCTCTAGATCAGTTGCTCATGAATTCAGAGATGCTCCCCAGTCTGTGATAATCACATATTTCCAAATCAATCAAAATCCAATTTACAATTGTTATTCTCTCCTCTAGAGCCCTAGTCCAAAACCAGTATCTCTTTCTTCCACATCTGTTGATTTTTCAACAATTATAACACTTCTGTAACACTGGTACCCAGTTACAGCATACCTCTACTCATTACAATTACATGCCATTTATTGTTTGAATGGACAGTGAAACTCTTCTTTAGTGAAATGAACTTTCTTCACTTCTTTTCTTCAGTGAAAACGAACTCTCCATCAACACCATATGCAGCTGTCTCAGATCTAGCAGAAAAAGCTACACGTTTTTTATTTTCTCCTCCTCATTTTTTGACCATTTCAAAAGTTTACAACAAAATTCTGTCTCAAAAACAATGAACAAGAGTTGAACATTGGGGAGATTGCAAGCCACGGAAAATCCACTGTGACAGAATGAACTGAAGCGTGATCACACAGGCTATCAGACAAATCTGGATCACTTGGGTGGACTGGCACAGCTTAAAGGGGTTTTTCTTTCATTTATAATTAACCACTTCGCTGTCATATCTCTGTATCCGCACACTCTGGTTGTGAATGTTTGCACTGCAATCTCTGTAGAAGACATAGAGATTGTGAGCTAAAAAAGGTGAGAAGGGAAGTTAAACATGCGGAGAGCAGAGAGATGCTAAGTTTAGCATCATGAAAGCAGCCAGAGCAGAGGGAGTGCTGCGACCCAGTAGCTATGGCAGCAGTTCTGGCTTGTCAATGCTGGGGATGATGGAGCAAGGTGGGGTGCTGGACTGCACGTTCTGGGCAATGGTAGGCTGTACAAGTATGACATTCTGATAGGAAGAGGTTACAGGGCCAACGATGCTCATCCATCCTAAAAGCCTCAGATGACACAGACAGCGAGTAACTTGAGATGGGCTTCCCAGGCAGTTCTCAAGCTCATTACACTATTAGCAACGCTCAAAATGGAAACTGCATTAAGAAATGGAACGATAAAGTATGGAATTCTTGTTTAAACAATGAAGAAATTAATTTAAGTACAGTAGAAAGAGTCTGCTATTCTTTTAAAAATAGCTGCTTCTGCTGGTAAATTTACTCAAAGCCATTTTCACAGCAAATCAGAGAGGTTTGGGTCAGAATCCATTTAACCCAAACTCCCATTTATGCAGATGGATCAGGTCACACAATTGTACACATTCAGGTCCTTGGCTACTCTCAGAGAAAGTCTTTACACAGGAGATAAGTGCAAGCTCTGTGCATTTATTTCTTTAAAATGATGAAAGCGTAGCTGTGAAGAACGAACCTTTCTACAAACCCATTGAAACATTCCGTGCTTCACAAACAAAGCCTTCAGCAGCACAGCAAGAGCATTTTCATCTCAGACAGTCCTTGAAGAGGACATCCATGTAACCCCAGCTCCTGTGAAGCTGATGCACACTGTTATCTTCAGTGGCACATCTACTTGTGAACCTCTGATACTTTCAAAAGAGACTTCAATATTTTCACAGAGTGCTTCTAAATGTTTATCACTACAATCAAGGCCAAGTGTCCGCAGCAAGACCTTCAGCCTCTCCAAGCAACACAAGAAGTGACGCTCAGCACAGCAGACCCATCTCACTGATGTGATTTCTGCAGGGTGAAAGTTTGGGTGACTGTCTGCTACTCCACCTCGAGCCACAATGCTGCAAGACATCAGACTCCATTGGCCCCACTGCTGAGCTGCTTTCTGCCCCCTCCATACCACCGTACAGCTCTACTCCAGACCACCACCCCCAAGGATCACTGCCGGCCCCTCGTGTCCTTCCCTAGCAGCTCTCAGGATTACTCATTTTGCAACAGTTGCCACCAACACCACCCAAACCAGCGTGCTGAATATCCGAGCAGCAATAAATAGGTTTAAAGAGAGACTTTCTTCACTGACAACCTGCTTTATTTTTGCCGGCAGGCATGAATCAAAACAGAATCACAGTACCCTCGCCTGACTTCAAAGGATATGAACATTTAATTTTTTGCAGCTTTTGCTTCACTGTCCATTGTATTTAAAATACACCCCCAGGCCCCGAAAGCTCTCTCATCACCTTTTTTTTTTTTTTTAATGACAGTACAGAGCGGATGAGATGCATTCCCAGCACAGCTACCCAGCACATCCTTGTTCATTTTCCAAGCGTGCCCAGCTGGTGGACATACAGCTCCTCCGCAGCAGGAGGCTGAGCTGGGCCCACCCCATTTCCTTTGCTCTATGGCATATCTGAGGTCTAGAAATCAGATTGAGGATAATGCAATGATGCGAGCGAGGCAATTAGTAAATGACTCAGCATCTGCAGACCAGCAGGCCCACTATTAACCAGCTAAGTACATTATCTTGGACGAGATAGATTTTTTTCCCTTAACATAATTGTCTGTGTGTAACTTCAGCAACGTGCCATCTCCTGCTGCATACATGGGCTCCAGACCTGCAGGGCACTGAGTGCCCACTGGAAACCATGGGCAGCCCCAGCCTCCCTGAGCAGAGAAGCATCCTTGGGCTCATGAGTCCCAGTGGAAGATGAACAGATGCTACTTAACCAACCCAGTAACACTCCCTGTGCCTCCAGACAACCTTTTGTTCATTAGTCTCTGTTCGAAGGGGGAAAAGCTACATTTTCACTCATGAACGATCCAAACAACAGACTCTAATGAGCTCTGCCTCTCCCATTCCCTCAAGTCTCCATTCATAGAATCAATAATAGAATAGTCTGAGTTGGATGGGATCCCTACAGGCCATCAAGTCCAACTTCCCCGCAATGAATAGGGACATCATTACTCCATGATTGTTTCACAGTCAGAAGAACAGCCACCAGCTCAGGCAACAGTTCCTGCCCAATGCTCGTCCTCAGCAAGCAAGGAGACTCCACCAGGACATCCAGCCAATCTCAGCTGCACTTCAGACAAGTAAAAAGTAAGCAGTTAAAATCTTCTTTGCCTGCCTTACTGTAATTTAAGAGTCAGGTACTTGCATTACATTCTCAGGAGTTTCACTCCAGTTATAAAGACAGGAAATACCCGAGCTATGGTCACTAAAGCATCCACAGTGCTTTGGATGCCAGCACTGGATTTCCAATGTCCAGGCATTGAGCAGGCTACTACATCCAAAAACCAATGCTGGTAGTTAAACACAGACCATTTTAACAAAGTGGATCCTGCTTTAGGCAGACAGGATGTCAGCCAGAAGGACACATGCAGTTAAAAGGACAGACATTTCCAAGGGCTGCTTTCTACAGGGAGAAATTAATGTGACACAAAAGAGTAGGTAAGGAGATGTTTTCCAGTGAATGGAGCCCTCCTCTGCCCTGTACCACACAGCCTGACAACCTCACACCTGAGGAAGAAAGCTGTGATCACCCATTAGACAGAGCGCGCTGCATCAGCGCACTTTTATCTGAACAGCGCTGAGGATACTGGCAATCCTTGGATGCTCCTGGGTGATACCAGAAGGCCTGGAGGTGCTCTGATTTCAGGCTGCGTCTGTTTGGCCCTCATTTGTGCCCAGGCATTGCTGTACTGAGCCCCAGACAGCTCTGCTGGGGCTGAGAGGAGGAGCAATATCACGAGAGGTGGAAAAGAACTTGAAAGAGAACTCTGGGCTTTGTATTAAAGCTGTGCAGAATATAATACAACCACCCTGTGAAAACAATCGTAGAAAGAACGTTTGTATCTGTTTTGGGATGAAAAGCTAACACCTTCACAGCCATTGCCAGTTTGAAAAGTATAAACAAATTTCAGTTCAGATCAGACAAAAAAGCTCCTCAATTTTGATCACATAAAAAAAAATAAATACCCCACAAACAAACAAAGATGACCCCACAACCTGCACAGTTTGTTTCTTTGTTTTAATCAGACCTGATATAGGAAAACATGTTACATGCATCTCCTCCTCCTTTGCATTTCAGGTGTGTTGCCACATCCATCTCTTTCATAAGAAATTCAGACACCTCATCCAGGGCTCCTTCCCCCCACGCTTTATTTGGCACATCAATCACTTGTCTCCTCATGCTATTCCATCCGCTGTTACCTTGAGCCTCTGAGGCAGATGACAGGAGCACTGAGTATTCTGAAATACACCATTTTGTTCTCAGGAAGCCCCATCCCACTTCCTTAATGCAGCTTTGATTTGGGGGTTCACTTTAATCTTTCATCCCACGACTGTTGCTCAGCTCAAGGCTCCGCAGACCCACTGCCTCCTGTGTAGGAGATGTGTGAGCTTCCAGAAGCAGTTTCAGGGATGCTGTGCAGTTTCTGCACACCTGCAAGGTGCAGGATACTTGAAATGCAGCCCTGCAAGTGCCTCCAGCCCAGGCTGGGAAACCACCACTGGCTATACACATGGAACAACGTTCTCAAAGATCTCTCATTCAACAGTAAAAGACTGCAGCGAGGCTAAAGCAAATGCTGCTCTCAGAATTAGTATTGATCACACAACAATGTTCATCTTGGAATCAGATGAGTTATCTGACCATTTCTGCTCTTCTATTTCCTCTGTGGATTATTTTGATTTCACCTTTGAAAGCCCCTCCTGCCCTATTGAGGCATTAAACTGCAACAAAGCAGAGCAGTGCTCTTGGTCAGTGTTCATTTCAGCAGCATTGCCCACTTCAGGAGCTCTTACAGATGCCCAAAACCCTCTACCCCAACTTTTGCTTTGCAGTGTTGGATCTGTAAGGCAGATGCAGCCCTCCTGCACTTCAGTACATGCAGCACTATCCAATGGCCTGATTAAGAAAAAGTTTTACACTGTTTAGTATCAGCAACTCATAGACATTTAATGAAGAGCTCATGAACAGCCCCATTAGAAGGAGAAGCAACACAGTTGTGTGATCTGAGCTTGTTTTCAGTGCTACACAAATGTTCTGAACAATTTATTAATGACCAAAGTCATAGTTCAGGATGTTATGATAGAAACTGAAGGCAGTATGATATCCCCACTGGTAAAACAATAAAATCATCTCTCTTCTCTTACCCCTCAGAAGCCACCACCCCTACGTTTCAGCCCAAGAACCACCGGTGATTTATATTTACTAAAGATGAAAGTCCCACTCCAAGTCTTTTTCAGCCTACACAAAAGCCAAACTCAGCCTTCCACCAAACCAGCACAGGAGGGCTCTGCCCATCAGCTGTCAATGCAGTTCAGCTTGCAATCATCCTGTGGGCTTTGCTTTCACATTCTATTGATTTGTACAGATCAAAATCTACCAGTTTTTGTCTTTTGTTCTGACTGCTTAATTTGAATATTTGTTACAGAAAATTTCACTAGGATTGGGAGAGGTAAAGCTTTCTGTGTCTGAATGTGAAGTACGAAAACAGTAAAGCTCTCTGAAAATCTTTGTTAAATGATCTAGAACCCACTTAAATTTTGTATACAGATATAGAAAGCTCCAAAATAAACTGCAATATAACAAGCAGGCAATTAAAGAAATGAACAGATAAAGGCCAAATGACACAGAGAACCAGCAGCATCCAATCACAGATGCAGGCATAAAGACAATATCCCTTTTTGTGCCACTGATTACATTTGTTATTCAAGTCTGCCCATCACATTACATCTAACCATATACATCAACTCATGCCAGAGAACAACACAATCTCTTGCAGCTTTTCTTTTGCCCCAGTGTTCAAAACTCAGCCAGTCTTCTTTTCTTGGATCAAAAACTTTGAAAGCAATTCCAAGCACTTCTCCTGTCTTAAAAATAAACTTCTCTTTGCCAAATTCTTAGCTCAAAGAGGCCAAATACAAAGATAAACACTACACCAGAGATCCAGCTGATATATCACCAGCCTTGCAAGAGCCATCCATGCTCAGCAAGTGGAGATGCCTTCACTTTATAGGTGTGGAAGTTAAGCACAGGACCTCACTTGACACAAAAATTCCATTCATTCACTGCACTATTTATACACTGAACATACAAGCACTTCTTCTCAACCTTTTGTATTTCCAGAGAGCAAGATAATGCTGACAAAGAAAAAAACTCCACTGTGCATTCCACTTCTTCCAACACAGAACGTTCTGAGATGCATCTTCCTTAATCTAAAGCAGGGCTCTCCCAAGCAGTAATAGGCACCAAAATAACAACTCCTTGCTCCAAATGAATTCTTTATTGAGTTACACAAGACTGCTTGTAGGCTTAGCTCTCAACTTCCCACATCTAACCTCAGGAAATTCCCACACCGACTTAACAATAAATTGAGTTCTTTGTCACACTTAATGAAAGAACAGCAACAGAGTTAATTCCTGCCTGCTCGGCCCCTAGCCAATATGAAGTGAAAGGAAATTTGGGCGCATCAGCATTGAAGCTGGATTTCACACACTTACCACCACTGTAAATTTAAGCAGAAGCAGCTGAAAGGTTTATTAAAAAAGGATCCCATCGATTGGCTGCAGAGACTTTCGCAGCCTCTGAATATCTCCAGAAAGTGCAAGGAAGAGGTTACCTGAATCCCTGCCTGGCTTCATGCTTTAGGAAAATAAAAAGGACAGGAAAAACTATAGCAGCCTCAGCAAGGCAAGATTTTCCTTGCTTATGGAGTAGCAGCACCAACCATGGAGCACAAAGTGCCAGGATCTGTGCATGACTCAAAAATACAAGAATACTTTTTCATAAGCTGGAAGTTTGGAAATGAACTGTGTTAGGAAATGGCTCTAAATAAACAAGGAGAAAGCCTGTGAGAAGCTCTAACACACGTACCTGTTTGAAATATTACTTACTATGGCTCATCTCAAAGCACAGGCTTTGTAGTTTATCCTCTTCAAATGGCTCCCAGATAAAATCAGTCAGGTGATTTGCGGGATATATTGATTAGAGAGGATTTAGCTACGTGAAAACATCCGGCTTTATCTTCCAGTGAAAACCAAAGAGAAGAAAAGCCTGCAATTTTAGCCATATATAAATTAAGCTTTGTTAATGAATGAATGAATGAACTGCAATGAAAATGCTAGATAACTCACTTTCCTTCAAAAAAAGAATTAAAAAAAGCAATACAAATAGCACTGTTTTCTCAGAGTTACTAGGGTATCAGGCTGCGGTTTTGTTTGAACATTCCTGAAAAACCCTGAGACAAGACACTGAGTTTCCTCCTGTGGTTCACAACACTTTCACTGCCCCTACACAGCCTCAATTTCCTCATTACATCATGGAGGACATGAACTTCCCCAGCTCTCCCCATTCTCACCAAACACTGTTTTCCCCAGTTTATCTTTCAAGAACTCAAAAGCCAAAACACCCCACCATGCTATGCGCAGCCTAAAAATCAGGCAGGCTTTTGAAACAAGGGAAACAGAAACGGGTACCCAGAGCTCCTCAGCTCCCAGTCTCTTTGCTGGGCTCCAGCTCTGCACAAGACCTGCCTTACTAGATGGACTACTTTATCCACAGTCTAACCTGTCTTCCCTGTTTCAGATTTTGTGAAGTTGTGTATGCTTTTATATGCTATAAAAAAATCCACTAATCCGAACATACTGGGTGAGAGCAGTATTGCTCCCTATGAAGGGACCACAGCTGTTACTGTATGTAATGGGCCACGATGGTTGTGATAGGTTGATGGCTGGATTACCTGATCTTAGTGGTCTTCTCTAACCTGAATGATTCTGTGTGCATAGAACTACGCAGGCCTTTATGGAGTTGTCCATAATGCTTGCAAGGAAAGAAAACGTCTAACTTATTGGATACGATTTAATGCCACATTCCTCACACTGACAAATGCTTGTACTCCCTCAAGCAGAGTCACTGATAGCAAGGCATTCATCAAAATACTTGGTAGTTCACAGTCTGTGCCTGGTAGCATTTAAAAGTATAATTTTGTGTGAAATGACTGTTACTTGAGCCTCCTCCAGTCCTTGAGCACTATTGTGATTCACAAACTCCTTCACATCAGATGCTGTTAGACTCAGAAAAGCCACAGAGCACCTCTAACTCCTGGCCAAGCCACAGGAAGGGAGGCACAAAGACTGCCCAAAGGTGTGTGTGGCAGCCAGATCCCCAGACATGCCCTAAACCAGGTTGGATAGGGCCCTGGGCAGCCTTGATTTGATGGGGGGCAACCAGCCCGTGGCAGTTGGGTGGGCTTTAAGATCCCTTCCAACCCAACCATTCTATGATCCTATGACTGAATCTAAGGTATGCTCCAGAAGCCAGCTAGGAACCCCATACAGCAGAGCTCCTAATGCATTTATGCACCTGCTAACATCTCAGAGATGAGTTTGCCCAGTTTTAACACACTAGGTAAAACATACCTTCCTAATGGTTGAGTAGACTTCATCATGGAGAAAATGAAAAATAGTCAGCCTAACACACAGCTTGTCTAGAAGGGTACTTCTATCAAGCCACAGTTTGGGTTAAAACTGCCAACTAGCTCCATGCAGGGAAAAAGGAGTTCTGCTCAGCTGATGAAAGAGCATCAGTGTCAGCAGCGCCTGTATCTGCTGCTGGCTGCAGCACTCATCTGCAAAGCAATATCCTGCTTACACTTGAGCAGAGTTGGACTCGAGCATTTATTGCCCAGGAAAGCACCACAGCTGCCCTGCACCACGAGGGAAGCAAGGACAGTTCTCAGTGTGTCTTCCCAACATTGCTTTACATCATTAAACCTTCAGCTGAGCCCAGGCTGACTCCACAGGTCAGCAGCTCAGTACTTTCCAGGGAAGCAGGAGAAAGGCACTTAAATTCCCTCAAGCTGAAAAGGGAAATGAGCTGATGAACCGGGGATTGTGGATTTGTGCTCGCCCAAGAACTACTGGGACAAAGTGCTATATCCCAGATGCGTTCTGGCTTTATGAATTGTGCTTCTCCAGCAATTAACTCATTTTAAGGAGATAAAGACACTTCCAAGGGTTTATTTTATTTTTGGTTTGAGTTAGAAATATATACTCTTTCCAGTGAGATGCACTGACAAATTTGCTTTTAGATTTAGAGTGCATCTATTTTGTTTTTTTACTTGCTATTTTAGAGCAAGTGCAAACCCAAAAAAGTAAATGGCATTACATATTCAGTTCTATGCTAAAGTTCCATTTAAAGTCAAAATGGAAAGAATTAACAGACAGCGATGGGGTAAAGTAGGAAAGCGGTAGATAAAGAGATTCAAGAAATCTGCTTAGTGGGCTCATTTCTGTGCTTTGCTGTTGTCTTCACAGCCCTTTCTATAATTCTCATCATTGGCTACAAAGTTCTCGTGGGAACAAATCAATTTCTTGATTGCCGCGTAACATTTCTGTGCAGATGAAGATGCGAGCCTGTCTTCAACATATCTGAGGTACAAAGAAGAAACGTATGGGAGGGGAGAAGCTGAGAACTTTGTGGCTGGAGCACAAGAGAGAACCACAGGTAAACCTGTTTCCCAGGGAGGTGAGTTAATGCTATTGGGTTTGGTTCCAAATTCAGCTGAAATGCATCTTCTGTTTAACCTGTTAACTAATGAAATTCCCACACTGTGATTGATTCTGCAGAAAGGCCCAAGCTTTAATGCTCATACTGACAAAAGTACTGATGTCAATGGGAATACTTGTGCAAGCAAAGCAAGACCAACAGAATCCCATTCTTCAGTAAAATCACCCATTTTCTCTGTTGTTTTATGTTCAAGGCAGGCTTCCCATTGTTTTGCAAAAATAAATGTACTAGTCCTTAAAACTGAAAAAACACACATCCGTTGGGTCCCACATCAAGAGCACTGAAATGAAAATCTGTCTCATTCTGTAAAACTGCTATTTAAAATGTATTAAATTAGCTGGTTTGTAACAAATTTTAAAGCTCATTGTAGACTTTCTGCATA
The DNA here is from genome assembly GCF_019238085.1 of Lagopus leucura. Classification (NCBI taxonomy): domain Eukaryota; kingdom Metazoa; phylum Chordata; class Aves; order Galliformes; family Phasianidae; genus Lagopus; species Lagopus leucura. The sequence continues at coordinate 2,966,869 of NW_024962270.1, forward strand.
TTCAGCAATTAAGCTTCCACATTGCACCTGGTAGCTTCCCACCTCGCCTTCATAAAACAAACCCAGTTTTATGGAAGCACAGCATGTGGCATGTAATTACTTCCGAGAAGTCAAGTAAAGCAGTTGGTCTCTCTTTACAGTCCAATAACTTTCAATGCTAAAACTGCTTTAAAGAAACAATTTAAATGAAATGAAAGAACCTATTTGAGCACTCATGACTTTTTTTTTTTTAATTGCTATGGTTGTTCAAATGCAACCTGTGTTCCCTCCACTGTGGCATCTCAGACTGAAAGTGCCACCTGATTCCTTCACAGAATCATTTAACTCCACATGCTCCAAAGGCATTGAAACCATGATCCTATTTTAAATTAAGGCAACAGGAAACCTAATTTTAATAGCAGCTTGGGATTGAAATCATCTTTCCACCAGTATGAAGTGGTCACCTGGACCGACGCCTGAGCAGAGGCAGAGCTTGTGTTCCTTGGCCTGGAAAGAAGCATTCTGCACACTACCAGCAGGCATAATTCAGAGGCTTGGAAGGCCTCTTTGGGTGTCCCACAGCAATGCTGTTCTTTGGGTCAGACTTCTTTTGGTTGCTGGACAGGCCAGTAGAGCATCCCTCAAATACTGGTTGTAACAGTGGAACACACAGTTTCTCCACAAAGCTTTCCTCCTCAGGCTAGTAAGGCACAGTAGGCCCAAGAAAACTGAAATTCACAAGTTCCCAGCTCATGCAAGAACCTGCCTTCTTCTAAAGGCAATCCCTCTTAAGTGGCAATTGTTTCTAACCTCCCTTGTTGCATCGTGCAGCTTCTGCATGCATACATAACACTCTTCAAGAAGTCTCTTTTCTTCTTCATTCTCTCCTCTGAAGCCCACGGATTCACATAAGCAGACTTCCACCCTCCCATTGCTTGTTAAATTAAAAATTTACAAAGTTAAGTCACACATAGAGGCTCCTCAATGTACTGTTGCAATCCAAACCATCATTAAAATGCAAGAGATGCACCAACTACGTGTAATAACATTATCTCACCAACTCTGTTTTGTTTTCCCCTTTCCTGTATTCCCTCTTCTTTCATCCATCAAAATCCCTCTGTTTTTACTCCGTTAGCAAGGATGGTTACCAGCTGCACCTCTGGACATATAACCCATTCTGTCTGGGCACTCTCAACAGTTCAGGAGTTGGACTTGATCTTTAGTGGTCTCTTCCAATCCATTCAATTCTGTCATGCTTTGTCAAAGCAAATTCCTTTCTTTGCCTTTGATAAATTGAGAAAAACATAACACAAAATGCATTCATGAATAATGGAGTTGGAACAGTTAACTTGCTATGCTGCAGCTCTTGTCTGAATGAGTTTATCTTTAATCCTATGGACAACTCCACCCAACTGAACAAGATTTCAGAAGATCAATATATATTCATTATCTGAAAAGATCAGAAACATAGATATGACTGAAATTGTTAGGAAAAATCCTTCCATAAAGGCTTCTGTGGAACTTCACCATGGATGTAAGCTTTCCAGCCTCACATGCAGACAGGCTCAGCAAAGCTCTCACGGATTCAGCACAACCATCAAACACAGATGGGCAACCCCAGAGACTAAGCATCAGTTCTTGCCATCAGCGGCCAAGGGTTCAATCACCAAGCACCAGCAGAATAGCAGCAACTGTGCAGAAGCTCAGCTCCTGGTACCGTGCCTTCTTGTAGCACAAGACTAAAGAAGGCATAAGCTGAATCACATTAACTGGTATTTGCTCTGGGCTAAGAGTTCATATTATTGACAGCCAATGTGGATCAGTTGATATAAGATAACCCAAAAGCATGCCCAAGTCTATTCTCAAGATAAAATATGTGCAGCACTGACATGGTGAGTTAGCTCTGGGTATTATCAGCATCGCTTGCTTGAAATATATTAACAGCTCTTTTCTTTTCTCCTTTATATATTATGAAGGCTTCAATCCATATTATGAATTATGAGCCTGATTTCGTTCCCAGCAATGTTAATGGCAGACAAATGTGTCGCTGCATTTAATATATTCTTCTCAATGTCATTAGCTTATTAGCGAATATTAAGTTCTGCTGTCACTGGGAAACATTTCACATTATTCTACAAAATGATCTAGTACCTCAGACAAGAGGGCAATGAGTGCTAAAAACGGTCACACTTCCCTTCTCACAAACCGAAGGTGGAACATCACTCTGATGTTATTCCTTACACCATTCAAATTTCCATCCCTATTTTGCTCCAGTTCAGGCCCACCCTGACCCAAGTAACAAAAGTAGGCAGGGAGCACCTCAGGGGCAAACCTGCCTTTTGCAAAATCGACTCGAAAAAATTAACACACTACTGTTGTTTTTCATGTGTAAACGCTAAGAACTGAGTTAAGAGCTCCAGTTCTTGTGCAGTAATTGGCAGTGGCAGGTAACAGAAAGCTGCAGCTTCAGAGGTCCCCAAATATAAGCCTGTGATTACAAACTTCATTTTCAAAGCACTCAGCATTAGTCTGCACACAAACACAGTTTAAGGCAAAAAAACAAAACAAAACAAAACCAACCAGACAGATAACTCAGTATATAGATCAAGGAGAGTAATCTTGTCACAGTAAGAAAAGCCACAAAGCACTCAGGGATTTGATGAGCACGAGGAATCAATTGCACATCAAGTCAATTGCTGTGGTTTATCTTAAGTCCTTCTCTTTTGATTTATCGCCACCATTGCCACCAATCTGCATAGATAATAGAACAAGACACCCTCTTAAAGTCTTAATCGGGAATTAAAAAGTAATATACTCTTACATCTCTTTCTGCCCATTGGAAAAGCAAAGACATTAATGTTTAACGTCAGTTTTATTGTAAGGATGGTACCAGCTTGGAAAGAAGCACTTCAAGCAGCTCTGTGACATCATCACCAATTTGTAAGTGTAATAGCTGCAAACCAAAGCAAAAACAACAACAAAAAGCAGTCAGCAAATCCTTCAAGCTATAACAGGTTGTAAACATGACTGTTACAAGAGCAAGGGTGAGCTGTGCTTCTGAGCAGCACATTTTTCTTTGTAGTACAGCAAGTACTGATGCAACTGCAATATTCTTTCAACGCATTTCCAAACTTTGCCAATTTTTGTTCGTTGTTGTTGGAAGTGAGATGATTATTCGTACCTTCAGTGTTCTGAAGATGAGTGGGCAGTTTGCTGCTCAGTGAAGCGATTTCTTTGACTGGTACTTACATCATTTGCAAAACCACCATAAATACGCACAACTGTTTAAAAACAGTAAAGAAACAATGAAAGCCTTGCTGCAAAGAGCCAGAGAAAAATATGTTCCAGGAGCAACAGTTCAGACTCAAAACATATGTGGAAGAGGAGAGATGGAAGGGGGGCTCTAAGCAACCAGCACCGAACCTCCACCTCCAAACAGTGGGATCTGCACCACAACGTGAGCAGCGTGGAAGAGAAATCTCTGACAAAGCAGCTCAGACTGCAGATTGACTTCAGCAAGTGTGTTGGGAGTGCATGCTCAACAAGAGCCTGGGAAAGTGAAGCAGAAAAGATAGTCTGCTTTTCATGGGATGGGAACAAAAATGAGCAAAGTAAGACAACAGGCAGGACTGGCTGCATGTCAACAGGACACTGTGCTGGGTAAGGCTCTGGGTCAAGCTTATATGGCTCTGTGAAATCCAGCACCATAGAGCTTAAAAACAGTGGTTTACCTTGAGACCCTGTCTAACCAATGCACTCTGTATAAGATCCTCTGATCACAAACTCAGTTTATAGAGGGGCTACAGAGAGAATTTAAGTGCCTTTAGATTCCTGTTTTTAGATGAGCTGCCTTTTTTCTACTTCACAACTCTTGCTTATAAGGACTGACATCAGTCCTCATCTGTGAGAATGAATCCTTAGCTTGCTAAACAAGGAAGACATCGTCTCTTCCTCAGAGCATTAAGGAGCTTTGCAGGTGTTGCTTCCTTAAACTCTGTCAAAATAATGAAGAATTAAAGTTCGCTAAAAAGCTTCCTCCAAAAAGGCCTATAAATAGGTGAAAGATTAGATCTGCTGCATCTCTCCATGTTAAAAATAACTGCAATATTAAAAATTAAAATTCTCTTAAAAAGAACTGACAGTATTAACAGTTCCAATGCCAAGTTAAAAATTAGACCCAATCAGCACAGAACAACATTTGGAAACTCATTTAAAAATGAATGAGACAAAGATTAGCTGCTATAAAATATAGTATCATTTGTATGAAGTGGAAATCAGCTGCCCAGAAAAAAACAAATCACTTGTCATTACTGACATACAGCTAACGCAGTGGAGATGGAACAAGAGTATTGCATGGATTTTAAAAATCAAATCAGCCTTAAGTCAATTCCCAAGACAAATCTCTTTACTATAGTAATCTAGGATGCAGCTTTGGTTTGGTTTTGTTATTGATGGAGGTTGTTAAAATATAACCCTCAAAACAGACTTAGGAGTGCTAGACGCTGATTAAAGGATTGGCCTTCTACTAGGAAAGTGCTGATGGTCCTTGCATTTCTTACAAAAGAGTTTCAAAGCCTACTAATCAACAAACTGAGCAGTACTGTCATCACGATCACACTGTTGAAGGAATTAACCCTATCGGCATGAGGATGCCCAGAGAGCTTCATAGAACCATAGAATCACTAAGGCTGGAGATATTTAGTCCAGTTGTCCACCTACCACCAATACTGCCCACATCTCTCAGTGCCACATCTCCACGTTCTTGGAGCACCTTGAGGGACAGTGACCCCACCACTCCCTGGGCAGCCTATGCCAGTGCCCGATCACTCTTTCAGAGGTCAGCTTTTTCCTAATATCCAGCCTTGTTTTTGCATAATGAACACCCATTCACCTAATGCTACCCACGTGTAGCAAAGCCCACGCATTTCCCCAAAACCTCTTCTAAAAGGAAAATGCAGGGCAGAGGAGTACATGCATATGTAAAAAAAATAATATATAACAATGAAAGAGATAATAACCATAGTTTAATGGGTTCTTTATAAGCTGAAATTGATAGCTACACCCATGCAAGCAGGTACAGTGGCACTGACCAATTTTCTCTCTTCCCTTCTCCATCTCTTGACACTACAGCTCAGTGCCAGAGATGGGTGGCACCAGAAAGCAATAGTCATATTCATGCTAGCATGCCCGGTTCTGGCTCCTCACGACATGCTGCTCCTGATGGCTCACTGCAGGGAACTTGCTTTGTAATTTTAATAGAAAATCCCCACTTGAAACTAATTTGATAGAGTGGGATCTAAATTGCACTCTGCATCAAATAAAAAACCTTCAGAACAACGTACTCTGGGCACAGACAACAAACAAGACTGAAGATAAAAAAAAAACTGCACATTATTCAGTGGAGAATGATAGCATTTAGCAAAGATAATTGCACACGTGCACCGTAAAATGAGAACTTTAAGAGAATAGCTAAGTCACAAAATATTTGGATTTAAAAGTATTAGAAGTCTATTGCGACTGAGGGTCTATCAGATGAAAAAAAAAAAGTAGTTTCCTGTTTCCTTCACTGTAAGTTGAGCTATTTAAGATGTAGAGCTATGCAGTTCATTTTGTCACCAAAATGACTTTTTCAGGTTGTTTCTGATGTAGCAGCATTCATTCTTTTTGCAGTATCACAGAGCAAACGTCAGACTGAAAATAGAAACCAACGGCACAAAGATGCCCAGGCCTGTAATTAGTGCAAATGACACGAGCACAGAAAATGAAGGGAAGATAAATAGCTCAACATCATCTACAGATGTAGGCAGCGGGGATAGGAAGGTAAGCAACAAAAATATCACCTTCCATTCACCCTTTTATCTCAGACTCACCACAGTTGCTCCAGAGAATGAATTACGGGCTGCTTATGTGTTATCTTAATAGCTTTGTCACCTCCTCTAGTTCAGAAAAGAAAGGTGGTTGAGCAGGATAGGATTTTGCTTGGTTTGTTTGTTGGGGTTTGGGGCAGGTGGGGTTGTTCTTTTGTTTTGTTTTTTTGTATGTTTTCTATGCCCAGGCTTTTATTTGTCAATGAGAAACAACTTAGCTTCTGAACTACCTGCTGCACCTCTTCCTTCCTCAGCAAGACGATCTTGAGATGCTTTGGTGCCTATTTTACTGTGGCAGGAATGTCTTAATTCTATCTCTTCAGTGGCATCTTAGATAGAAATTGACCAGTGTGGTTCTCTGTGCCTCTCTACATGGCATTTATAGGTTAATATTTCTTTATCTTCAGGGTGATATATTTGGTAAAAATTATCTGCCCTCTGAGACTATGTTATTACTTCACTATTGAATTTGGACTTGTAAGTCAAGGTTACCACGCAGTTTCTCTAACAGACTAATAAAAAAAATGCACCAGATGAAATTATTTCCAAGAGAATAAACAGGTCACATTTAATATAAATTTAAGGATAATATTTATTTCTATTTATATCAATGGCACCAGCTGCAGCATTCACTCTCATTCAATTACACAAGACAAACTCTGTACTACAGTGTTCTCGGAACAGTCTGAAGCAAAAGCACATTTCCAAGAACCCTCTGAGTTGTACCTTCCTCCTACTCCTGGCATCAACACGAAAGCATGAAGATTAAGGAGGCCCCAGGCTTATCTTCCTATGGAGCTCACTTTTCCTAAACTGATACTAAGGGGAAAAAAATTGATTTCCACAGAAAACTGCATGAAGCACATGCCAACACAAAGAAACACCACAAGTGCCCGTACCAATGACCCGACTCACATCTGCTCAGCTGTGAGGCTTTGACAGATGCATCACCAGAGAAGAGAGAGCAAAACTTCTAGACAAAGGTATTTCTCAAGGACTTAATGAATTTCGCAAGTGTAATTATCTTTAACCTGGACAGGAAGACACCTCACTCATCCCATGAAGTCTAGGTGCTGACATTACAAAAGGAACACACGAGCCCTCATCTCTCATGACAGCATCATGAGATAATTGACAAATAACAACCTCAAACTAAGTCTACTTAAATGAGCAAAAAGGGTGCTAAGGAGCAGGGTAACTTTGCCCTGTGACGATAAGCAGAGGCTGCAGCTGATACAGCTGCACTTCACTTGAGTCCCAGCACCTGCAGAGCAGGAGAAGCATAAGCTCCCCTAGCAGCAGCCTGGCCATCCCATGGATGTTTTCCATGCCCAAGTCTCTGCACTTGGCAAGTGCTGGAGGCCCTCCATCAGACAATCCCACCCACACCCAGATGCCATCACTGCTGTCCTTGGGCAACATTTGGAAAGGAAAGATGGATAAACTGGAACCGGTCTTAAATACACTCTCAGTTCAGGAGCTTCTTCAGCATCAAATCCCTGCCTAGAAGTAGCAAACGCTGCTGTGGGGCAGATACCAGTGTGGAGTGACTTGGGCACCACAAAAAGCCTGCAAAAATCCAGCCCAGACAACACAATTCTAAACACAATCCCTCAGTTCTAGCAAAAATGAAAATAAAACAAGTGAAATGGAAACAAAAAAGCACACTTACAGCTTGAGCAATGCTGCCTGCCCTTGCTCTGCAGCAAGGCAGCTCTGCCTGCCAGGTTAGGGGATGGATTAGCAGAAGCTTAGGTTGGTCTCTGGGTGCCCCACACAGCTCAGCTGGCTTTAGGAGGCTAGAAAGTCTCTGCTCACAGCTCTCCAGTCCTGCAGCTCGTGAATCCCAGCAAGGAGCTGCTGCCCTTCTGTACGCACGGCCGCAGCTCCTGGGCTCTGTCGGCACTGCTCCAGAAGAGCCCGCATGCAGACAGACACTCCACGGCTGGCTAGGATCTGCTATAGGGTATTGCAGTCTGGCCAGAAGCATTTATTAAGGAAAACTGCTGTAACAGCACATACACATGTATTTAGATTCTGTTCCAATTTTCCCCTCTTGTTTGCCAGGCACATCGGCATGTTAATGCTGTTCTACCCGCAGGGAGATATCCAGCAACTCAGAAGCACAACTACAAGCAATATTCCACCCCAGGTTAGAGATTTCCAAGAAGTTCAGAAATTTCCTATTGATTTTCCTGCTGAAAAACTTTGAGGTCACAGACAAAAGGTAATTTAATAAACAGCTATACTGGCTAGCTGAAAAACTCTGTGCCTCACAGTTCGGTCTCTGGATGTGGCCAAGAGTGGGTACTCAAGGAATGACTTAAGGACAAAGCAAGCGTGCCCCAACACTTCCGAGCAGCCCTCCCAGCACCCAAGCAATCCAAGCCTCATCCTTTCTTCAAGACATTTCCAAAGAATCATAGAAGCAGTAAGGTTGGAAAAGAGCCCAGCCATCGTCCCATCACCTCCATACCACTAACCATGTCACACAACGTGACATCTCCCTTTTTTGGAACACCTGACAAGAAGGGCTGCCGTTCAGGCAGGGCAGCTAGAATGTCTTCAAAGAGCTATTGAGATGCACGCAGAAATTAATTTGTGCAATTTGCAAGAAGCAACCATGGACAAATAGCAGCAATTTTCAAATCCACTGGCAGCAGATGCCATGTTTACAAAATTTCCCACACAAATGAGCAGGGCTTATAGAAAAAGGAAAAAAAACAACAGGCTTCTGATGGAAGAAACTTGTGAAATACATTCTCATGATCCAAAGTTTCTGTGATCGCATCTTGGACTAAAGGTTAGCCTTTAATCTAGACATCCGGGGCCAGATTTGTCCCATTGGTAGATAAAATGGCGACAAATGTTCCCATCCCAAAATCATTAGCAGAACAGCTCTTTCCTTTGTTTTACATAACAATACCCTGGAAATGAGCTTAAAGCGATATTATCATTCAAGCTTTTGTTGGAGAAGAGTGCTAATGATTTCCAGCCACATCCCAATCACTCACTGCTTCTTAACTTCATTAAGAACTCAAGACTCAGCACAGATACAGAAGCCCTATAGATTGAAAAGACAGGCAGCAGAAATAAATACATCAAACCCATTAGGAAGCATCTTCTCACTGCCAAAGGAAAGCTGCCTAGAGATGAGCCACCTCAACACCAGAGGAGGCCGCGTGGCGACAGCACTGAATTGTGACTCATAACCCTATACTCGATTCCAAGTGCTGACAAGACTCCTTGGGGTGACCTTAAGCAAGTCATCCTATCCAGCTCGATGCAGCAGCACGAAAAGGGAAGGATAGTTACATGCCCGAAGCCTCCCAGAGACAGCAAAAGGGTTGGCTGGTTTTTAGGAGACGATGAAAGGCAATGAAAGGGATCACAAAGTACCCAAGTAGACGTCTCTATGTGGTGAGAATGGGGAAGCTACATCCTAAGCCTCTAAATAGTGAGTCTAACAGGGTTAAGACTGATTTGCCCTGCTTGATTTAAAGCTCTCGAGTACAGTTTCCCAATTCAGAGTTCAGGCTAAACTGGCACTGTCCCATCACTTACAGCAATCCCACTGTTCCACGTGGATGATTTCAGGTATCTCATCTTTACACAGCTGAGCCAGTCTATTTTTAAACCTTGCTGTCTGCAGACAGAGTATTGGCGTAAAACTGATTAGACAATGTCATGAACAGAAAGACAAAGGATTCCTGGCGATGAAACAGATCAGTACAATGAAAATACATGAGCAACAGCAGAATGGAGATCGCAGAGCCACGTCCTCTTTAAGGGATACCATTTTTTTTTAAATCACATTTTAAATTTGACCTTTCCAACGTGCAACAAAAGCAGTGTACAAACACAAGCAGTTTCACAGAAAGAATATTTAACCATCGAGTTCAACTGATTTTCCATAAACAATACAGAAGCAAAGCACTAATTGGCCTACAGCAGAAAAATGTTGCGTTTCACAATTCACTGCTCTTCCTGTACATTATCTAGGGGCTCGTCCTGACTAATCCAAGAATGCAGAAACCTATCCAAGAAGCCTGTGTAAGGCTCCCACAAAAAGAACCAGCTTTCTTCTTAAACCTGGTCTCCTGAGAAAGAGAGATTAGGCACTTTCACTCACCAGCTATCCCTCCCTCTGCTACTTCACTGCTCCTTATGAAGGTTTCTGCAGATCTTAAGAGGTGGCTGAAGAGGAGATCTTGCAATAACAATAGTGTTTATTAAAGTTCACTACAAACTAAAGACCAGACACAGATAAGAAATCCAGCACAGTGCCCCAGTGATGGAAAGGCAGTCGCAACCCACTCCCTATCCACTTCAAGAGGAGACACACACAGTTACCATGAGCACTGCCTTGCCGACATTCGCTTCAGATCCCCTGAGCTCTTTCTTCCAGACAGACAAAGGAGAGATGTGTAGGTGATGGACAGCACACAAGTGAGTTTAAGAACAGAGACTCCAAATCTGTGAAAGCTCCTCTTCGCCATTTATGTTCCTTACAGAACAGCTGTCACTTCAAGCACGGAGAAATTATTACCAAAACTTCAGGTTCTGACCATGTTTTCCCTTACTTTCTAGTTGCTTATTTATTTTTTTCCTGTAAATGGAAAACACCCTTAACACGCTCTTATTCTTTCGATGCCACTTTCTGTGATTATAATAAAACATTCTCAAAGGCTGGGGAGAATTATTCATGCCATCAGAAGAGGGTCCTACCCAGATAAGAGACCTAGGGAATTTTTCAGAGCCCAGGCACAAATCACAATGCATCGATGAGCTACAACCTGTCATCTGAAGCTCGACCTGCCTCAGCACACACCAGGCACTCATGAAGCAAACACAGTGGCTGCAAGAGGCACGCTGATACGCTTGGTTAAGCCTCCAAAAATGTTTCTGAGAGGGCACTTAACCTTGTGTGCACTGCAGGCTGAGAACATGCATCCAGGCATCCAGGTCCTGTGACTCAGAGGACACACAGCAGCATCACTACCTGAGGCCACAGTGAGCAAACAAGGCACAGGGCTGTTTGCACTACTGCTCATCCAGTTCTTTACGTAAGGAACCTATCAACATTTGCTGAGTACAATAAGCAGAAAACACCCCAAATCCCTGAGATTTATACCCAAGCTGTTATCCCATTCATTTCCATCACTCAGACAGAAGTTTCTTCTTTAGGGGTTCACCATCAGTGTAGCTGATGCTACACTGTGTATGTGATGCAGTGTAACTGCTTGCACATTAAAATCCACGCACTTTATGGAATGTAATACCCTATACAGGAGATTCCTCTCCTTTACACCTGCCCGGGTGGCACACACGGAAGAGGATGGGCAGCACAGATGGGCTGCACTGAACCGCCTGCTGTGAGATCCACTGGTCTAACTATAGCAGCTGACTCCTTGGCTAGTTCCACTGATAATAGCTGAGATGACAGCTCTGAAGTTGCCTCTGGGTCTATCACATGGTTATCCAGCTGATGAGCTATCCAGGCTGTCCTAACCTTTGAGATATAACTTTTATTCAATTTGCCTGTCTTCCAGGGGAAACGATGCATTCTCCCTCACTTACCACACAAGTTATTGCACAAGTCCTTCAATAAAAACCTCCCAATGGATCCTTTATGGATAGGTAAAATAAAACATTTCAGCTTGCTCGGTCTGCTTTGTTCTTGGTTTTCACTTGATATTTTTAGGCAGTATTTTTGGGAGAAGTTCTGTCTGACTGGCCCAATAACATCTTCTACATAACAAGACAAATATTCTCTTTAAAAGGAAAAAAAGGTAAACAACAAATCAGTAAGAAATTCACTAAAATCTGTAATACAAGTCTTCAAAAAAAAAAAACAAAAAAAAAAAACAGCTGGCATTTCTGAGAGATCACCATAAAGACTTCATGAGACTGAATGAAGTTATTTTGTGAATTTCCTTTAGCCGTTTGAGCAGAATGGTTTCCAACCTTCACTTAAGAGGAATTCACATCACAGCTGTGCTTCCTTTTAAGTCTGCTCTCCACAGGGAGGAAGAATTGCACTGAAAAACCCTGGAGGGAGTTTATGTTTATAAACAACCCATCTCAAGGTTTTGTTAAGAGTCCCTAAAAGGTGTGAGATTCGGACAGCATTCATCTGTCTTCAACCATCATACCTTAACAAAGCTGAAAAGCAGATCCAACCATTCCAGTAATTTAAACTATCATTGGTTGGCTGTTTTTTTTGGTTGTTTGTTTGTTTTGGCTGGGTTTTTTTTTTGCCTAAAAAATAAACAAGTGTTTCTCATCAAGTTTTGGGGATTTTTATTTTTTTTTTTGTGGATCAGACTGGGGAGAGCACATGCTCTTCTCCTGAGTATGCCTCTGACAAACTGGTTTGTGCCTTCTGAGCCAGACTCAGCTCAGGAACCTGGGACTGATCACCCTTCCCAATGCTCCAATGAGGAGGCTTGTTCGAAGCTTTTATCTTCTATAAGACCAACTTTAGAATGAAACATCCCATCTCAAGAAGTAGCTCATGAAAAATCCACTGTCACTTCTAACCAAGGTCTTTCAAAACCTGTGACAATATTTATGTTATTTCTTGAATGTATTACTCTAAATGCCAAGCTGAGTTGCACCATGCTCCAACTCTGCTCATAAATGCTCTTTTCATCTCCTGAAATACTGAGAATCCACTTGCTGTTCTATAACTTCTCTAGAATAAGAGAAGCAACGAGATGTAACATACATCTGGACCAACCTCTGCATCTGACATTGTGACTTCTGACTCAGCAGACAAGAATATCTCTCAATAGACAGATGGTATCTAATATAGTATATTATTAACAGGGTTTTAATGACCAGAATAAGTAATTATATGCCAGAAGCTTGTTTCCATCAGGCTAAATAGTGGCAAACCAGGCAAAGCATTCTGCTGTTAACGTAAAGGGGCAATGCTATTTACAATGCTTTGTTAAGTCTTTACTGTAGGCAAGGAAGAATCAACTTCAGAAAATAAACAGAGGGCAGCACTATGGATGGAGGAGAAGCAGAAGGAAGATGGAAAAGGAGAGACCACATGTCCTTCAGGAAGGACAGTACATACTGGGAAAGTTCAGTCACATGTCAAAACTGGCTGAAGTCTTCGAAACATACATCCAACACTCGATCTTCAGAGCTTGATTTCAGAGCTAGTTACTCCTCTGAAGTGCCAGATAAATCCACATCTTGATATATATATGTTCTATGTATGGCATTTTACATCTCTGAAGTACAATTCATGAGTTAATTCCAACTACAGCCAATAATATACAAAAAAAGAATGTGATTACCCCCAAATATAAAAAAAATGTGGAATTACTATAAGGAATGGTTGGTATCTTCACTGGGGCATAACACCAAGCCAAGTCTACCACTGGTAAGTGGCTGTGGATCTGGATTCAATGCTTAGTTTGGTGGACCATCAATTTCCATGCACGTTATTTCCTGTCCTAAAAGTAACTTAAAACACCTTATCTATTCTTTATAATACAAGTAATAAGAATGACAGAACAGCAGGATCTGCATCCCCCCAAATAGAGTAATTTATGGTTCCTAAAGGCACGCCTCAATTTGAAAATCACTAAACCAGACCAACAACCCTGTGATTACCTCTGCTCAGCCTCTCCATAAAATAAGCAACAATGAAGGTATGCTGTTCTTAACAAGGAATGCTATGGATCCAATGTTTCAAAGAGATGATGCTTCATCTTGTACAGTGCTTTGTTTTCCTCCTACTGGCTGCAGTATTTAGCCTATCAGATGATCATTTCTATGATCACTACCATACTGTCTGCTCCACAGGTACTGCCCAGATGGTCACACACTGCACTCTCCTAACTACCAGTAGCTTCAGTACCTTTCTAACACAACTGAACACAAGGGAAATGACAAAGAAACTCAACAGCAAAAGACAAGTAAAAATGTGCATCCTTTGTTGTCAAGAAAAGACATTGTTTTCACTCCTGCACTTCTATTTTTTGCATTGCTGAAGCACGAAATGCTCTCTGAAAGGTTACTTACAAAGTATTCTGAGACTGTGTCACATCAGATGGCTCAAGCTGTTGGATGACTTACTGTGATTGTGCTAATTATCTCTAACTAATTATTGCAATCTCATGTTCAAAGTCTGTAGCAATAGGCAGAATCTGTGTTCACCTCCCCTCACCCCCCAAAAAACCAAACAAGTCAAACAAACAAAACTAGGAGAGCCACAAACAATAAAAAAAAAAAGAGTCAAATTTATCTGTCCATCACTTGACACGATTTTGCAGAACAGTTTGGGGGAATAAGAACTTCTCTACCCATTTAAGGTCAGTACATCAGTACTTCAAGGAAACGACGTGGAGAACACTCCACCTATCAGCTTCATCAGCTTAGAAGTAAGGAGCACTTTGGAAGATCACCAGCGGATCAAGGATGACTGTAGGCTCCACAGCTGGACAGGGCAGTGGCAGAACAGCAGAGATCAGTTCCCTGCAACACCACTGGGGCAGGGACCAGCAGCCCCAGGCTGTGCTGAAATGAGGTCCTGGGGAGATGAGGATGGTATCCGAGACACACATCCTTCTCAGTGAAGTGCACAATGCATGGGGAGGGAAGGCTGCATTCCCTCTGCAGGCAGCATCTTTCAGAAGTCAGTTCAGCAACACAGCTCTGCAGTGCTGCAAACTTCCTGGTGGATAGATAGTTCTTGGGACATTTTTCTTGTTGTGGAGGGAGGCTGTGCATTCATGTGAGGGCACATCATGAATGCAAAGCTGCCATGTTCTTCCCTTTCAAAAATCAGATGATCAGCTGTGGCTTTAATCCTGCCAAACTTAACCAAATATAGCACAAAATTACACAGAGCCATAGTAACTGCACTCCCACCATTGTTCTGATTTAAAAGAGGAGTTTGATTACATTAGGTAAATATTTGTCCTTATGTAATAGCTCCCTCCAACCTTCTAAAAATTTGCAGTCTCCTAGAATTTAACTGAAGAGGGTGCTTTTATGTGTTAGGGCTCTGCACCAAAATGAAGTACTCTATTATACTGTATTAAACTGTGAGTAATGTTATTACAAGCAATAATAGTTATCTAGACAATTATGTAGTTGCAGATGCAGTTTCCCTATTAAATCCAGAAGCTTTAAGCAAGTTGTGAGGCAATAAGAATTGCAACATCACCTCTGATGAGCTAAATAGCAGTTATTTATTCACAGATTGTTAAATTCTTATGGCCTGGAGACTTCAAGGAAGAAAGCAACAGAGAATCGACTCCGCATCCAAATACTGGCTCATTCTTCGTGTTGATATAATTATGAAGTTTCAGTCATTGCAAAGCTGTTCACACTGCTTTCTCAACCACATGCATTGCAAAATGTATGCTAACTGCAGTTTTTTCCATTACAAAACTAGCTGGTGAAGTCACTGTTCTATTTCCAGCTCAGCGCTGGCACTGTGCAGATGCTCACTGCTTAGTAAATAGAGATCTTTATACATACATACATATATATATATATATATACATACACACACACGTAAAATATATATATATGTGTGTGTGTGTTTGTGCATGTATATATATACATACACACACACTTTTTTTTTTCAAAACCTGCTGAATATAAAGCTTGAGGCTTTCGATATCTTTTCTTCCAAGTCATTTTAAATAAAGTAATGAAATAAATGAATAATGGAGTTTTGTGTGATGACTCAACACACCAGAAAAACTCTGAATTCTCGACTACGTGTTCCATTGTAATACACAGGAACATCCACACAGAAGAGCTTTCACCTTTTAAAATAGGTGTTATTACCAGCCTATGCAGCATTAATCAACATCCCTTAAAGGGAAGGCATGTAAGATCTTAACTTCAGGCTTGGAAACGAAAGAAGCAAGCTTGTCTGTCCTATGTCTTTCCCTGACAAGGAGAGCTAGAGTCTTAACTTTTGCAATCAGCCTCTGTGATGGAGAAAGTTACAGCCCCATGCAAACTTGACAGCATATTTTCCTATGAGTATTTGTTCAATCATTTAATTTCTCTGGCTGCATTCATGGTTTCTTGTGGATCTTTGGCATAAGGTGACCAGCATAAATGGCAGTTCGACAAACCTGTTGATAGAGCCTGTAAAAGTACAGCACAAACTCATGCAAGAATACAGCCCTCATATGATGTTTGCACCTTACCTAACCCTACAGCAGAACCAGCTTCACCGGTGCTCTGCTCAGTGACTCCATTTCCCTAACGTTATCTTAACAAAAAGCCCACTGCCCTCCACCAGAATTGGGAGCAAGGATGAAAATACTTTCACCTCCTTCATACAGGAGGTAAACATACAGACGTCACTGACACAATGCAAGAAAAATGATATGAGGAGATACATCTGGAAGGGAAGAATAGATTATTGCAGTGCCAAAAACACTTGGAAAATAGAGCACGCTTGTTCTATCCCTTTTTGCTGCCAAGAGGAATTGGAGGCACAGGACCGGAGGCAGCACGGACAGGTGTTTCCTCCAAAAGTAGAATGCATTCTTTTGGCCACCTATACAACATGGTTGGCCAATGTATCTAAATCCAAGCACGGGATCCTTCCAACAGCCACTTTCAGACACTGGCAAGCTTGACTGAGAGCTGTGCAGATGCTTTCAGTAGGATCAGATGAAAAGCTGCTGCCTGAGCTGCTGCTTGCAGTTCCTTCTTCTTCCTAAATGTGTATTATTTAAAGTTACCTGGAAGATTTACAAGAGATTCTAACCAACTCTTTCAGCACAGAATAACACGTGACTGTAAGGAGATGATAAATATATTTTCTTACAGCTGAGTACTTTGAGTCCAACATTTAAGTGTTGGTATAAAAATATGTGAAGCCAAATTGTATGACAGAGCTTGCTTTGTCAAAACACAAATGTCTCATAAAATATGCTGTCTAGCATCACAAGCAGTAGGTGATATTTCTCAGGCAAACTTCTCCCGTGACAATTATCTATTAAAATTCACAAACACAATATTCAAAATTTAGTTATAAGATCTAAACTAACTGCAGTTTTTGGTTCTCTTGTAAACCCTCCTGGTAAGATCACAAAACAAATCTCTATAGGAACCCTTCCTCACTTCATTGCAATACTTTGTTCTGCCAAGTCTGCAGTTTCCACAAGACATAACCCTGCCCTGTCAGAAAGCTTCTTGCCAGCTTGTACCCTTAACACGCTTTGCTTCTGGAGAAGCAAACAAGATGAATGTTTCTCCTTAGAATCGTGCTATCATTAAGGTTAGAAAAGACCACTAAAATCACAGAGTACAACTGCCTACCTACCACCAGTACTGCTCACTAACCATGGTCCTCAGTGCCACATCTCCACATTCCTTGAACACTTTCAGGGATGGTGACCCCCTGGGCAGCCGTGCCAGTGCATCACCACTTTTTTGGAGACATTTTTCCTAACATCCAACCTAAAGCTCCCCTGGCAGCTCAGCCTCTCTCTACTGACTATTCAGAACTCCACTCATCTGAATTGCTACTGAAGAACTATAGCAGCAGGTTGTACTCTAGCCATGAATTCTGATGCTCAAATTCAGTTAAAATGAATTATTAATCTGCTGAAATAAAACTGAATAAAAGTTATACAGCAATATTTCTCACTCACCCTACAGGCCGCACTGTCTTACATTATAAAAATACATAAAATATTTAAAGTGACCATGTCTAGACAATTACACATAATTCAGTTGAGAGAAATATACTACTAAGTGAAATGAATCATGTTGGCTCTTGTGCCTGTGCAGGACTAACATCAAGTATAATTAAAATACTTCATGATTTTCCTAGGAGACATCAGTAGGCTGAATGCATTTAAACAACACCAATTACTCAATACAATTGTTTCGTTGCAACTCTATGCAGACTGCAAACCATAAGGTAAGATCTCAGGCAAGCACTTGCACATCTAAAAGTATATGCTGCATGATATTCAAAATGCCCAATCTGTGCTGCAGCTCTGACGTGCTGCTGGGTGATGCGAATATGTTGGCATGCACCTTCAAACCCAAGTAGTTTGAATGCTCTGCGCTGAAGTCCTCGGAGGAGTTCAATTCAGACAATGTATTCAGAGACACAGAGAGCTTTGATTTCACTGTAAATCACATCAAATAACCTTACTGACTTGAAAACACAGGACATCAACAGCAACATTTCAAAGATTTGTTTTTTGTACGACAGCAAAGAGTCGTGACTTCCGTGACTTACGCCACTTCCTGGGACAATGTGTCCTTCATCAAACTAAGGATGAGATCAAAGTGAGGCCATTATGAACATGGCCTACCTTAACATCCAGTACTTTATGAGAGCAGGACATGCAGTCAGTTACCTTGGATCAACTGATGTACAGAAACGTTATCAATGTCAATGTTTTCCAATCTTAGTCTTACACTCAAGACCCTGATGTCTGCAAGATCCAAGCCTACAGGCCATATTGGTGTACAATCAGTTAAGAAAAACAAGTCAAATCATATAGTATCTGATAAGCAGAGAACTATGAAAATTCAGAAAGCAATATGAGTAATTTCATCTCCCACTAAGAACACGTGAACACGCACAGGAGACAGTTGCTCCATGAGATCATTAGAGACTCAGATCTGAATCACTAAGTGCTAGAGTTAAGATTTTTCATATCTTAGAATTGTTTTCCCAGCTATAATTCTGCAGGTGCATACACAGTGGCAAGGAAGTTTTTATTCTATGAAACTTCCATTATTCTACATTTAGTAGAAAGGCTTTGGTGTCTCAAGGGATATATAATGTCTACTATATTGAACCAAAACACAAGGTACATTTTCTATTACTGCAGAAATCAAAGCATCATTTTATCAGTTTCTTATGCCATATTATAACATGAATGGTGTCCCCCACAACATCCTGCTCTCCAAACTAGAAAGATATGGATTTGATGAGTGAACTATTCAGTGGATGAAGAACTGGCTGCAGGATCAAGAACAGAGAGTGGCAGTCAACGGCTCAATGTCTGCATGGAGACTGGTGACAAGTGGTGTTCCACAGGGGTCAGTGCTGGGGCTCTTTAATTCCTTCATCAGCAATACCAACAATGGGGCCGAGTGCACCCCCAACAGGTTCAATGACAACACCGATTTGTGAGGTGCAGTGATACACCAGAGGTATGAGATGTCATCCAGAGAGACCTGGACAGGCTTGAGCAGTGGGCTCAGGTGAATCTCATGAGGTTTAACAAATCTAAATGCAAGATCCTGCACCTGAGTCAAGGTAACCCTCAACTACCAATACAAGCTGGGGGATGAAAGGACCGATGGCAACCCTGCTGAAAAAGACCTGAATATAACAGTGGATGGGAAGCTGGACATGAGCCAGCAACATGCCCTCACAGCCCAGAAAACCAACCATATTCTGGGCTGTATCAACAGAAGCATGGCCAGCAGGGCAAGGGAGGTGATCTGCCTCTCTGCTCTGCACTGGTGAGGCCTCACCTGGAGAACTGCATCCAGACACAGAGTCCTCAGTATAGGAGATACAGGGAGTTACTGGAGTATGTCCAAAGCAGGGCCACAATAACAACCCACAGAATGGAACACCTCTCCTATGAGAACAGAGAGCTGGGGCTGTTCAGCCTGGAGAAGGCTCCTAGGTAACCGGATAGCAGCCTTCAGTATGTAAAGGGGAGCTACAGGAAAGTAGGGGACAGATTGTTTAGCAAGATCTGTTGGGACAGAACAAGGGGAAATGGCTTCAAGCTTAAAGAGGGTAGATTTAGGTTGGATAAAAGGAAAAAGTCTTTTACAGTGAGGGTGTTGAGGCATTGGAACAGGTTTCTCGGTGATGTGGTTGATGCCCCGTCCCTGGAGGCTTTCAAGGCAAGGCTGGATCAGGCCCTGCAACCTGATCTAGCTGTGCATGTCACGTTCATTGCAGGGAGTTGGACTAGGTGACCTTTAAAGGTCCCTTCCCACTCTAGGGATTCTATGATTCTCTGAAAATAGCAAAGAAATGAAAGCACTCAAAACAACCATATGCACACACGCTGTCACACAGTCTCAGCAATCCACTGTCTACTGAAGAAAGCCAAGCATCATTCTTTAATTGCAGCCTGACAGAATAAGGTAGTTTCTCATTTCTTCCTACAGTTTAAAACCTCTGGTCTCCATCAAACCCTGCTCAATTTGGAATTCATTTCTATAGGAAAACATTCAGGAGCTATTGTTGCCTGACTGCTCTCAAAGAGTCCAAGGAGCCAAGCCCAGAAGATCTGGAAGTAAGCAAACGCTGTTGTATAACCAGGAAAAACAAGCTCCTGGGGTAGCAGGATACAAATCGTTTAGCCCATGGTGGGATAACACCAACACTGTGAGTGCCACCTGCAAAACATTTGCTGGTTTGTACTGAGAACATTTTGCAGGTGTTACCTGCTCTCTGCGTGAGACATGGCTTGGCAAGCCAGCCTGTGCAAGCTGACACCTCCAGATGGCTTTGCAGCAGCCAAAAAGACAGAAGACAATGCTCCATGCAGGAATAAAAAGGATCCAGACTCTGAATTTAGAGGAAGGTAGTCCTAAGGTCTTGGAGCTCCTGAATTCTAACAGGACACTGATGCTGCAACTCAAAAACCAGCATGGCCAACCATAGTAAACAGTCTTTGTCCTTTCTGTTGTACTCATGTAACACCTTATCACTCAGTTCTATTTTAGTGACTTCTACACAGCCTAAGCAGGCAGCAGGAGGCTTCCCCGGAGCTGCTCTAAGAGCTGGCAGGTTCCAGGCTTCACATAAGCTGATTAACCAGACTTGGTGACACGTCCTGCCCCACCATCATGTGTACAGAGACCAAAAAGCAGCCAGGGGACATCCTTGGCATCTTACTAATTTCTCTCATCATTCTTTACAAAGGTTAAATAAAGACCAAGACAGTAAAACCCACTGCCCTGTAGGTCAGGGAATTGATGTGTTCTGCATCTTTGCCTTTGGGCTGCTCAATTGCTTTTGCCCAGAGAATTGTGTGGTAGACACTATGTTCTCCTTGCTGACTGATGCAAGCACGTACTGCAGTCCTGCATGCCACTCTTTGCCTGTCCAACAAGGGGCAGCTGTTGCTCACTGGCTCTGCTAGAAAAGCAAGTGGCTGTAATGCTTCAGCATCTATCATATTAGCAGGCTACAGCAGTACAAACAGAAGAAAAAAGTCGACCAGATAGAGTTTATATATACTGTAGCTCACAGTGTACTTAGTTTACCATTGTTACCACTGTTCAAGCACAACTTTGTCAAGGCCCAAAGAAGTGCTGTTTTAGTAGATGTTGTCCATGAGAATTTGAGATGTATTCCAAACAAATCTGCAGACACGTACAATATTAAAAATTCTTTCATCAAGAGTGTGAAACAGTCTCGGAAAGAGATGACACGTTACAGACCGTGACTGTAAGAAAGCAGAAATCATTTCACAGTCCAGCATGACTCCAGCTGTTTTGCAAACTAGCAATAAACAACACAAAGTAGCAATGGCTTCACAAAGATAAAGGAGCAGCTGAAGGTAGACATGCTGAAGAATGAGGAAAGTCATGCATTGGATTTGGGAAGAAAACAAGAATCGAGTTACAAGCAGTGCAGGGGACATGCAAGGAAACAGCGTGCTACAATGAATAACTGGGATTGACCAGATGGAGAGCATAGCAAGGACTAATCCAAGGACTTGGCCATCAGATGCCCTACTGCCCTGCCAGCTGTGCATCCCAGAGCAGACATGGCACATCAGAACACCAACAGCTGCACTCTGCTCAAGGCCTTCGAAACTGCACATGAAAATGGGTGAATGCAAAATGAAATCTGCTAAAAAAAAGATTAAAATAATCCAGCAAATATTTACTCCCAGTAACATGGCAAGTTTTCACAGACTAAGTACAATCAGACTACAGTTTTTGGAAGATTACTGACAACAGGGCACTTGCACTTCCCTCCAAGCAGCATCTTGCTCTTATGAAAACATACTGTATACCACAAGGATAGGAAATGAAAAGTAAGGACTCAACCTGACAGCTTCTTCCACCTGTGAACGCTTCTCCCTCTCAAGGGAAGCTCCCTCGCTGCTGAAGTAACTGCTGATGTAACAACTGATTTGTGGAACTGGGTCCAAACACCCACAAACACCACACAAGTCATAGAACAGTGCGAGTTGGTCCCTTCCATCCCCACACCATGGGCACGGACACCTCTCAGCAGCTCAGGCTGCCCAGGGCCCCATCCAAACTGGCCTTGAACACCTCCAGGGATATCTCCTGCCTGTCTATTACGTAGAACAGGGATGGTTCAGCTGTATGTGTACGGGTTGACAGAAGGTTAAGAGAGAAAGCAGAAATTTTTTAGTAAAATCGCTGGCGGAGTTTGTCCTTTATTAAAACTGGAAGGATATTTATAGAATAAAGTTTCACTTCAAGCCCTGTCACATACTATATAACTCAGGAAGTATCCAAAGTACAGCAGCAAAACTGATATAAATTAAAATCATCTTTTGAACAATCTGATGCCTGGCAAAATAGAAGAGGACAGGATGAGCAATGATATCCTTGGAACTGAAACAAGGAGGACAGCATTTTAATTCATCTCTATAGAGCTTATCTTCCATTTAGAGTATTTGGGGAAGAAGCTGACACGTCTGACTGTAAGGCACAGACAATTCAGCCACTGATGGAACTGCAGCTTACAAAACAAAATGGTATTTTGCTTACCACTGTTTTGCACCATCAGGCAAGCCACACATGTGGCTTGTACAGCAGTTTGCTGTGCACATATACCTGTAAGTGCAGCACCACCCCTCATTCTGTTCAAGGAAAGTTCGCATTTGCAATGAAATTCATTTTTCAAACATGAGAATATGCAAGAAATGCAAGAGTATGAAGTATGAAGAACATTCACGAATTTGACAGAATTTCTTTTAAAAATATCCAGACAATCTCTTTTATTTCAGTGCATGTATGTTCAGCAGATGCAGCGACACTTAATCCTGATGAGCAGAACAAGGGAACAAGTGGTTTGTTTGCTCTCAGGCTGTTCCAAGTTATACCCTATGCCAGAAACCTGGAGGGAATAAGCCCATCAGGAATCAGAGCAGAGGACAATTTCCAGTAGCAGCAGGGAAAGTGTCAGTCCATGAGTCCATGTGAGATTCTGCAGGTCTTTTATTTTAAATAAAAGATTTCCAAGAAGAAAAAATAAAATACAACTACAGACAACCACTTTTCCAGCAAGAAAGAAAACAAAATTTCAGCATGGCAAGTCTTACCCACGTTTTACTGTTGGGAGAATGGAGTCAAACCGTTCCTTGCTACATTAGAATATTTATTTTCTGACAGCTGGAAGATGCTTTGGATTGAATCAACTCACACTATCACACTGCTCTTTCTTATCTTATCAGTGCATTACTAGCAGCAGCCTTTCCAGCTGCCATTATTTCAGCTGCTCTCAGCACCTCACCTGTCACAGCACAGAAACCTCTCCCTCTGAGCACATCACACAGACTTCTCCCATCTGATGTGTAAAATATTTCTTCTCATCTCAAGTATTGAAACAAAACATTTTTATTTCAGGACATTTTTTTTTTTTTTTTTTGTAAATAACCTCAACCAATAACCTTTCTTTTCTACACAATGGAATCTCATCCCACTTACAGCCGTGTCCTGAACTTGCTTTCAGGTGATGCCAGACACATTGCCACCCAAGGACCATGAGAAATAGGCACTGCATGAAAAGCAGACATTGCTCCATGGCTGCACCCATTACACCCTGAGCTCTACATCTGTCCATTCCAAACCTTAGCTCTTAATTTAGGATGAAAGCAGACAGCTGAAGCTTCAGAACTTTCCATCCTGAATGCATGGAGCTCAGCTATCAGCCCTGGCTCCATGCAGATTACTTTCCCTAGAACATGGAGGAGTGATTCCCCAAAACTGCAAACAATATGAGCAGCAGACCACCATGTACCCAATGACCATCAACTGCCACACTACACACAGGGAAAACAAATTTCAGATAGGAGCTCAGGTTTGGATACTCTCACTCGTGGGCTCGCTGCAGTCCAGAGAAGCTGCATAAAAACACTTCTGAAAAATAAACTGATCTTAGTTGATTTCAAATATTAAGAGTGCTCAGTATTTCCTTGGAGGCTTCTGATGAAGTTTCTTGAGTTTCCTGCATGCCATGAGAAAAGGAAAATTGTTGACACATCTTCCAAAAAAAAATCCATTATTTTATTATTTTAGTTTTATTTTGCTATCTGTTACGCAGAGTTCAAAAAAAAGAACACAATTAAACATTTACTCTTCAAAAGTATGTTTCCATCTTTCTTTCCCACAGATCCAGAGGGGGAAGGAGGAAGAAAGAGGGGGGGGGGGGGGGAAAAAAAAAGACTCAAATAATGAAAGCGATGCTCAAAGCCTGCAAATTTCACACACAGCTTTTGAAGTTATTTTTTACTTCTTTATATTTTGGATGGTTTTTTTTTTTTTTTACCTGCTGTTTTTTCTTCTTTGGTAGCTTGACAAGCTCTTTTTTAGAAAAGGTTTTAAGAAGGCTGAGGAGAAGGCAATTCGAGAGGTTTGCATTGATCTTGTCCAAACAGAAGAAAGATTCTTTTTGTTGCTTATGCAAACTGCAATCCTTTGAACAAAAGGTGTTCCAATAGCGTGATGCCAAATCTCTTCTCAGCTGAGAGCTTATACAATGCATGCCCCATCCACAACAACACAAGTGTAACAGGGTGGGGGAAGAGAATTAAACCACTCTCTGCCTTGGGCCAAGCTCATCATTTAGAAATAACTATTCTGCCATTTATTCGAGTAGCAAAACAGAGTTCTGTCCACACACAGCTCACGTCCTCAGAGCTTGCAGCATTATCCACCGACCACCAGAAAATGGTCTGAATGGGCACTTCTCACATTCAAATACATTTATGAAGTAGATTGAATACACAATCATACACGTTCTCCTTCCCTTGCTTCCAGTTCTTCAGCAGAAAATAGAAACAATTTATAAACCCAGGCTCTCCATATACTAGCAGCCTGCCTCTGTGGTCTCTCAGTGTAAAGAACATGGAAATTAAAGGTTTGAAAACTGGATCTTTCCTAAGCTGGTTCCTTTAAGTCATCCATCTCTTTGGATAAAATTCCCTTACAATGTAGAAATGCTGTTCTGAGTTAATTCAGGAGTACTGCATAGGACCAGGCTGTAGAAACTCATTGCTCATGATGAAACAGAATCACTGAAAGGTGTGTGTTAATTTTAACAGCAGGAGAAGACTCAACTGACCACAGTAACTTCTGGAAAACTTCTCATACCAAGAAAATGCAGAAAAACAGGTAGGGAAGTAATTCAGGATGGGAATACCCCATCCCTAAGCCCTCACAGACATGCTGCCAAGGCAGCCTTTGCTACAGCAGGAGCTAAAAAAGAAAGCTCCTTCGCTGCAGAAGGAGCTTTCCCACTTCCAAACACAAAATGCTTGCATCTTCCTTACACAGTAGTAGCACAGGGTCATCTCTAAGGAAAAAACTGACAGCCAGCAAACTCACCTAGGAGCCTCCATGAAACAGCAGTCACGAGTGGTTTCTAAATCAGAACAGAGGTAACACTGCAAGCGATGCTGTGGCACATACCTACAACTTCCCAGATTACTGACACGAAGCTGCTATTCACAGTGATGCCTCCCTCAAGCAATCAAGTCTCATGTTTTTTAGATGCGTGGCATAAATCCCAAGTAGCACTTCCTTGTAGCCAGTCACAACTGCGAGCACAAGATCTTTTTTCAGCCTCTGATTTACACTACAGCATCACTGTAAAAATGCCTTCTGCACTTCTGGGATATGTGAGAGGAAGTTTGCTTTTCTTTCATTTCTTTAAATGCCAGATCAAAGAGCACCAAAGACACGGTGCACACAGAGAAACAAACACAGGTCCGCTCCTGCAGCCCAAGAGGTCCTAAGACCTAAAAAACAACATACAAAGCATGTATCCTATCACCAGGTAGTGATGTTCGATCACTAGTAAGTCCCACGAGTAATAAGCAGTAATTCAGCAGAAGCCAACACAATGTCTGAGATAACCATTACTCGTTGTTTTGCCTTTTTATGTTGTCATCATCATGAAAGCTTTGAGCTCAGTTTATCGTTCAGATGTGCGAGCAGCCACGCTGGAAGGGACAAACAAGCATTTGAAACATAACACCAAACTTGTTTCCAATTGCAGCCTTCATCTTCCACCTTTCTTTCAACATTATTCTGAGTTTCAACTCATTCCCACAGCTGCACCTCTGTCCCTTGTGGCATATGCACTGAAGGACAAAAGATCAGCTCCCACCATAATGTTTGATCCTATTTACACTTTTCAGATTCTCTTCACCTGAGCAAGTTCCATCCCAAAGAACACCAGGCACAAGCCCTGCAGCCATCCACCTTGGAGGCACTTGTGCTCCACAAGCATAACCAACCAGTGCTACAGCACTCCTCTGCACTCCCAACCAATTGCAAAGGAAAAACAAAGTGCACTTCGCTGGAAGGCCACCAAAGATGCTGATTTACCACAATTAACTGCTGACTACATTAGTCGAGCTCTAGGATGTGTCTATTTAAACTGCCCACCAAGCTGCCTGAGGGCCCTGGAATTGGTACCTGCCTACATGAAGTCAAACAGAAAAGTAATACAGCCAAACACACAACATTAGTAATTCACCAACAACTTCCTGCGTCACAGAGACATTCATTCACTGTGTCTGAAAGACCCCGTTCCTAAGCTGGAACTTGCAGGCAGTGATAAAGTTCCCTGGGGTATAAAGGAAGAAAGAAGTTGCTTCATCTTGGGGACATGTTCAAACACTCCCTGAGAATAGTACAGGAGTCAAGGGAGGCTGAAAGGAAGATGGAGAAGGAAGACGCTACAACATGGGCTGTGATTCTCCCCACAGTTTTCCCAAATACAAAACAGGCCAGCATGGATCCAAATTTAATCTTCCAGTAAACAGGTATTCCTGAACTTCCCATGGCCACAAAGCTTGAGCGACCAGCAGAGAATTTACATTTGCCATATTTAAAGCTTCACCTGCCTCTGAGTGGAGCCTGCAGCTCCACAAGCTGCTCCCCTATGCCAGAGACAGAAACCGGTGGACCGGCTGTGAGCCACAGATCTGACATGGCTCCCCAGCTTTTACAGAGCTGCTGATGGACCTCCACATTGGCAAAATCCTATACCACCTTGGCAAAGGGTAAACACCCACCAGATTCTCTTCCTGGATAGGAAAGAGTAAGCAAACCAGTGATATTTTCATAACCTGATAACCCCAAGCAGTTTTAGGGTTAAATCCCATCCAAATATCCTGGAAATCACAAGAGCTTTTACATTTATTGAACTGCCTTTCACAGCCACATTGGGCACTGGACCAACTTCTTTTAATTACAGGTTCTACACTGCTTTAATCTGGAAAACATTCAGATCACAGGACACTGCAGCATGTTGATCCAGTTCTGTGCATTGGCAAGAACAACACTCAAAATTCTATCAACATAAGATGTAACAAATGAAATAAAGACACAATGCATTCAATCCTTACACTTCCACAGAAACTCCATGATGAATTCACTGGAGATTAAAACAGCACGAGCAATTCAATTTGTCTTTTAATTAAACACCTGAAGTCATAACAGTTAAGAAGCACGTTAGTATCCCTCTGGGTGCTGGTAGCAGAGGCAGCCTGGGGTCCCTGCATCCAACCACCAATGTTGGATACTATTACTGAAATACACAAACAATTTCTTGGGAAGCACAGGAGAAGAAGAAAAGCAGGAGTTAACACAGCAGACTGCTCTGAAGGCAGACATTTATTCCAGCCTGCTTCTGCATACATAAAACAGGCACGCTAGAGAAGGCTTGTATTTGGTTAATATGCTAAAGAGTGGATGCTTCTATTATTCAAGATTTTGCAACACTAATCCTGCAAGCAAGGCTGGACTGGAGCTATTTATCATCTGGCACTCTATACTTTGTTTCCATAGAAGGAAATGAAAAAGGTCAGGAAGGTTCAGCCAATTTGTCTTTTAATACTCTTTATTGGCTCATTAATGATTTATTCTTCTTAACACTCTGCCCTAGATCCTAAATTCACAATAGCTCAATGTAGATGAAAGATTTCAAATCCCCATCCCTCTTCTGGTTCCCGAGCCTCCATAAAAGATACCCACCACCGCTCAGCACACTGCCCACTCAATCACATATACATACATAGCTTTGGAAGACTAAGTGGTGAATAAAGACAAAATGAGCAAAGAGCATGACACAACTCAGTCCTAAAGAGCCACAAACAGCCAAGGACCCACTCAGCAGTAAAAGCTACCCCTGTTTAGCACCAAGTCTACAACTTATTTACATCTTGTGCTGAACTACTGCAGCAATGCAGCACTCAACCGTTCTCAGATATTGGATTTTTTTTTTTTTGAAGGAATGCAGATTTATTTCTTCAGTATATCATTAAAAGAGGAAAATAGTACTGCTCCACAATCAGAAATCAAAGATAAGCCTTAGAAATGCCATCTAATGGCAATATCGTTCATTTTAATTTTTCTTCTGGGTTAATAAAAGCTACAGCCCTGATCGCAGTGGTATTTGCAAGTCCCACAGCAATTTAATAACAGTACATCCGTCAACACAATGCCCTATATGCTATAATATGCACAAGAATATTCTGTACAGATTCTTCAAGGATTTCAGACAATCTTTTCAGAGCCTTTCCTGAAGCTATAAGACAATCAGGTGAACAGGATGGGAACCACAGCCTTTTCCTACCCTGAGGACCAACAAGCATTCAGCAGCCAATTCAGGTACCCATTTGCATCTCATTTCTGTTTACAGACAAAGAAGCAAATATTTACAATGTGGTTGGAACTCCCTGGAGCACAGAATCATAGAGGTTGGACCTCCAGAGATCAAGTCCAACCCCCGATGAGGAACAACGCTCAGTATTTTTATTACACACTGCTACTTGCTATTATAGTTCAAAGTAAAGGTGACTGCACTTCAGCAATCCTGGATGAAAATAATAATATAAACCCATCTTACTACTACATTCTTTAAGTAGACCTACAAGAATCAAGCCACGAGATTAGCTGGGTGAACTAATAGCAGCATATCATTAAATAATCATATCGTATGGAACAGTGCTTACCATGGAGAGAGAAGTGGAGCAGTGGGTGTAAGCCTGTTTCAGCAATACCACCTGCTGACACACTTTTGTTGTATGGCACATTTTCCTTCACACAGCTGCAGAGCAACACTACACTGTTGATTCAGCAAATACAGGATTAGGAATCAGAAAGTAGAGAACTGGGATAAAGGCTGATTTATAACAGATGAATACATTAGCACATAACTAATTTACTCAAATTGGTTGATATGACAGCACTTTAAAACAGCTTTTAGCAGGGGATATTAATGAAGTTAATCTGCAATTAAAATCACAGGTGCATCAAGTTTTAAGTCTTGATAACGGGGCTGGAAGTCACCTGCCTGCTGGTTACCCCCTCCAGCATGCTCAGTGGCCAGCATGGAGACAACCCCACACCACAACTACAATGAGAAACGGGATATCCTCAGAACCCCGGTGCTAACAAGGATGTCTGTTAGAAACTCAGGTGGGAAGTCAGGGCCTTCGCTGAAAAAAACAACCTGGATCATCCTCCCTGCAACAGCCTGCTAATCAGGATGCGGGCAGCCTGCATTGCCCTGCCAGTGCCGTGGGAGTCTCAAGGAAGACTTTGGATTGACAGTCGTAGCAACCAAGCGCTCCCAGAAAACTGTGTTTGAAATTAGATTTGTTAGGAGGCAGTGCAGATCTGTGCCTGCTGATAACCCCTGCTTTGCAATGATCCTGAGCGTTTTGCTATCAGCTCTGCATTCTGCACAAGGCTGCTAAACAGACTTTACTAAACAAAAGGCAAACTTCATCAAAGGCCATTACTGTCATTACCTATAATTAGTCCATTTGAAACTTAGCTCTTAACAGATAAGGAATTCAGAGGGATGAAAGGATTCATTCTGCAGTAGGTTCTTTTCACAACCAACTACTATGAACAGCCTTAGATTTGAAGAAGTTCCCATATGGACGGGTGTACAATCAATAGGTTTCCAGATGTTAGCCTTAGTAAGATCACCACGGTTAAAAGATAATCAAAATTAATGGAAATCCTCACCAGTGCTGTAGGCTCGCAGTAAACTCCATCAAAAGCCATCTCCAGAAAGAGATCCTCCCTCAGTGGCAGTCAGCGCTTAAATGGGATCCAGGAGAGGTGGAACCAGGCTCCACCCCTTCCAATCACAGAGGTGAATTGCCTTCACCTGTGCTCCCCTGGCTGACTCATTGCTTGTCTCAGGTGGTCAATCAGAGGTTCAGGCCGTGGTCAACAGTTCCCATACAATGGGAAAGGACAACATCAAATCCATAGCGTTTTACACATCTCAGTTACTGCCATCAACAACCTTTACATCTCCAATACATGCAGAATCTGAAGCATTTACTTCAAAGTACACAAGACAAAAATGTGGCTCTACCATTCATCTCAAGGGAAGACAATCTACATAAGCAACACAACGTTCATCTCTAGCCACACATCTGTGTATCTGTAATTAAAACACTACTTTATCAATATGGCTAAAAACACACTTCTCCATGATGATGGAGAAGCTGTGACCTTATCCTACTAAGGATGAGCAGAGTCCCAGGTCACATTTTTCTTTCCATTCTCAGCTGTACAAACAGGAACTTTCAAGGCTGAGCATGGCAAACTAAAATAAAACCTCCTAGCATCCGTAAGTATTCCAAGTACTACGTTCTATTACTTTTCAAAGTGTAGCAGATAATCATTTCTTTAAGATCATGGATTATTAAAAGCAGATTTTCCCAAAACTGATTGTGTTCTGCTTGCATCTTATACTATTCCATTAGGCAACTGCTTCTTCTTTGAAAAAACTACATGCACACACACACACACACATATATACAGCTCTCCTTTTCACAATATATATATTTAACAAGGCCTTGACATAGAATCACAGAACCATTAAGGTTGGAAAATGCCTCTAAGACACCTAGTCCAACCACCAACCTATGCCCACCATGCCCATGGCCATGTCCCTCAGCCACAACTATCCTTCTCTCGAACACTGAAGGAAAGGAGACTCCTCCACCTCCAAGGGCAGCCTGTGCCAGTGCATTCCACTCTTTCTGATAAGTACTTTTTCCCAGCTCCCAACCTGTACCTTTCCCAGGTTCAACTTAAGGCCATTACCTCTTGTCCTACATGCTCTCCTTGCTTCCTGTACCTTAATTCCCTCAACATCTTCATACCTAAAAGGGATGCCAGCATTTATTGTATGTTGTTAAGGCCATATACCACTTCTGAAAGCCCTTTTGTAATTTTTTTGTTTTCTATATGACAGGATTTTGTCATTTTTTCCAGTATTGAAAGGATTTTCAAGAGCATCTACTACTTTAACTTTTATTAAGCATTCCAAGGGCATGAAAGTTCAGCTCTTCCCTGCAAGTTGCTTCCTCAGGCCCTTTTGCTGAGCAGTTTAGCCCTTGGAAAGCAAAGCCAGCTGCAGATCCCAGCTGCAGGAAAGCTTCAGCTTGCTCTGAAGTGGTTTAAGTGCCACAGCACTCCTGCCTGCTCCCAGTTATACACACAGAGGTCCCAAAGGCCCCACTTGAACAAAAAACTCTGTGCCCTATGCTATTTTAAGCAAATGCAGAGTACAGTTGAGTTCGAAGAACCTACTCGTGTGCTGAGCTGGACATATCCTTAAATATTTCCTGAACCAGTGGCAGCTCCTACCTCACCTCACCCAGCCCTTGGCTCCCCATCAGAAGGTGCTCAGAGCAACACAGGGACAATGATGACCACACAGCTTCAAAAAATTAAAGAGAAACCTATCCTGGCTTTGTTTGGATCCATTATCCGCTTTCCTTATATTATTCTGAGGAGCTGAGAAGTCATCCAAGATAAATAACTGATAATAACCTGATACATTCATGTGACCTCCCCTCTGCAATTTGCATTGGCTTTGAGTTTCCAGATGAAGACATCTGATGAAATAGTGATGGGATTAATTTTAGCCTCCTCCTGAAGACATCTCACTGCTTCCAGAATAAGGCTGTAATCCTTGACAGAGCAGAATATTCACTTGCCAACATCATCTGCTTCATGTTTCACAGGGCTGAAATAAAGTCCACAAAAAGGGTTCCAAGCCAAGAAGTGCTGTGAACTTAGGGAGCAGAGAAATAATTAAAAATAGCATCATTCTTCCCACTCTGCAAAGCAGGATATGCAGTCTGCACCTGCAGGGCAGCGCACAGCTGAACACAACAGCATCTCTTAAATGAGACATTCACTGAAGCTTGTCAAAAGATGCTGCACAGAGTTTTGGTGTGTTGATAGAAGACATTTCTCAAGGTTTCGCTTCCAAATGGCTGCAGTCACAGACTAACTGCAGGGAGGTGCACCTTCACGAGGGACAGAGGCATTTGTGCAGCCATAGCCTTGCACAATTCCACCCAAAGCACTACATGCTGCCCTTGCAGAGCAGCACAGCAGGCAATTAATTTTTAGCATCTACTCCACAGGAGAGTTAACACAGCTTCAGGATTGTATTATCTTGATTCTTCACAGAGATGTCTGACAAGAACAGCATCAGAGAAAGCAGACAAGCCTTTCTGCTTCTCCGGCACATAAAGGAGCCCAGTTCCACCCCCTCGTACATGGCAACCCCTGACCAGGCTTCACTTTGAGTTGCAGTCATGCAGCTTTGAAAAATGAGCTCATGCTTCAATAACTTTGTGTCCTTGTCAGCCAAGATACTATCAGGTGTGCTTGTAAAGAGATTTTTTTGGACTATTGTGAATGCCAAAAATATTCTTCAAAGTTAGCATGGTCATACTACTCTAACAACTTAATGAAAAACAGAGGGAAAGGAGTGACAAATACTGAGAGGCGAGGTTGCTGAGAACAGGTGTGATGGGGAAGAGGACACCTTTGAGGGCATCCAAATTGCTCTAGCAAGGAGGAGACTGAAAACTGAATTCTGGAACTGACAAGAAACTGAGACAAATGGGTTTGGTGCATCCAAAGCCCACACTCAAGGGAACAAGAGCAAGCTATGGGAGCAGAAGTGAAACTGCACATGCTTCACTCATACAGCAACCCAATCCTCTCCTGCCTGCTAGAAGCCAAGCCATTAGGGAAACTCTTGCAACTTTTGCTCTCCGCCCCAGAAATAGCAATCAATTTATTTGTCTAATTCACACTCAGAAAATGGCAGTCTCCAGAAATGGCATTTCCACGTGCACATTGCCTTGGGGATTCTGTGTCAGAAGAGTGTAGTTTTATATATTTTGGGGGGATTTCAAAATGTTGGATTGCCTAGTAAAAGGTATTAACTTGCAGAATGCAAGGAAAGCCAAGACATATTTGCTGTGCATATCACAAAACATATTTACAAGCAAATAAATTCAAGGCTGCACATTTATCTGTCCAGAAAATCCCAGGAAATATATACTAAGTGTTGCCTGAAAAAAATATCATGTTCTAATACTTGGATATTAATAAATGACAGTGATATATTTTGTGTGAATTTTGTATATTCTGCATCATAAATGAATTAAAGTGGAAGTTAACGCACACTATAGCAATATTATAGCAGCAGGGGGGTGGAAGTAGATCACTTCTGAGGTCCTTTCCAATTCATCAAGCCATGTCTTGATTGTTACATGGACTTTTTCTTGCCATGGGTAAGAGCTTGGCTATCAGGACACGACTGCTGGCTTATAAGCAGACTTTGGGGTTGTTAACTTCTGTGCTCCAATGAGACTTTCCAACACAGGATGCACTTCAGCACTTGAAAGAACGAAGCAGGATGAAGTCTGGGGCAAAAAGATAAAGGATTAAAAAAATATCCCAGCTAAACCTAGCAGATGGAAATGCTGTCTGACCAACATCAATGCAAACAGAGGGAAAAGGAGCGGGAGGATTCTGCAGATAAAAATCAAGAGAGAAAGATGTCAGCGGGCTGGAGGCCCTGTCACAACCACATGTCTTGGAAAGCTGCAGAAAATGAATAATGAGGGACAAAGAAAACACGAGTTGGCCTCGTTGGCAGAAATGAATGAGACGGCTGAGAGCAAGGAGGAAGCCACCACAGAAAGGAGGTGAAAAAACAACCACAACTAAAGAGGACAGAAATCAGTGATTCAAGAACATGTCAGCGGGTAGCACTGCCCAAATATCAAATTTGTGCTGGCAAAGACCCTGAGAACAGGGGTGTCCCTGGGACAGCCCTGCTCACAAGCTCAGCAGCTGATGCAGCCTGATGGCAGCTCTGAGCAGCCTCACAGGTGCCGTGGTGGCATTCACACCCCTCTGGATGCCAAAATGGTGACATTCAGTGTCACCTTTGCTCCAGCCATCCAGGATCCCCTCACTGGGTGCCTGGCTCCAGGGGGATGAGGGACAGCCACAACGGGGCTCGAGGGGTACCGCTGCAGTCCCAGCCCTGCTCCCAGCAGCTCTCTCCTTCCCACAGAGCCAGCGAAGCTGCACACAGTAAGGGACAGCCATGACATTTTAGGCCAGACCAAATAAAAGACCTTGCCTGCAACCCTAGACTTTCAGAGTCAATGACACTTGTCTGCAGAAGTGCCAGGATTTTATCCACGACATTCAGCCACGTCTGCAGAGAGAACAGCACCCAGCTCCTGCAGTCCCAAAAATCCAAACGCTCCTGACTAAAAGCAGCACATAACCTGCATCAAAGCCACTACATCCCACAGCTGTCCAACCGCTGCATGAAAGCATTTCCGCCAGGGGAGGTTTGGGTTGGATATTAGGAAAAAAAATATTCTCAGAAAGAGCGGTGAGGCAACTGGCACAGGGTGCCCAGGGATGGGGGATCACCTGGAGATGCTCCAGAACAAGGGGATGTGGCACTGAGGGACATGGCTACGGGAACAAAGGGGTGGGCTGGGGTTGGACTGGATGATCTTAGAGGTCTTTTCCAACCTGAAAGATTCTATGATTCTGCATATGCTGCAGCAGATCAAGAAACACTGGGCAGAAATGTTTGTCTTTGCTTTTCTGTAGGACAGTTTGTCTGGAAAGCCTCAAGAAGAAAAAGAAGAGCAGGATTTACTGGAAACCACTAAGAATTTAAGTTGCAATATATTAAGAGATGAATACAGGCATGTTGATAGCAATTGTATGGCCTGTTTCAGTGCATTAACAGAATACAAATTCATGTAGCTAATAAAACACCAAGCTAATATTCCCTCTCAATTTTAAGCCTAGTATTCAGCAAAATATAAGTTATAGAGGTTAAAGAATGTATTTAAAAAAAAGAAGAGGAAAATATGCTGCAGCTCTGGTACAAAAGAACTGCCAAGCTATTATTTCTCTAACCAATTAATCACATCAGGAGAGCACTACATGAGCTTTTAAAAGTTTTCAGCACTGCAGTCTGAATATCAAATTCAATTAATTCTCCTGAGTTTCTGGTAGTAGAGTAGGAGGTATGATTTTGCACAGCGTGATATAATTCTGCCCTATTATTATTATATAAATTCTTCCTTTTTTGGGGGGGGTGAAGGGGGGAGAAGGGCAGACAAGTAAACTATCCGATTTCACGTCATTTGCTTCCTACTATTCCTTTCAAATTATTTCCCTCTCCTAAAACCTAAAAGGTTCAACTTGTTTTTCCTTAATATTATGCCCAGTGATACAACAGTTCT
Organism: Lagopus leucura; assembly: GCF_019238085.1. NCBI lineage: Eukaryota > Metazoa > Chordata > Aves > Galliformes > Phasianidae > Lagopus > Lagopus leucura. The sequence goes on from NW_024962270.1 coordinate 3,002,549, forward strand.
GGAAAAAATACATGTGTTTTCAAAGAGATAAAGCTACGTCATACAAAGCAGGAAATTCAATTAGAAAAAAATGTGCTCTGTCTTTTTAAATTATTTGCAGGAAAACATGGGCAGAATTCCACTACAGATAAATATCAGGGAAGTGCAATAGTAATAGGATATATAGACACATACAAGAAACATCAAGAAACATCTCAGTAACAGAATTAGACCAATTCAATTACACAGTAAGAATTTATTGCAAATGTCCAATTCACTCCAACTTCTACTTACTGGGTTGTTTGAAAGCCTCGTGCCATCAGCAATGCACAAGCCAAGAATTCACCACGAAAACTCAATGAATAACTTCAAATATGAATTTTTTTACCCCTACAAACACTTTGTTTTCTCAATGTGAGTGAAGAAAATTGACCTTATGAAAAAGGCAACTATCCGTTCAGTTTTTATGTGAAGATAAATCTTACAGGTCACTTCATTGGGTTTATGAACACGTGGTTGTGGATGTTAGATCCCTCATAACATCACTCTGAAACCATTTCTATCTATGGAGACCTGCACTCAGATGAGTTAAAATAAAACGTGTGCGTGTTTATTATCGGGTAATTAAATTAAGCCTAAGAAAATATCATCTGCTATCAAGCGTTCTATAATTAACATGTTTACGGATACGGTGTCATCAAAATTAACTATGCTCTAATATCAATACATGGGAATTTGGATCTTTTTATTAACTAAGTTATCGAACGTATTTGCCAAGCTCTTATCGAAAGGTCATTTCATTAGCAGTGAGCTCTGGCTGCAGAGCACTTGAGACTGTGCTCAGCAGCCCCAGCTCCTTGCCAACAACCAGCTCTGTGCTGGGGAGGTGGGAAAAAAACTGCTAGGATAAATAGCTTTACAATAGGAAAAGTTCTCCACATTCAGGACAAAGATAGGACCACAGTAGCACTGCACACAGCAGAATGGAGCACACACAGTGAAGTAAGGTGCTGAACTGCGCCAGTTCACTGAACGTTACATTCCATGAGAAGCCCTTCACAGTGTCAATAACTCTACATGCAAGTTGAGAAGTTATGTGATGCAGTGATATCTCATTTTCTGTTGGATTGACAAAAAGACAGCTTTGGAGCAGGTCTCTGGGTGATACTCTTAAATAGCTGTTTAACCTTAAACAAAAACTGAGACGCTCAGGAGATGCAGCAATGGAAACCAAGCTGGTTTGAATATTCCAAGGAAAAATAATAGTAACGATAATAATACTTACACTGAAGAGAAGGATGTATTGAACACATTCAAATATAGAAAACTTCTATCCAAGCACGGTGTTTCCATTCAAACTTAGTCCAATCCCTCCTGCTCTGCAGAGGTAGATCAGTAAATCTTAAGGGAAGCACAAACTGACAAACACAACAACTCGCTCCATGTGGGATCAGATCCCAGGTGTCTTACACAAAAAGAGACAGTACAGACTTTAAAATGAGAACCACATTTGGCCAACACACAGAAGTCATGTGGAAGATGAAGGGAAAGAAGCAAGACAAAAAATTCATCTATTCAAAGCACGCTCGAAAGGTAAACAGGCAAAATACAAATAAAAATCCATGTTAAATACCACCGTACAGTCACTAGGGAAAAAGCTCTCTTGGCTTCTTTTGCTGCTTTCCCAGTCAAAGCTGATAGAAGAGCAAGACCCAGCTTCTCCTTGATGTTTTTCAGTAGCCTTACTGCAGATTCTGGACTTCCTAATCAAGATAAATTTTAATATTGTTTTCAATGACAAATAAGTGATTTCAAGTGCATTTCCTAGAGCAGCCCATACTTTCTCTGGTTTTCTATTTTTAAATGTGTGATAGCTGGCAGCTCTTTGAGGCTGCGGTATACATTATACTGCAAAATTACCATGTCAACAAATAACTTATCTTCATTTGTAAACAGTGCTTTTTTGTGAACTGGCAGATGTCAGCCACATTTCACTTTTACTCACTGAGATGTTCATCTGGAAAAATATCAGTGAGATACAGTCCCTCTGTGCAGCAAGCAAAGACTTGAAGGAAAATGACCAGAAAACACTCAGCAAAAAAAGTTCAGAGAGCACTTGAACAAGTAAGGGATCTCTATCTCCCAAGAGTGGCTGCCTGTATAAATTCTTTATAAATGGGACAGGTAATTTAAAACCTACTGGTAAGTAGGTGCCAAACTCTTAGAAGATGAGCTGTGAAACACATACAGTGTGTGTAGATATATGCTGCTATAATTGCACCTGTACTGAAGCTACAAATGGGTAACAGTGACTGGAGGAGAGGAAAAGGCCTCAAGTTGTACCAGAAGAGGTCTGGGTTGGATATTGGGAACAATTTCATCTAAGAGACAGTTGTGAGGCACTGGCACAGCTGCCCAGGGAGGTGGAGTCACCATTCTTGGAGGTGTTCAAGAACCGTGGAGATGTGGCACTGAGGAACATGGCGATAATTAGTGGTAGGTGAAGGTTGCACTAGATGATCTTTGATCATCTTCCAGCCTTGATGGTCTGATGATTCTTACTGGGATAAGTCAAGCCACTTCTCCATGAGCCACTGTTTGAAGAGGTTATGTTTTATTCATATTCAGCTTTAACCCTTGGCACCCAAGGAAATCTGCAAAAAGGCCCTCAATCTTCCCAAGAAAAAGGAAGGCACCCTAGCACTCATACGATGGAAACAAGACAAAAGGTGCCTATTAATTCTTCATCCTAGAAAAGATTTAATCTGGCTTTACTGATTTGCATCACCAGCAGCAAGGCAGAAGAGTGCAAGGAATCTGCTCACAGAACAGACAAGGGAAAAAAACCTTTTATAAAAGCATTATGAAGTGCCACAAAAACGTGCTGGGAACCCCCTGGGAAAAAGAGTGGGCACACAAGGGGCAGGACAAAACGCATTGAGGTTCTCATCTCATAGCAAGAGGACAGGAGGTGGATGCCTGCTATAAATGGCAGGAAAGGGGGTGACAAGGCTGTATAGATGAAGGAAAAAGTATGGTTATAGCTAGCAGTGTCAGAGGGAGCACAAGTAACTGAAATGGTATGACCTTTTTATTTTTAAGCACAAGCGTTGCAATGTAAGATTAATTAAGAGGATCCATTTTCATCACACTCAGGATCTCTTTACATAGCTGCATTATTTTGGCTATGTGCAACATGTGTGTTCAGCACATGGAAAAGAGATCAACTGCATACGAAAATGAACCACAGAAGGCTGTAAGAGTAAATGCAAACCAGGGAGGTAAGATACATAGCTTTGACAAGACTGAAATGTCCTCCATGGCAAAATCACAAAGGTGGCCATGGAGACCAGCCTAGAAAAGAAGCCAGTCTTGCACTAAAAAATAAAATCTTAATTCCTTTGTGGACTCAGCAGCAGGTTTGCAAGTGCAGTACTAAAATAATGCAGAAGAAAAGATTTCAAAGAGAGGCACAAGCTCGAGAAAAACATTATTTGATACAGAAACTCTACTAATGCTGGAAACCATAAAACAGAAGCTTCAGAAGTTTGTTTGTGTCACAGGAATACAGCTATTGCAAACAGCACAATGTAATATCCTTCTGGTAATATCCTTTTCTGAAGGCTGTCTTACAACAAACAGTCCAATCCAATATCCTTCTATTGAAGTGCCAAATAAAGCAATCGTGTACCAAAGAGGACAAAGCCATTTCGTGTGCTGAACAATAAGTACACTCAATTTGCATTTAAAATTTTCAGATCTAACTATGATGAGAAGTCCTGAAGCAATTGAAATTCATGTATTTTGGTACTATTTTCTAAATGAACAGAAAAAAGGGCGTGTGAAGGAAGGAAGCCACCTTCAACAAACAATTACTGAGCAGACTCTAAGACAAGGATGACAGGAGCCAGCCAATGGCAGTACCATGCAGGATTCAATTGCACAGCAATCCAATCATACCTTGGAAGGGGAAAAAATACATTAGGTATCCCAAGAAAAAATGGTAAATCGTCTTAAAGGTAATAAACATGGACAGTAAATAAAACTGAATCTGCTCAACTTATAGTGGTTTTCTCTACATCACAGTCAGCCCTTGAACCCCAGCACAGCTCTTTCACGCGTAAAGATAACCGAGAAGCGGCAGAATCTAGTTAATTGGGAATTCTACAACTAAAAATACTTTTCATCCAAATGCATTCAAAGAACTTGACGGGAAACCCCAAATCCTGCTTCAGCATTAGGACTCCGACGCTGGCAACAAAGAGCTTCAGCAAGCAAGCAGTTTCTTTGTTAAAAGCCATGTGCTCACTCAGTTATATTTTTGACTCGTCACAACCTCTTTCTTTTTAAAAAACAAGATTTCTCAAAATTGCCAATAGCCGTTTCAAATCCTTCTTTGCTGAATAAGCCTCCCAGTTTCTATATTCAGAGCACAACTGATGCAGAAGTCTCTTAACACCCACTAAACTTGAATAATTTATACTCTCGCCGTCTTGTATGGCAAGATACAAAGTGACTTAATCATGAGGTATTCATAGCATTCTCTTCCACAGAAGTATGAAACTCGGTGAAAAATATCATTTGGATACAAGTCCTCAGGCAGTGCGTTCCACAGACGGCGCTGACTTGAGTTCTCATGAAATATTCAGAGCCACAGACCAACGTAACGCTTTTGGTTTTATACGACTTTTTACCTGGGCAGCTGGACAATTAATCCGCTTATGAAGTGTGCTTAATAATGAAGCTGAGAAAACAGGACGGGTTGGTTAATATTAAGTGTGCATCTGCGTTGTGCCTACGGTGTACCGGGAACGTTTTTAACCACGATTCAAAGTTGGTTGATGGTTTATTGCCTTTCATTGCTCCGGTGTGTAGCAAAACATAAAGGTACACCTACGTCACAGCCACACTTCACTGCCACTTTCTGTAAAGACGTCACGATGGCAGCACTCGTTTTTATTTAAGCTCTTTCTGCCTCAGCTTTACCCTGCTTACGTTTTTGACAAAATAAAGCAAGCACATCTATCCGTCCTTGATGCCCCAAGACACACGCCGTAATGCAGACACAGGAGTAATCCCGTCTCTGGGCGCTCTGCTCAATTTTGGGTTTGAACTGACTTTTCCAAGGGACAAGTAGATGCCGGTACTCAAAACACCACTGATTTGCTGTGGAGGTGGGATGACAAGTTGTCTTTGAAAAAAACTCCCTGCAGAGATGTTTTGCTCCTGTTAAAGGTTTATGAAAATGAAAGGAGATTAAAAACATATATGTGATTGCTGGTTACATAAGTAGCTTTTGGAAGCCTGCTGAGTTTAATGATATCTCAGTGGAACAAAATGAAGCAATATACTAATCATAGTTAACAAAAAATTATGTCGAAATATTTTCTTGTGAGTTGCTTTTTTCCCCCTCTCCAAGTTGAGAGGTTTCGCATGCTTTATAACACTTAACCAGCCGATTTTAAAAGGATATTGATACCAAAGCATCATAAGAACCTCATCTCCAAATAAAACACAGCGAAAGCTTAACAACCACAGCCCAACAAGCACATCTGAGACAGAGCAGTTCAGTGGAGAAGACAGTGGAGGGAGAGCCAGAGGACATGGAACATCCAGCCTTACGACCTGTGTCAGGGCAGAGGCTCACCCTGCTCCATCCCACAGCAGCAGCAAGTGCCAGGGCAACGATAGAGGACTGAGGGTGCATGAACCCATCCTCACACAGCACCCAGCAATCAGCAGCTAATCATCTCCCTTGGCAGCTGTGTATCTTCACATTTAATATTTAGCAGCCATTGACGGATCTGCTGCAGCCCACTAAGCGCTGTGATCAGCTACAGCTCACTTCTGTCTTCTTCCCTCTCCCTGCTCTTCCTTTCATCTGTTTGAACTTACCTTTAAGGCAAGGACTATATTCTACACTGTTGCATTCATTTAATACCTAGTTCAGGGCAACCTTGATCTCAGCTAAGGAATCTAAAAGCTGTGGTCACTGTGGCAGTATTAAGTGCAAAGAGAATAAGGGATGCATGCACAGCCATGAGGCAGTACTTTCCTGGCAACTGGCAAATACCCAGGGTTTGCCACCAACATCAATGGTCTGCCCAAACAGTGAAGGTAAACTTCCCCCCAACACCTCCACCAAAAAAAAACCAAAAACAAAAACAAAAAAACACCAAAGAAACCCACATGCAAAGTTATTTATATTTCAGTTCTCAGCTAACATCCCAGCTTTGTGGTTTCCCAACACATGTTTTCATATTTCCCTTTTGCTGTGACATCTGGCAGCACACCCTCAGTATTCCCTTGGAGGAGATGCGACTGTCGGCATTCAGTTCAGAATGCGGATTACAATCATGTGCTGATTAGGTCTTCACTCTGAGCTGTCTCATCAGTTACCCTGAAACTATTCCCACAAAAGGAAGTCAGAGCAACAGAATTTGGCTCCCAACACATACATACTTGCCATGAGTAAAATCATTCACTTGACAATATCTCATCGAAAGTAAAGTCATCTAGGCTTTTATAAGTGAAAAAGCTTTCAAGAAATCATCACTAATTGGCTGAATTCAGTTATGCTGCCCACTGTTGTGGAATAAAGCGAATCTCAGACTTACTCTTAGCACCTGCTGCATTGTAAAACACCATCTCCAACAAAAAGCTGCTCTGCTCAGCCAAAAGGCCTTTCTCCTTTCACAAAGCCAGTAGATGCGAGCTACTAGCCTACTCCGAGAGATTCCTACTCCAGGAATGCTACAGCTTCTACACCAAAAGGCTACCCATATCCTGCAACATGGCACCTCCACATGTGGAGAACAAGGTGGTCCAAAGGGAAAGGACAAGCTCAGCTTCTATGGAGGGTAAAAGGAGCACAGTGTTAATGCTGGAGACCCTCCAGAATTATTAACCAGCACTTCTGTGAGATCCAGTTGTGCCAGCAATGGATTTAATAAGTAGGAATGGATGTAGTACCATATGGAATAATTATAGCTATCACATCAACAGAAATTCTCTCCCCAGATATTTCTACTGCACAATTTCTACACCTTAGAATGCAGCAAAGATGGCGCAGGACATTCTTGCAGTTCTTTTTACCAATTTTCCCTGCATGATTTTTCACAGTTCAGTGGAAAACTACAGTCAATCTGAATACGAGTGAGGGCTGTTACACAAACGTGACCTTGAAGGCGCCGCGCTGAAAAGAAGCTGTTACTTATTCAGTTTTACTGGGATATGTTTATTTGAAAATAGAAATCTCTCATCTATACGTCCTAACTAGATTAGCAATTAGCTGTGAAGAGATTATATTTAACATGGGGGTAATTGTCCTCCATACAGTGCTTTTTGGGGACCACCTAAACCCCAAGCAGTTTCACTGCCACTTCTGAAAGGTTTCCTTGCATGCATATTTCTGAGGTAAGGGGACAGAACTCATACAAGCAAAATAACTGAGGTGAACCACACAAAAAAATACACGTTCCGCTTCCTGCCCAAAAGCAGCTGAGATGGTGTGAGAAGATCCCAGCCACCGGCAACGTATTTTGTTTTCAACACAACAGGACATGCCTTGAAGTCTCAAGAACTCAGACCAGCAACAAAAGAATTCACATACCGGTTGCTGTTACTATTAAAATGAATTGTTAACTATGCATTTTAAGAAAGCTTAGCATGGGGTGAGATGCAAGCATACTTTTCCAAATAAACAAAAGATTTTGATTTATGGTAGTCAACAGACTCCCCAGACACTGCAACTGCTAGGTATACATGCTGGTTAGAAGGCTTACTTTGCTTTATATCTACCTGTGAAAGTCCTACCAGGAGAACCAACACCACAAGCAGCATGTCCTCTTATTTAATTTTTTTGGTTTCTAAGAGGCAGCCAGCACACAGATCAAGTTCTCCTTGTCCTTACCATTGCTCTCCAAGATAGAAAAGTAAATGAATCCCTCTTGTCTCCATCTGATTACAAGACAGCCCAGGGAAGCATGGATGCTCCATCTCTGGAGATGTTCAAGGCCAGGTTGGATAGGATCCTGGTCAGTCTGATCTAGTGGCTCACAACCCTGCCCATGGCGGGGTTGGAACGAGATGATCCATCTCGTTTGAAAGGTACCTTTCAAACTAAGCCATTCTATGACAGCCAGCACACATCAGGAACATAACAGCTTCCTCCAGGAACACAGCATCCAGCCCTGAGGGTCCCGCCAGGGGATCTCAGCCACCTCCCACAAAACAAAGCTGTGACCCTCCCAGCTCACTCATCCAAATGAACACACCTTTGCAAGACACACACCTCTGAACAAAGAAAGCAGTGCCCACTGCCCACCACACCCCACGTGACAGTTCTCAGCAGGATCACACCTCAAAGCCCTCACCTCCATTTGTAAGCCTCTATACAGGCACGACCTGCAAGTCTCAGATACTGCCTCACCAGCCACAGTCTTCCCAGGTTACAAGAAAGAGAGAATAAAAAAATTAAGCAAATCCAGTTCAGGCACTCTTGGTGCTTCTGTATCAGCAGATCCTCTGCTGGAGATCCCTCCAAGCATTGCTGGTTTTGGCAGGCACACACTGCAGTGCAGCTCACCTCCCACTGAGCACCAGCCATACCGATCCCTTCCAGGCAGGGATCAGAAACGATCTGATCCCTTCCAGACAAGGGAATTTGATGAGGAAAGGAACAGGAAAGAAAACACTAAGTCAGAACGAGATCCAAATGCTGCCGAAATCAATAGGAGCTGCTATATTAACTTCAGTGGGTTTTTGATGTAGCAGAGAAGTCAAATAGAGCGAATGCCAAGCAAATTGATTTGTTAGATGCTCAGATAGCATGGTGAATGATGCCTTGGGCAGAAGCTGGAGATTAGTGATCTTCACTCATTATGGCTTTCATATATTATACATCACACACACACGCAGATTTTCTAAATAGTATTGAAAAGAGAAAACACCAGAATAAAGGCATTCTGTATCACCTCATTAAGCATGTCAGAAAACACTCAGGAGAAAGTATCACCCTTCATCTCCATTTTTGCCTCCAATATTAGATGTTCCCATTAATTTTTTTAAATAGCAACAGACTGGCAAAAACATAGAACAATTGTGACTCTTACACTGAAAACATTCACCAGCAGCAATTACTTCTTGTCAAACTGCAAAAAGTATCATGAAATTGAGTCTAATTTCAAATGCACACAGAAGCAAAATAAATCTGACTTTTTCAATTTCTAATTCACCTATCTTAGCGAGCACATATCCTTATTAGGTATTTAAAAAAAAATACTTTATTCAGACAGTAAAGAAAAACAGGACTATAATAATAGAGCCATTACAACTACTTCCACAGTTCTGAAAAGGTATTTTTCAAGTACAGCACAGTAAAAATAGAAGAAAAATAAACCAGTCATTACAGATCTTAGTCAAAAGATCCAGGTGGCAGTGACTGTACTTCATTACTGTCAATAATAGTTCAGCTTCATGGTTTGTCTTACGTGTTTTACGGATCTTGCCAAGCTCATGGTAACTCTCCCTTGAATCGTTTGCTCAGAAGAAACAGAACAGGAAACATTCAAAGCTGACACCTGTAACTTCCGCAGGAAGGATACAGTGGCACTGATTTTGCTGCATTCTTTGCATTCTTCTCCGGGTTGGGCTGCTGATGGTCGAGTACAGGTATATATTTGGCCTTCTGGCAGTGCACAGAAGAGGGAGAGCAGTGCTGTTTAGATGATGCTGCCAATAGAGCTAATAAACTGTCCCACCACATCATGGCCTTCTTTGGAAAGCACGTTCAGGAGGACAGATGGTGCTGTTACCACGCTGGCCACTACAGATGCTAATCCTGCTGCCTCTGCTGACATGAAGCAGAACCCAGACTGCCTAAAACACCTTGAGAGCAACTCCTCTCCACCTCAAAGCCCATTTGTGAAGGATACCACTTGCCCCATTAAAACACCGTTCTTCTGAATAATTTACAAGCCCTATTAATCAAATTCCACGTTCTTACAACACCCACAGCAGTGTCGTATGCGAAGCGCCTGGTTCAGCGGCTCTCATTCACTTCTGAATCACTCCTGTTTTCAGAGACAACAGCAGCAGCGCTCAAATGTTCTCCTTGCACTTGTAAGTGACCACACTGCGGCATGAAAGCTTCCCACAACACGTGTGCAAACAGTTCCTCCTTCAGAGTCTCTTCCCAGCAGCTCGTGCTGCACGCTGCGTCGTCCCAGCAGCTTCTGCATGCACTGAAACCTGCCAGATACTTGGAAGTCTAATAACTGAAAACTATTCTGAGGTTCGGTAGTTGCACGGCCATGCCTTGGGTACTTTTTGAGGTAGGATCTACCCAGCAAAATAACACCATGATTTCCTACCATAACGATAATGGTGCACTTTGCACTGAGGCACAGCCTCTCCTATAAAAAGTTCATCTTTGCTCAGCTGCATTTGTCCTATAATTGCCACAGCCCATCTGAACATCAAATCTCACCACTTGTTCAGCTCATCAGCCCACCAGCAGCCACAGGCTGTATGGCTTGTTTTATTTTTTTCCTCTCTTCAATTGCAATATTTTGGACGTGAGTACCTCTCCCTTCAGAGAAAATCAATGATGACATAAATCTGCATGTAATATTCAGATCAAACTATATTAGAAGGGACCATTATCCTCCACGGCATTTCCAGATTACATCTTCACATGGCTCACTGAGTCATCACTTTAGCATTCTTGCTATAACAGAAATTAAACAAAGCCAATCAGTCAATTAACATGGCTGCTTCCTGCTCGGTGCCATTCCTTCCCATCACACTACCAAATGCTGCAAAATTACCACCACCAAACAAAATTCAATGCCCTGTTTCACTCTTTCAAGACACCACAAACATTTCATACCCTAAACCTCTTCTGAGCATGGAACACTCAATAGGAATCTATTTATTTTTCCAGCTACTTGAGAGACCTGCTGTGTGCATAAGGAAGGCGCAAACTGCTTTGATTCTCAACAGACATGGAAGTGAGTAACTCACCTGTTATATGTGTGGGTTATACATGCTGAAAGCTGTGTAACAGGAAAAGGAAGGTCAGGGTATGTGCACAGTGAAGCATTTTGGTCTTCACTGGAATGCTTCCCTTCATCCTTGTGCAGAGATGGCTCACGTTCCATCAAACAATGATATATGCAGCTTTTCTCCAGTTAAATAACAAGTTGGCTTCTTTGATGATTCTTTTTGTTTTTTTTTTTCCCCTTTTTTAAAGCAAAAATGGCTGTTAGAAACACTTTTTAGCAGAGAAGCTAAAATGACCAAGTCAGTGCCCACCACAGACTCGTGGCTTTAGGAGCCTATGTTAGGACTTATAAAAGCGTTATATGTGCAACGGATTTCTTCTCTAAGATACTTTCCTTCAGTACAATGGCCATGCTGGTTCAGACCACCCTTAGAATCCAGATCCTGATGTACCTGGAAGATACCCACGTTCAGTGTTTTCTCAGCCAAGCTACAGCTGAAGCATAAAGGCACAAAGAGCATATATTCCCAATCCTCAATAGTAAAGACTGCATTTCTCCCCTTATACAGAAGTGCTTGCACATTCACTTTCCAGTTCAAAACATACTCCTGTAATTCCCCATTCCCTCTCTACATACATATGTTCCAAGCAACGAAACAAGCCTCAGTGTCATCAAAGTCAGTATAAGAGCTCTGCAGGTGGGATCAGAGCATTTATCTACATTAACAATGCACAGCCACCAAATTCTGCATACAGCAGAAGTGGTAACCACAATTTTAGCACCTGACAACCTTCCTCTCCCAGCACTTCTACCCTACCGTATCCACACAATGCTCTACCCTGCAGCATTTTCCCAATTTCCCCTCTGTTTCCTGTCTGTTGGACTAGGTGTGCTGATTCAGTGACATGGTCACATCACACAGCTCTGAATGCAAAGTAACTAAATGCTTGAAGTAAGACTGATATCTGAAGGTATCGGTCCTTTTCCTTCACACAACCCCACCTGAAGGTATCAGTCCTTTTCCTGTACAAAGCGACACCTTCTGGAAAAGTTGCAAATATGATGCAAGGATGGAAATTAACTCATTGCCACCACACAGCCATAAGCCTAAAGACTTACACGTCACCTTGCATCTGATAAGAATTGATGCTACAATCAATGTTCGACAGCACGAACAACCAAGGGAGCCATAAACTCAGCTATGAAGGCAAACTGCTACTGGGGTGTATTTGCAGTGTTTGTGGCTTTATCATTTTTTTTTTCCATTTCATATTATTTATTTAATTAAGTTCATATACTTTTGCACCCTGAAAATTAAGCACAGACTTCTGATTAACACCAGACTGCTGCATTTTGGGCTAGGATGAAGCTGCCTTTCGTCATACCTAACAAAAGCAGCTGTTCAGCCCATCACTGGTGAACATTTGCCAGCCAGTTTGCCCCTGCTTGTTCATTCATTGCGACAAACAGGCTTCTGGAAAATTTTAAATGTCCCCATCCTCCTGTTTGAAAGACAGTATCATTGCAGAGTGGGGTCTGCACTGCATCCTGCGCTCACGTGCTTTGCAGTGACATACTGATCTTATCCAAAGTATTTTCCCTCTAGAGGACTGTTTCATCACCTCATCTTTAAGTCCTCTATCTGCAGAGGAACTGCCTGCTAAGCTTTGTAATTGGCTATGGACATACATAAAAGCTGCCTGAACTATTAAACCTGCATACTTCTCCAAGCAAGGAGGTATTAGTTCACACTGTTTGATCTGACACATCAGTCTTATAAGTTTGGAGACTTTCACATGAAGATGTTATAGCAAAGTCATGTGGTCACTCAGTACAGCACGTAACCCCATCTTTTGGTAATAGGGACCCTACCAAAAAAGGCTCACAAACCATTAACAGGGCAAACAGCTGGAGTGATAAGCAGCGACAGGGCAAATCAAGTTTTGCTACTAGATCTAATAGGTTTACAAATATTCTTTTATTTATATATATACACAAGTATTCTTCTTATATCCATTGTTAAGAGCATACGTCCCTAGCCATTGCACTACTATCCCAGTTGTTCCCCCCACCATCCATCACTCTGCAAGTCGTCTTCCCCCTGGGATATATTTTGAGAATCTACACCTGGTTCTTAACATGAATGTAACTTAATGAATCAATTTTGCTTTATTATATTTAAGACTTCTTCTGCCTGCTTACTTCTCGCTTAGAGCACAAAAACATTCACACATCATCTAGTCTAGAACACACAGTGCATACAGCGTAATATACAGTAAAAAGATAGCAATTAATTTTAAAATCCTGCTCATTTTTATCAACATTCTATAATAAATCTGATTAAAATTATATACTAATACTGCCTTGTAACTGCAAGAGTAGTATTTAGTATTTATAGCTGTTAGTGAATGTCTGCAATTTACATTAACAGGAAAGCTACAAGTTTCAGGAAAATATGATTTTCTGCACTAAAAATAGAATAAACATTTGACTCCAGTTTCAGCTCTTGGATTTTAAAGCAAGTGCCACAGATGGCAAAGGAAGGTAGAAGCATCCATCTCAGGCTCAGCTCCAGCCGGTCTTTCAATCCCCCCTATGCAGGGGAGCATCTCTGAACACCATCCCCCATATAGCCTTTGAGATCACCAGCACGGCATAAGAAACGCAGAGGCTGATCTTAGATAAAGGTATAAAATGCAAACCTCACCACGAAGCACAGCCTTCTTGGTAAGGGCAGGTGGCCTCTTGTACAAGAAAGATTCTGGGTCCGGGTGTCAGTGCCAAGATGGAGGGAAGCTAGATGAGGCAACTCTGGGGGCTCAAACAGGTCTGTTCTGTTCTCTTCAATTCAGCTGCATTACAGTGCTCACACCTGGGTATACATCTTTTGGCTCATTCTTCACTATAAAGCACACAATCACACGCAATCCACTATGAAATAGATACCATTTTAATAACTCTAAGAAAACAAGAGTATGAATGACTGCTGATTTCCACAGCACGGACAGGCGCCTCCCAGCCACCAGCCACTCACAGCTGCACACAGATTAATGCACGGTTCAGGTGCCAAATAAATGCACTGCAGTGAACCATGAGTTGTAGCAGAGCAGTAGCAAAAACCAAATTTGTCTGATGAAAGCCCAGCACGATGGTTGCAGAAGGCACCTTGCAACACCAGCACTGCTCAGAACAGATATTTAATTATTAACATGTCATTCCAGAAGGTACGCACCTGTATTTCTGAAGAAGTGTGATTTGGTTATTCTACACAGATGCAATTCACATCTACAGAGTGGATAATGTCCTTTGTATCTGCTTCTGATTACTAATTTAGCCAATCTTTAAAAATAGAGGCATGTAAGCTGGAAAGCCAGGCTCATTATCTTCACAGTAGAGACCACCAGTTGATTCCCACCAGGACCTGGCCTTATTAACCTTACTTTTAAATTACAAAGTCACAGATGTACTCATCAGTTGCCTGATGAAGATTCATTTGCCAGCCTCATCTCACAAAAGGAGTAATTAACACATGGCCATCATGAGCTGATGATTGAAGTTGTTATAATGCAAGTCCACAGACAAACAGTGAGGCACCTGTCTATCTGTAACAACTAAAAGCTCTCTTAAAAGTTCCAATTAGCCAACGTAATTGTAAGAAATTAAATGAAAATCGTTGGATTTCGTCAGTCATAGGCCTGTTCTGCACATAAATTAATGCCTACAAACTGGAGATCTGCATGGTGGTTTAAGGGCAGAAAGAAAAGGGCTGTGCCATTTGGCTAATTTACTGGGAAACATTGGGCAAGCCTTTGGCACAAAAATCTTCTCAACAGATCTCACAGAGCAAACTCCAAGTTAAATGCAGGTTGAGACAATTGCTCTTAATTAACCTAATGACGCTATTCAACCAGGCAACCTAGAGGAAAGAACAGTTAGCACCTGTGGAGGAAAGAAGGGTAGTGCAGGCAGAGATTTGATGTTGGCAGCTGTGGAGCAGAAAAGGAAGCAAGGAGGTAAGGGCTGAGGAAGAGGAAAAGGTCAGCAATAGATCCCAAAAGCACCCAGACACCAAGGGCACAAACACTTTCAGCTGTGCTCCAGGAGCTGAGGACCTCCATTAGGTCCAGAGAAAGGTCTAGGTGCAGGACCTGGGCAATCTGAGCTCTCCTGACAACCAGGGACACTCACACCCACAAAAGCCCATCAACAGGAGGTCTGAAGCCAGACAGCGTGAAAATCCTTCAGAAATTCCAGAGGAATGTCCTCGGATCAGTTGGGGCAGGCAAATCCACCTGGAAGCTGAGGCACAGCACAGCTGTCTGCCTGCAGAGTTAGCTCCAGATTAATTTTAAATCACTTCTGCTGTGGGACCTGTGAAGAACTGAATGGCAGGAGACATTCCTTCAAGGCATCGCTTCCCTCCCCTTCCAGGTGCCTGTCTCAGACCATGGGAGCTGCTTGCCTCAAATCCTCTTTTTGTTTTCTTAAGTGTTTAAGGGCTCAACACACAACATCCAGGACAGGAAACCATCAGTGCACTCATCACAGTGCACCACAGACATTGAGAGACCCTGTACAGCAGCACTACTGTAAAGCTTATACCACTTTAATAAGATAAACAGTACCTGTGCTGCTTTGCTTTCCCGATACTTTAGGGGGGCACTGCACCACACAATGCTGCAGAATGCTGCAGGCAAGTGCCAGCTCCTGTTGGAACAGGAGCTTTGTGTTTGAGCTGGATGAAGAGCAACACCATGGGATGCAGCAGCGAGACTAACACAGCCCTCAGGGCTTGTGCCATGCAGATAAGCCAGCCCAGTCACAGCTGGAGCCATGAATATGGCATCACACCGTGCACTGCAGCTGCTCCCCCTCCCTCTCCAGGGAGTGTTTCAGAGGGCATCCCGTGAGCTGTGCTTGTACAGAGCTTTCCCAGCATGATCATCCTTCAGTGTGCTTTAAAGCAACAAAACATGGAAGTGGCCATTTTATTGCCAGAAGAAAGTTGCTTAGGAATAGAAGTCAAGGGTGAGCGCTATTTGTCTCCTGGCTCTTGGTCTGTCTCTATTTTCTGTTTCACTGATGTTATTTAACAACACAGACATTTGTGTTGTGCTCTTTCCCTCTGTTTGTTTTCCTTGCTGCTTCCTAACAGTCAGAAGCACAGCAGACATACACAAGATACATCCAATAACCACACGCACACGGTGTGGTCACTGAGTAGCTCACTCACAAAGGTGCTTCTGTGCAATCTGTCACTGCAACAACAGAAAAACCATTTTCAGCTCTTGTTAAGAATCTGGAACAACTAACTTCTTCTAGGCACGTTCAGGGACAGTGAGGTGCTATTTTGAAAGACGCCCCCAAAGTGTTTTCAGAAGACAAAAAAGTCAATGGCAAGAGAAATAACCGTATAATTCTGAGTCTGTGCTGCCCATCCAAATGACAGCATTAAAGGCATTAAATCTCTTCCAACTTCTTCCTTCTGAGATTGCCTCCCTGCTTGGTGCTCAGTCAAGTCCTCATTTGCTGAGAACTTCCATCGCAATCCCACTATTTGATAGCAACACTGCTACATGAAAACACACAAAAATGAACAGTTAGAGTGGCATCTAGATAGATTCCCTTGCATAACCACCACTATGAGTCTGAGGACACGTGGCCATATAATTATATTTTTTTTTTCCACTGAAATGAGAAGCACCAGGTTGTGAAAGCATTATTAATAATGAGAAGAATTTACTTAACTAAGCAGCCTGGAAAATCTGGTCTTTCGGGGATCCACTTTCAAGAGTGAAAGCACTGTGGTAGAGCTCACACACACGAAGCAAACAAGAAATCCCCAAAATATGAAATATTTAATATCTACCATTCAATTAAGAAAAGCTTTCACATATTTTGTGTATTACACTGAGAAAGGACTTAATGGTTTAGAAGACAACAATCAGCAGCTCCGCAACTGCAGGAATACACTCCATCATGTAACACACAGAGGCAAAGGGTTTGGGACAAGCATTCTTTTACATGTAATTTCTTATAGGTTATATAGAGTTTCATAGAGGTTTTAATTGTTATTACTACTGCTTTAGATCAGAGAGTAGCAAGTCATTGCACTGTGCCACCTGTGTGCCGCTGGCTGTCTCCACAGCTCTTCCTAGAAGCAGCATTTTAATTTGGATTAAGAATATTAAGAATGAGAACTTTCCATGCCAAAGAGAAGTGGAAAACTTCATTTATCTACTTGCAAGGAAAAGCCTTCCAGTAAGCATCTCCTTCATACAAGGCAGAAAATACTGAAAAGTTCTGCTGTACCTACAAAAATCCAACTTCTACCACACAACCACCATCAGACAGCAAAACCTGAGCTCAATAAGTCACTGACTGATCATCTCCTCTAGAAACTAACTCAGCCTTCATACAAAGAACACACAGCTATAGGTCTTTGCGAGAAACTGTTCAAAAATGCAGTCAGCAGCTAATTCAGCCAAGCAGATATGCCTCATGGAAACAAAGGATGTAAGACTTCAAGTTAACCCAAACTGCATCTGCCATTTTAACATCTCATACAGGCTTAGGCTGCTGCACTTCAAACTAGACAAGCCATCAAATATGAGGCAACCAAAGCATGCACACAACTGGACACTAAGAGCTGGAAAGACAGAGCTGTTTATTTGTTCTTCATGATCTACTATTCTACTAGTCAGATTATCTCTAATTGGTTATACCAGTCCAACCAGGAAAACAGTGAACTACAGCTGGGATGGCAGGAGGTGGCAGTGGGCTGAAGAATGCCTATAGGGTCCCACAGAAATGGCTGTCTGTCCTTTCCCTGTATAGATGTGTATGGAAGGAGCCCAGGCTGTGGAAGCTGTGTGCCTGAAGTTACGCCTGCGAAAATGCCTTCAGGCACCCAACCTGCACACATGCATCATTTATTTTTTTTTGCATGAGTGAATCGTTTCAACACCTCTGGTGTTTGCCAAAGAATCGAAGCATTAAAAATTAAAACAAACTGACTACTCTCATCCCCCAGCAAAACAGCACAGACACATGTCGTCACTCAGCTCTGTGGTTACAGGCGCCAACAATCCTCCATTGGTCTTAGAAGCAAAGACTAGCAATCCAAAGAGACATATCAAAACTAGAACGACTGGAAGTTTAAGAAAACGGCATTTAAGCGCCTCCAGCCTCACATGAAAAATTCCTTACAGTGGTCAATAGGTGCCACATCCCTCCAAATTTGCAGTTTTCTACATGGAAAGTTGTTGCTCGCTGGAAACGTGAGGTACCACTGGTGCATCAGCATTTCAGAGTAAGCCTCATTCAAAGATTTACTTCTCTGTGCTGAAAATCTTGGAGGTTTTTAGAACCATGGATGGATTAATAACATTGACCAAGGATGAGGAAGGACTAAAATAGCTCTTTTTTCTAAAGCCAATGGCAAAAATCAAGCCGATTAAAATCATGATCTGAGTCAGTTTTAGCCTATTGTTAGTACCTCAGGCAAAATACAGCGAGAGCAGAATTGCAGTTGGTTTCCAATTTAGCTGTCAGGACAAAGAGGGAAGGGGCTGGAAGAGATGGAGGAAGGCATTAATAGCAGCAGAAGCAAAGACAAGAGGGCTTGGTCTGCACCCTGGGCACAGGATTTTCATCAGTTTCACATCTATCTGAAGGCAAGCCTTGCCCAGAGCAAGAATAAAACCAGGAGGCAAGTGGAAAAATGTGAAAAGAAGCAAAGTTGCATGGACACATCCAATAAATAGCACCTTGCATAGAGTGCTACAGAGAGCTTTTGCTTTGAAATTGAGTCCTCAGAGAGGGCATGCTGCAAACAACAGCACCAAACCAAGTGGAAACATCCCAGTGGGTTGGTTGGTGCCCACCAAGGCCACCCTGAGCATCCTTATGTCACCTGTGATACCAAGTTGCATCAAGTGCCTTCATCCAGGACAACAAAAATGAAGTCAATGTGACAACAGCAATACCTGCAAGGTATCTGCAAGCTGAAAGAGAGCAATGTGATAGCCACATCAACACCAAGAAATTAATTTTGCCCAAAGCGGTGCACTTATTTTACAAGTTGTCTTGCAACTAGAGCAGTGTGGCAGTGCCATCAACAGCACAGATACATCGGCCGTGGGGTGCCAGCCAGGCCAGACCACCAGGTCACAGCCAAAAATCACATGGCACCGTGCTGTTCTGAACACCCTGACAAGAACACTCCACATCTAAAAAACCCCAAACAGACACCAAGAGCAGGAAAAAAGAAGAAAAAAAATACATCCCGACAGGACAGAAGCTAAAAATAAGATTTGGCAGTGCTGCTTTTTATCAGCTCTTTCTCCAGGCCTGGCAGGAAAATGCTCGCAGCCAGCAATCATTCTGAATTCAGGAGCACAGGCAACTCAACTCATCAATTCCCAATAGTTTGCATGCAACTTGAGCAAAAGCGTTATTTTCCTGGGAAGGAAGAGCAAGGTTGGGAAGTAATTATAACGCTAAAAATACGATGGAGTGACGAACTGGAAGGCTGGTCCTCACCAGAGGCCAATTTTCCTGCCTCTCCTCCTGGCAATGTGCCCGTCCCCATTTTGCTTTCCTCTCCAGTGCTTTTGGCTGATCAGAAGAAGGTCCTAATGATTTATGAGGCCCTTCCAAGAGCACCCAAAGGATTTACGAGTTTGTCATTCCTTCTCAACTTGTGGATAGCACCTCACAGAAGCAGAAAAACTGGAGTTTAAAAAAAATAAAAAATAAAAAAAATAATAAAAAAGATCTATTTCCAGAGGTATCCAAGGTATAGGAAAGAATTAGCAAACCATATCAGCCACTCAAAGAGGTGGGCAACAGTCAGTCTTTGCAGTTTGAGATACCCTTCACACATACTCTGAAACTCTTTCAGATGATGGAGAGAGAATCAAAGCAAGACCCAATTCCTGCAGGACAGGCTGCAAAGAGACCAACCTGAGTGAAGCAAAGAGGCATTGAGCACCACTGCACCCAGCAAACAGCCCATCAGTACAGAAGGTGGGAACTTAGCTACCACCACACCACCTCAAAAAAGCACTCTGTAACATTTCAGTCTTCTACTCTAAAGTCTGTCCCACACCTTTCTCATTTGCCTGCACGTCCTGATCAATTAGTTTACGTCAAAGCCTTGTTACACGCACGGAGTTTTAATTGATTTACTCAAGTCAGTGAGCAAGGAATAATTACATCTTGGAAAATAATGCTGGGCAGAGTAGGGCAGCCTGCTTCAATGCTGTGAGACTTAAAAGTTCAAAACAAAGGCAGATCTGGTTTCATCCCACACTTTAATTGTAAGCTTTCAACTGCGTGGTGCTCTGAGACGCTGCATTAGCTGGGCCTAATCAGCAGCCAACCCACTGATGTGTCATATCAGGGCAGCCAGGGTATTAAGCCTAGAAGCACAGTCACGTTTCAGAGAAAGATACTGTTTATCTGGTAATAAACTTATACTAATCAAAGAAGCATTAGCTTCAATTTATAAAGCATGAGCCATTCTCTCTCTGTGGTAAAACAGAGAGACATCCATAGCAATAGTGTAAATCTGAACGCCAATTAGAAAATGAACATGGGACCAACAGATCCATAACTCATGGAGGTATTAGATGGAGGGTCAAAATTTGACACCACCATCTATTAAAGACTCCATTCCCACCATAGATATCAAGGTGTTAACCACCTTTCAAGACCTTTGAGTCAAACCTTATGCTTCCAACGAAGGTAAAACACAATTAAGAAAAAGGTAAACGTGCACAGAATGAAGGAGACTTATTGGTTTTCGGTGCCATAATTCCCAAAGCCCAATCTACCATTACACAATGGAGCTAATGGAGATGCAAAGAAGCAGCAGCTCTGCCTGAGGCCATCCAGGATCACACCTTGCAAGATTTCTTGCCATATTCTGTCTACACATCTCCCAGACCACCTTTGAAGTTACAAACTAAACACAGGTTTCTGCTACCTTTTATTCACCATTTTCTGCTGAGATCAAGTCTCAGGAGCAAGACTTACTTGTCTTACATACTTCACTCTCTATTAAGATCATGGGAACCATCACAGCACTTTATCCTACACACAAATTCCACACCGCAGCATCAAGCCTCTTAACAAAACATACAGTTTGTTCTAGCTCTCTTCAGGTTTAT
Source organism: Lagopus leucura (assembly GCF_019238085.1). Taxonomy (NCBI): domain Eukaryota; kingdom Metazoa; phylum Chordata; class Aves; order Galliformes; family Phasianidae; genus Lagopus; species Lagopus leucura. The sequence goes on from NW_024962270.1 coordinate 3,023,709, forward strand.
TTTAAAGCACAACATCAATTCCACACAATAGCACTACGCTTTCTGAAGAAAAAAAAAAGAAAAAAGAAAGACTCCACATTTGAAATATTCATCCTTCATTCAGTACCACAGCGGTCAGCACCATGAAATGCTGAGCATGTCACGCTCCTACCAAGGATATTACTCAGCAAGACATTACTGAGCAGCACAAATTGCATTTCAATCTAACCTGACAGGACACTGCTGGATCAAGTGCTGTTCTTCATAAGGTGTCACCCAAATAAACAGAGATCAGCTCTCCAGCTCTCACCTGCAGAGCTCATACACATGCCCTATGCATAGCGAAAGTGCAGATATCATCAGTCAATGGAGATCGTAGCAAAGAGGCCACAGGGCTTTAAGAAAAGATGCGTAAAAGAACAGGATAAATATTTTGTTCTGAGGGTAACAATTTGCTGAGGAACTGACAGATGCAATTTTAATCATTTTACAAAAGAGAAGTAATGCAGTGTAATCTCCTCCCAGGGATGGAGGCTCCACCTTGACGAGCAGCTTGCTCACACAGCTATCAATGAGTGGGATGGAAGTGTGCTAAGCCTTTTGTCACTCCTTCCATCTCTCTCACGCAGTCTCTTGCTCCTTCTGAAATACATTTAACATAAGAATTGGTGATAGTGGGAATGAGACATGACAGGAAATACGATGCTCGCTGATATAGGGCCCAAACCTGAGCGCTAAGTGGTTTCAGGTAAATGGAAAGTAGAGCTGCTCAGCACCTTACATGACAGGGTGACAGTAGGTTTGGCTTTTTCCAGATGTTTTAGGCTGTCAAACATGCGTGCCTGGTATAAAAACACAGCCTGGTGTTATTGCTCAGAGTTCCAGAGACAGCACTCTCCTCCAGGATTCCTTTCCTTCAGTAATACTACAGAAGATAACCCTGTTTATGTCATTACAAAACACAAATGCCGAAGTTCTCTTTCAAGTTGCTTTTATCAGTGAAGTCAAGATTCGGCAGGCAAATCCCAAGCAATCACATCTGTTGATCAAGTCTACTAGGAGAACACTGCAAATTCAATGGAGACGTGTGCACTGGGTACACACTGCCTATAACAACACACCAGTGAATGTACTCAGTCCTCTGAGACTGAGCTCCCTATTACAAAATGCAAGGAACACTTCCAGATTTCGTTTCTGTGAGCCTCAGGTCTGGCTGGGACTGATGAAACATTCCAGCTTCCATAGGTCAGCACTTGGCTCAACCTGGTGCAGGTCCAGGTGAGATTTACTGATTTATTTTAAATGGTAAATGGAGAGCCAACCTCTCAACCATAGAAGGAATGTGATTTGAAGACTTCACTTAAACAAGAAGCTTCGTGGTTGGATATTTGATGATACACACAAGGCACAAGCTTTAAGCACCACAAAGGTAATTCCCCTTTAGCGCACTGAAGAGGTGAAAAATCACACTAGATGATGTTGGGTTTTTTTGGATCCACAAGCTTTGACTGAGCGGATCACAGAATCACAGAATTGTAGGGGTTGGAAGGGACCTCCATAGATCATCGTGTCCAACTTCCCTGCCAAAGCAGGTTCCCTACAGCAGGTCACACAGGTAGGCATCCAGGCAGGATCACTATACACAACATAGCTGGCTCTCTCTTTGCTTTTAAAATAACTATTGCTTTGATTTTTTGAAAGTTTGAGTTTTAAATCTGTAAAGCCAGTTCTGTCAGTAAGGACCAGGAGCCCAGCCTCTCCTTGCCACTTTCCAGTCTAGATGCTCTTCTGACAATCTGCAAAACACCCCTCTGATAAAAATGAGGCAACCAACCAAGTTAATCCTACATACAAAGGTAATTATCTGCTCAATATGCACAGCTGCTTCAGTAGGGCAAATGGTTTTACTAACAGTGATAACAAAGACTTTTTGCCCTTTTATGAAAAGCCTTGGAACTGCAACATATTCATAAGGCACTTTTCCTCCTTGTTCCTCTCTACCTCCATCTCTGCGTCACTGCTGACCTCATCTCCCCCCTGACCCTAGCTTAACCTTCCTATTGCTCATGCCCTGCCAAAGCTACTTCCACCGCTTCTTTTATGGTCTTCACAAATCCATACCCACAAATACATAGCCAGGCTATTATTACAGTCTTGGAAACAGTGATAAATTATGCCCATAATATCCCCTCTTCCATTACGTTTTCCAGCTTCCTCGCTCTCCCCAGAGCCTTTTATAAGCTAATTTTCTGACATTCAACGTTTCGCAGGATTTGCTTTCTCCTGCCACTCCATCACACTTTGCGTTCTCATCCCTGTCTCCTATTCTTCCTGCAAATCTCAAAGCAATTGTAAGTTCATCCTTCACCCTACATTGTGCACTGAAATAAAAACAATACTCCTCCAATCCAAAAGGCACCTATACAAAATCTCCACGCCTCGCTTTTCATCTTCCTGCTATCCTCTGCACCGCTGACTTACAAGAGAAATTGAATCAAGTGTTATATTCTAAAATCTATTCCTTACATTGACCAGAAAGAAATCAATTCAGGACTTCTGCTCCAGTCCCAGCTCAGACTGGAGGGCCTCTCGGTCTCAAGGTGGAACACAGACCCACACTGAGCTCAGATCCTTTTCCTCAAAATAATTCCAGCCTGCCTCATTTCACTGAGCAGCTTCAAAGAAGTTTTATTTCCTCTGAGGAAACAAATAGAAATGTTTAAACTCCAAAAGTTGCATTGAAACAAAAAGGACAATTTTCACATCTTGGCATAATTCTGCTTTCCTCTACACTCACTGCTGCCATGCAATTTAAGTGTCCTAAACAGGAATATCTCATTGCACTATGAGAAGAAAGTACAATTTTACATTCCTCCCATATTCTACATTGTTCTCTCCTTCCTGCTTGTATGAGTTCTTGCACGAGCATCCACAAAGCTTTACTCCTCTCCACCTCCTACTACTTGGATACCCTGTGTGAAAAGCCTTTTATTTTAGCCAGTTTGTTACTCCAAATGCAACAGAAACCATCTGAGAGAGATTCCTCCCTGAGACGCTTAAAAACAAAGCTGGAAAGCTGGTCTATTCACCGTTACTTTGCACGAAACCCCCTCCAGCCAAGGAAAGAGAAGGATGCAGCTTCCCAGTGACCAACTACCACAAGCCTGGAAGAACAACAGGCTGAATAACAAACATACCTAACCATTAAAATGCCAAAAACAGACTTATGCTTTATTGCCCTCCCCAGACAGGAGGGATGGGTTATGCCTCGTCCATGAAATCTGAGCTTCTGGGACTGGCTTACATCTTCCTGCTGCTGTAGCCTTCCTGTTAGGTGAACAAGAGATTTGCTATTTAATTCCCTTGGACTTATTTCACTTATTAATCCCCTCTCACTGACTTCCAAAAGTCTTTTTTTTTTTTTTTTTTTCCCCAAGAATCAAACAGAGGTCATAGGAAAAATGGAAAAGAGCAGCAGCAAAGCGAAGTCCCTCTAGTTCTCCTTGGCCGATCACTTGAAAACAGCTAGCTATTTTTGGCAGGCTCTGAACATTCAGTCACCGGTACGCAAGATGAGAAGCAAACGTAAGTAGAGCACGTGGCAATGAAACCTGCACTGACTGTGCATCACAGGGTGGCAAAGACTTTTCTCCTGCTTAAGATCAGAAGCGCTGCTTCAACATCTGCAGTGGGGGGAGCACCTGCTCTGTGCCACGTTCTCAGGCTGTTATAAATGATGATCCCCATAAGACACACTGACAGCTGTAATTGCCACCAATACAACTCCCAAACACCACCACAGCTTTATTTCACTGGGAAAGAGACTTTCACAGCTCAGGTATTCCAGCCCTGCACCCCGTAAACGTGGCGTTGGCTTGCAGCAGCAATTGGCTCCATCAGAGCTTCTCGTCTTCCTGCAGCACTCGGAGGAACAAAGCGTAAGTGACAGCAGTTTGGAGCACCGCGTGTAATTACAATTAAGAAATTTAACATTCTCAAGGCAGGATTGGAGCACAGCTTGAGCAGATTGCAAGTGCAAGAGCAACATAAGAAAGGCACACAGCTACCAAACAGAAAAGACAGTTGTACGGAATTTTCTAGCTGGCACAGAATCCAAAGAAAAAACATTTCCTGCGTAAGCAAGTTGACAGCACGCTGACAACATGGGGAAGTCCAACCTGAACAGAATACGCCCATGATTTCAAAGTACTGTGACTGAGAAAAGAGCAGGATGGAGAGCACCCACAGCTGCTCTCTGCTGTCCCTCTCCTCATTTCCTTTCTGACCCTCTCTCCATTATATCTTTCTTCTTTTATGCAGAAGACGCCCTGCACTTTTTCCTTTCACTTAGTGGAAGTCAGAAATACTTTCAAAACGTCACCTCCAATGTAAGAGGAAAAACTCTGAAGATTCAATATACAAAATTAACAGAAAAATGGAAGGAAAAAGAAAAAAAAAAAATCAATGCTTGTTACCTACTGACCACCTACATTTGCAAAAACAGGATACAGTCGTCAGGGAAATCACTTAGAACACCTGAACTGTAATTAAACCAGGTGTATGATTAATATCCAGATGAACCTTATGGAGCTGCAGGGTTCCCAGCAACCACGACCCGAGGAGCTGAAGTCCCAGGTGACAGGGCTGACATGACGTGACAGGAAGGGTCCTCATTGTTTCTCACCATCCAACTCCGCTTTAATTGGCAACAAGTTGCATTAACTGTCCAAGTCTTTTGCCTGTGACAGGCATTGGTAAGCCTTCTCCCTTGTCTTATCATCTCAGCCCACAAGCTTTTCTATCTCCTTTTCTCCCCATCCAGCAGAGGTAGGCGGGAGCCCACCCAGCCAAGGTCACTCCACCACACAGTCACCCCTCTGGCACAGTGTTCTGAGGAGCTGAAAGGTTAGAAAGATAATCCCATGGATGCTGTCCCTACTGCTGATGTAAGTCAGCATCTCCTCTGCCAGCCTTGGTCGTTACAGCTTACACAAACGTGGAGCCAGTTCAACAGTGCCACTGAATATTCCCTGTGTTGGTGACTACAGACGACGTATGGAAATGAAACAGTCGCTTCACAAAAGCCAGCAAATGCTCACAGACTACTGCATCAGAAGAGCATTACATGGTGCACAAGTTTAATCTGATCCCGCTAAAGCAAACCAAATTTGTCCTAAAGCAGTCAACAACTTAAAGCACATGTATCAGAAACACCAAGTACAGGTTAAACACTTCATTCTTAAAGCAACTGACAAAGTTACGCCAAGCCTCAGCTGAAAATCACCCAGAGATTACTTGGGCCACGGAGCAATCTCTATAAATACACCTTCATTTTAGCAGCAATCACAACGGCCGCATCAAAGCTAATGAACCACCGCTGGTTTGAATTTAGCTGATCTTGAGCAGCACGTGCACGATGCATCGCAGACCGGTGCTCTTTCAGGAGCATCTCCCCGTCCCACTTCAGTTCAGTCCCTCTGCTCCCTCCCACCTCAGGAGGATGCTCTCATTATTCAGACAACGCAAGCAGCACTCAGCCAGCCCTTCCCTCCTTTAGCACCGACCTTGCCTCACACACCGCTCTCACAAAACTAATTAAGAGAAGAGCAGTCTCACTTTACACTCCTCTGTGAGAAGAACTGAATGGTTACCTGCCTGAGGGTGCAATTCAAATTATTTTCAGCTTCATTTCTCTCAGCAAAACAATACAAATATTGAGCATGAAACCAAACAACAGTGAAGTCCTTCATGTGTGTCACCACCAGAAATAAAGAGAACAGGAAAAAAAAAAAAGTAACCAACAGACTCCTTTCATTATTTCACTTTGGTCTTTTTAACATAAATATTTCCATGAAAGCTTGACCAAGATGAGTGTTTGGGAGCAGCAGGGCATCTTTTTAGGACAACAGATTTGAACAATACTTGGGGCACACAGACTCTAGAGCCAGGCTCAGCTAAAAGGAGAAGCTTCAGTCCCACCAAACAGATATGGAATTGCTGAATCCCTAAATATATCCACAGCCAAACTGTACACATCACACGCACCTCTAATCTCACGGCAATCAACAGAGCAATTCCTCTCCCAATATACCTTAATCCACACAGATCCTGGTCTGAAAATACTTGGCTGTGGGTTCTTTAGGATGAGAAAGTCTTCCTCCCAGATTTACAGATGCTTTGTTTGCACAGAAGATTTTATGACAGCTTCTGCTTGCTGCCTTCAGGGAGAGACTGAGGAATAAGATTTGCCACCTCTTTGCTCCTGAGGAAGCAGCTCATACCTCATACCATACCAGCTTTGGAGCCATCTCCTTCCCTCAGTACACCATAGCAATAACACACAATGAGGAACAGAAGAAGAAAATTAACACTAATTTGACCCAAAGCTGCACTACAGCACTGGATTCCCAAAGTGTAGGGGTGGGACCAATGCCTTGCAGGAAATCACAGTAAAAACGGCGCAAATATATTTACAGTCTCCAGCATCCTGTGGGTGGCTACAGACCAGAGAAGCCAGAAATCTGAGCCATACAGATCTGTCTGCATCTGCTGTTGAAGCAGCTATCCACCTCGTGCAGCCCCCTGTAATGCCCCATGGGGCTCCGCATCACCCAGCCTTCACCTGCCTGGGAGTTCTGCCTTTGAAGATGGGATTTTATATCCACTAAGAAGCAACTGTTATTAAATCATCCTCTAGAAGCCCCCCAAAAAGATGACTATCTATTACTACTACCTCTAGGACCAGATGAGCAGTGTGCCATGGAGCGGCAGATGTATGACAACTGACAACATCACAAACCCCAAGGCTTGTGCCTGAAAGCATTGCCTTACTGTGGATTTCTTCAACTAGCACTGAAATCAGTTAGAAAGCATTGGCAGGAACATGCTGGCTCTCTCATCTCAAAAGCAGTGTCCATTTTCTAATTGCTGGTATTTTACCAACAGATGTCAGGGAACACCGTCTGGGGATTTAGAGGGAAGGACGATACCTTTTACAGAGAGTTACTGTAGTTTGGGGAACCAAAACCAGTTAAAGATAATGAGTCATAACAGGAGGTAGTTACTGTAAATATTCCAGGCATGGGCACATTAACAACCACCCACTAATCAGAGGCAATGCCACAGGCAGACAGAGAACTCCCACTGGTGTCACTGGGAATTTTGAATGGATCAGGACCTCAGCCAAGAGCTGAGTATCTATTGTAACCCACGGTGTTAATATCCAGGATGGGGTGGGTCGCGCTGCAGATTTTGGCTGTCACTTCCCAGTGGGCGATGCAGGCATCTATTCAAAGGGGATCTGCAATCTCAGACTTCAGACAGGAGACACAGATTTCTTCATGATGGGAAGCAAAGAAAAAACCATTGAGTTTAACTCCTCATTCCTCAGCATCGTTAAATGCTTACAGCACAAACACAAGTTCTGATGCAGAGGGCAAACCCAAAGAGACTCCAGTTGCATACATCAGACTGTGGCTGGTGAAGGGCTGTCAGTATTTTGGGGTTGGTAGTTGTGACTTGGGATGCAGAAGCACTGGTACCCAAACTTTTGATAAAGCCTCCCACCAGAGCTCCTAGCACACCAACACTGTGCTCCCTTCCCCCTTCCTGCACTGCTCTGCACTTGCTGCTAATTTTGATTCCGTGGCCTCAGACCAAGATGTGGTCAGCTTACACATTGCCTCCGTGCTGCTCTTCTTCAGCCCCTCTCAAGTAAGTTGCTTTCCCATGATTCAGTACCATAGAAATATAACTGTTGAGATCAGCTTCTTTATTTTTGTCAGCTTTTCTACAGACCTTTCAATCATAAGCTGCATTATACTACGTTCTCATAAAGCCAGAAAAAGCAGTAATAGATATGTCAAAATCCTGACTTCTATTTTTCCTGCCAGGTGATTTCTTTAAGTGCTTTGTTTTCTCCTGTCACTAAATTAGAACAGTACCTCTATTTCCAAAGCCTTCACCCTCACTGTCACTATTTCAATAGGCTCTTCTCACATTAGAGCTATCAGCTTGGAAAATACTCCTCCCATTCTGCTTTTTGGAGAAGAAAATATAGTCTGTATTTTGTCACTGCTTCTGGCTGAGGTTATCAGGCTTCTGGGCAGAGCCACCCAACTTCCTCACAGTGACAGTGAAGTGACTGGAAGGGACCTGCCCGTGTCTGCCCTGCTGGGGGAAGATGATAGCACATAATCCAATTGGCAAAAAGAAAACCAAATGCAGACGAATCCATTCCTCAGATTTAGTTTTAGATCCTCTCCGCCGTCCCTTGGCTTTTCTTGGAGGAGCCACACAAATTGCAGAACAGCCCTGGAAAGAGTTTGGCTGCAACGCTGGGCAGCACGAGCTCTTTACAGCCCAGATCCAAAGCCCAAAGAGCACTGCAGCATCTCAGCTCACTTGCCAGTGCCCTACATCCTCCTGCTGCCCTGTGCTTCTTATCTAAACAAGAGGTTAACAGAACTGCACTCAAAACGGGTCACATTGATACATTCCCAAACAGAACACTGAGGACACTGGATGTGCCTTTCTCATAGTGCAAAGCAAAGGTTTCTAGGGGGAGATTTGGGGATAGACCCCCACCTGGGGGGCATCTCCACACAGCAGCTCCACAGCTCAGGAGGAACTTGCATGGAAAGGTGGGCATCTCGGACTGCAGAACGCCAATCCATAGGCTGCATGGAGTCTGGAAGAGCTAACTCTTCAACATCCACAGGCAGCTATGAAAGCTGCCAAGTCCAGAGCAAATCAGCCCTTATGAGATTTTCCAGGCAGGACCCAGAATGTCTGAAGAGAAAACGGGCCGTCCCTCTTGGGTTTAAGAGAAAAATGCCACCAGAGCTATCCCTTTAAAAGCAGGTTTTGGTCCTTCTGTCACACTGCACAACCCCCTGAAGCCACCACGGGCTCTGTGTGATATAATCCCACTGAAAATATCCAGGGTGAGAAGTCACTACATGCTCCATAGTGCTGTTTCCTACCAAAATTCACAGCCTCTCAGGGTCCCACAGGATCCATCAGGCTCCTCAACACAGACCCACCCAAAAGCAGGTGGTAGAAGATGCCACTAACACCTGGCAGAAAGCAGCTCCTTGTTTCAGGGCAGAGCGTGGCCATCTGAGTTGTGCAGATTGCACAGCCCCAGCCCAAAGCTCCTCCTCAAGGGAGGAAGGCCCACACTGCTCTCACTAGCAAAGCTCAATGCCTATTGTGCAAACCCAGCCCTGTGTTCACAGCAGGTATTAAAATCACCTTGCAAGATGGGATTCCTCCTGTGCTATCTCAAGCCAGTCTCTATTGCATGGTGACAGAGAAAGTTTTTCTTGCTGCCTCCAAAGGAGCACATCCATCTCCTGCAAGCAGTATCAGCACCAACAGTTTCCCTGAGCATTCTCAGCATACACACCTCCCATCACCACAGGAATCGCAGCCCTGCGTGTCTTACTGCCTCAGCAGCAGCAAATACAACTGCCTGTGCATTTGGAAACACACACATCAAGGGGCTGCACACAAACAATTCCAAACCCAAAGATTTCAGCACGACTCGTGATCGCATCACAGAACAGGAGACTAAGTTAAAGAGTAAGTTTTCATGCAAGTATGGCAAATCCTTTGTGTGCTGGGCTGTAACAGCTCTAAGCATGTAAAATAAATCCCCAGAAATGCAAGAATCTTCTATTTTTTGTTATGTGATAAATTATTTAAAGGGCGTTTTGGTGAAAAAGGCCAATGTATTAAAAAAAAAAAAAAAAAAGCTACTCAACATCAAAGAAAGTAATTTAAAGACATTTGGAAAATGGAAGATTTTCGCAATGCATCTGAATGGCAGGCTTTGCTATTTTTATGCAATAAAATAAGGAAAAGTCTGGTGAAAATAGCAAGGGTCTCAGCAAGATGTAGCTGAAGGAGAAAGATAGGGTTAAAAAAAAGTATATAAAACGAGAGGCGTTCAGCACCAACTTCCAGGATCAAGAAACTCAGAAGTTTGTCGTTTGTTTTTAAAAGATGAAATAAATAAGAAGAACTAAAAGGATAGATCGTTTGGGTTTGGCCGCCCAGACTACGAGAAAGTAAATGACGGCAGAGCGTTCCCTTTCATAAAGCAAAGAAGTGAGGAACTGCCGTTTTCCCTCACGCTAAGAGCGTGCCCTTCGGCCGGCTGTCCCAGCAGCAGCAGCCACACCGCCACTCGCGTCCATCCCAACACACGGGGAAAGAACTGCTCCCGGGATGCCCGCCCCGCACACACGCACTGCCCCAAAGCTCACTCCCACGGCCCTGAGCGCTGCAGCCCGGGCAGAGCCACCTGTGTGTGCCCCCCCGGAACGGGGCACCCCGCTAAAGGAAAAGGGGTCCGCATGCAGCCCATGCCCCCCCGTCTCCATGGCGATCTCCCAGCGCGGTTTGCGGGGAGGAATAGGGAGAGGGGGGGGACACGCACTTTCCTGCCGCATTGAGCCGGGCCGCCCCCCCCCCTCCCCCTTCCCACTCAGCGCCCCGCACCGCGCCCTCATCCATGCCACGAGCGAGGGAGGGGGGGGGTGGGGGTACCCCAAAGTACGGACTTGGGACCGGAGCGATGCCCCCCTCCCAGCGGTAAGGTCGGGCTGTCCGCGGTCGGGCCGGGGAACATGCTGGGGAGCGGAGCGGCTGCGCCTGCCTTACCCTTGGAAGCATCTTTCTCTTCTTTGGGCTTGATCACCTTCCCGCTCATAGACCCCAGCTTGGGTGGGAAAATCCCCAGGAGCTTCGCGGATTCCGGCTGGACCCAGAGAAACCTCGGGCGGGGGGCAGCGTGCGTGCAGAAGAAGGAGGGGGGGGGAAGAGGGGGGAGAATCCTCTGTACGCCGAAAAGGCAGAAATCACACGGACGGAAAGGGAGGTGGAGAAAGAGAGAGCGAGAGGAGGGGGAAAAAAAAAATGACAATAATAATAGGAAGAGAGGAGGCGGCGAGCTGCCCGCTCCCCGGCGCGGTGCCGCCGCGGTGCTGCGGGAGCGGAGCGGGCGCTGAGCGGGGGGCTCCGGCAGCCGCAGCACCGAGCCCCTGCGCCGCTCGCCGTGCCGGAGACAAAAGCGATTTTCCCTGTATGTGTCTGCCTGGCCCCGGCCCCCTCCTCCCCCCGCCTCTCTCCGGCTCTGCCTCTCCTCCCCAGGGCCAGGGAAGCGCAGCCGGTCCTGGGAGTGCCACCGATCAGCGAAAGGGTGTGTGTGTGTGTGTGCGTGAGAGTAGGGGGGAGGGGGGGTAAGCGCCTGGGTGGTTTGCTTGGGTGTGTTGGATTTTTGGTTGGGTTTTGTTTTTTGCTCGCAACCTCCCCTAACAATAATGGGATGGAGCAGCAGAGCTGCAGCCGCGGATGGGAGGAGGAGGACGCGAGCGTTCGGCACTGCAGAAGAGGCGGCAGGTTTACAGCAACGAGCCGGAGCTGCCCCCCCCGCCCCCCAAACGCCCGGTCCCAGCACCCTCTCCCCATCTCCCAGCCCGAGTACCCAGTGGGGCAGAGTGGGGGAACAAGGCGCATCCCTCCTGCCCCTCAGCTCTGGGACGGTGCCCCGGCGCCAGGGGGGTAGGCGTGACACAGAGCCGGCCCCCACCATTGGGGTGCCCCTCTCAACGCCCCATTTCATCACGGGGAGGCTCCGGGCCGCAGCCCGACAGCCTGTTGCTGTTCAAAGGGAAGCGAAAAGCCAGGAGAGGGCGACGAGGGACGGGGGAGAGGATGAGCTGGAGTGAAAAGGGGGACCCGCTCTGTCGGATGGGGTTCTCCTCACTGCTCCGAGAGGAGCAAGGGACTTCCGACAGCAGCCGAAGCTCCTCTCACTCCGGCTAAAAAAGGGCTTCCCTCCTGCCTCGTTCTCTACGGCGGGGTGGGGCAAAGCTTCCTTGGAGCGGGGCCGCCGTCGGGGGAAGAAGCACGGCTCCACATCTCGCACCCTCTGCCCCGCGGGGAGGGCGGCCGGGGGAAACCCGATGCAACCCCTTGGAGCGCCCGAAATAAAGTGCTGGGAAGGGAGAGCCGCGAAACGCCCAGGGCAGCTTGACATGCCCCAGTTCTCCAACGGAGCTCGTGGCGAAACCAACGGGGAGACGCGGCAGAGCAGAGCAAGGCCGCTGTGGAGGCAGCACGCTGAGGGCACGGCAGTGCTCGCCCCACCTACCCCGCCCCGACGGCAGGAGAAGCGATCCTCTCACAAGCGCAGCCCCGTGCGGGGGTCTCCAGCCCTGGCTGCGGCACCAACAGGGCTGCGCGGCCGCTATTTTTAGACGAGCCGAATTCTTTCCCCTTCACCCTCCCTTCTCTCCAACGCAGCGCCGCGGACAGCTGAGAGCAGATCGGCTTACGTCGGGACCGGTCCTACCCCTACCCCCGGCCCTACCCGCAGCACAGTGCGGCCGTCCCGCAGCGCAGCACGGGGAGAAGGCAGTGCTGAGCCCCGCAGATCCTACCTCACCTCCTGCAGGTGGTGCTGGGCCGGGTGTGATGGCAGAGCCGTGAATACGGAAGTCAAGGCTGGGGGAGCTGAGGTTGAAGAGGCAGGAGCAAAACTGCTGCTTTTGTGCTTACGCTGATTACTTTTCCTTAAGTCATACACCAAGCTCCAAACGGAGCTCTTGGGCAGCACACCTCCAGCCCTCCGTGTCTGCAGCAGCACAACTTCTGCTCTGTTTCTGGATCTGAGGAGTTGCCCTGGCTGGTTTGGCTTTGCTTTGCAGATACTCACAGAGCCCTCTGATGATGTTATGCTTCCAACGTAGCTCTGTTTTACTCGAGTCTTTTCTGTGATGCCTCTTTAATGCCTCCAAGGCCAAGCGGAAGGGCTTCAAGTTGGACTTTCTCTTGGCTGTTTCTCTCCAGACAAATGGGCCACTGAGATTAGAGAACTGGAAGGAGAGGCTGTGAGGCAGTGTTGTCAGATCTCACTGCTTTGTGAGTTCCAGAAAGGACATTTCTGCTCTCCGGTCCTCAGCCCCTGGTTTTCAAAGGTGCTGTGAGGGGAGTGACACAGTTCACACTTCTGGTCCAAGGTCTTTCCAGCACCTCCCTAATAAATGCTGTGCTCGGCTCTGGCAGAGCAGCTGCCTTCCAAGAACCGCTCTCACCTTTGGCAGGTGGTCTTTATATACTACAGGAGTTATTGCATTGACCAAATGAGGCCTGTATACTGAAACCAAGCCCTGGAAGGAGGTAACAGCTCAAGAGGAGCGGAGGAAACGTTCCCACTGGTGGGCAGAGCCAGCTCAGCCCACTTCACTCTGAAATGAGCTCGTTTTTCCCTTCACTGCTCTGCAAGGCTTAGAAGTGTCAATTACATCAGTAATAAAATACGGTGTTATGCATGAAAAATATACAGGGGTTAGCATGAAGGTTTATTGCAGCCTGGATGCAATTTGCTCAGCCTTTTCTTTTAGAGCTACCTTGTTCCAGTGGAGAGAGTGTTTGGGGATGGGATATGAAAGTCTTCAGATCCTCAGTTCTGCGCTTTGCTGTGGGCATCTCTGGATAGGAGGCTTGACAAATGGTCTGGCACTGCAGCAAAATTGTAGCTAACTCACAAAGATTTAAACACTAATCTGGGCTTAGTATCTCTGTACATCACTTCCCCACCTATAGTAGGGGAAAAACATCACCTCATTGCTTTAGAATCCTTAACACTGAAAGCTGAGAAGCATGCAGGTGCTGTGATGATGGAACTGATACAGTGAGCTGCTACCTCAGCTAAGCTGATGCAGAAACATACCCATACCCACGTATCCATGGCTCTTACATGGAGACTGTATTTCTCACTAACACCACTCCTGGAGTTTCTGAATTTGAAACTGTTTCTGGGCCTCCTAATAAATCAGATACCCAGAGGAAGAGAGTTCTGTGAAGTTTGATATGAAGAGGTCTGATGCATGCTTTGCAAATGCTGCACAGGCACTCCCTGCCCACCTGTATGGCTGGGGAAGGCTTACATTCAAGTCTGTCTTTGGTGGGGGGAACCTGATTAAAAGCCAGATATACTCAATGTCTCTAATTATCTTTCATGCTTTTCCTAAGATTGTAATGGAGTCAACTCAGCTGAGTGGCAAGAAGCCAGCGGTGCAGCACCAAGAGTGGAAGCACAGTCCCTTTTAAGGTGCCTGAACTCTCCTACCCAGAGAAATAACAACGACTGCCCCAAGCACAGCACGGTCTCACAGCTCCAAGTGTGAAGTGAAACACCAGGCTTTCTCAGCAGAGGGACACAGCAGCAGGTCATGTTTGGGCTCTCCGAGTGCTCCCAGCTCAGGGCTGCTCTGTGGAAGCAGCACAGCGGAGCAGTGCCGTGCAGGGCTGCGCTGAGCTTTTATCTCCCAGAAGTTGGAGATTGTTTACAGTCTGAATCTGTACATCCTGGGGGCCTTTGTACAACATAACCATTTTAATGTCCAACAACGGAGTGATTTGCCCATAAAACTCATCCTCAAGGCACACAGATGCTTTTGCTGCTCTATTAAAATGCCTTTAGAGATATCTGTCCCTGAAGGATTCTGGACCTCACAAAGCTGTGGTAGGGGTGTTTGTTCCCATGGTTCTTTGCCTTACCCTTAAGTAATAGTTGTCTCTTTTCTGAAGGCTCTGGATTGTAGGAGGTCCAGATTCTGCTGCTTTCAGTAGTGGGAATTTTACTTTAAAGCAGTCTAGCAAGATTAAATTAGCTTTGTTATGATGATTTCTGGTATGTTCCCAGTTAAATCTGAAGTAAAACTTTCCCTGTATTCAGGTAGAGCAGGATTAAGCATTAAATTTAAGATTCCAGGCATAATAGGGTCTCACAAATACACGTACTTCATTTCAAATGCCGTTTTTAATTTATACTGGCATCCAGAGGCATTTATTGCTTTCCATAAAAGAAGTAAATGATTAAGTGGGCATGTCTGAAGTTTTGTTGCCGCTTCATGGTAACGGTGTCTGTAAAGTGGGTCCGAATAAATCTATTACACAACCCCACTTCCTGGCCTGCTGCTATTGCAACTGGAATTCAAGGGCAATGTTTCTCATTGCCAGTGTGTATTTTAACCAAAAGAACCAACAGAATTCATAGACAGGAGTAGACTAAATAGTAGACTATTCTCTAGCCGGCACATCCAATGGGTGTCTATTTGTTCCTATCTTCACCATTCCTATTCCTTTGCAGTCTCATGCTCTACACAGAGGACCTCTTTTTTGGCAGAAAGCATGCTGTGCAGAATATTCCTCTTTTTGTTTGCCAAAACATAACTGCTATATGCAAATAGAGTTCCAGCTAATGGATAGTATGGAGATTGCAGTTTAATTTCTCTAAATAATTCCGTCTGATAAACAGAGAAGCCCTAAGCAGACGCTTGTGGTGAGGGATAATGATCATACTCACATGGTGAATCTCTCACCTATTTACTATGAATCATTTCAATTAAAATTAATGGGCATCAAGCATTCTGTGCTGCGACCCCAGCACTTTGGATGGCTCCTCCAGGCTGAGGAATGTGCTCAGCACCAGGGAAGTGGCACATCCCACATTGCTGTGGAATGAGCCTGCTGGCTGATCAAGCTTGGGAAAATGCAGAGCAAATCCTGTATGGAGCACCAGGCTGGTGGGAGGCCTTTAGTCCCGGAGATCAAAATCTTCCAGTCTGGAAGTCTAAAATAGACCAAGCTTGAAGGTCTTTTCTGTTTGCAACTCAGTACATCTACTAAGCAGATTGTTCACAGTTTGCAGATATGCATTTCAGTAACAGAGTGGGATATTAGTTTTCACGTTTAAGTGGAAACAAAATAAACCCAAACAAATTCTTCTTACAACTCTCAAAAAACCCGCAAAGTAGTGGCTTAATGGCTTTATATGAAAACTCAGGGCTTTCCTCCCAGCTAACAAAACTTTTAAATTCTTACAGTAGACCTTGTTTTAAGTCCTGGATTTGGTTCCCTCTAGCAGATGATCATCTGTTTGTAAGGCTGCCCCTCTGCTCCTGAAGTTTTGTGAACTGCAGCTATTTAAGAAATCTCATCTCCTTTGCACCAGCAGCAACTCCAGTATACAGCTTCTGTATATCCAATAACCATTCATCACCAGCATGCTAGAACTGAATGACAACACTGGAGACAAGGAAGACACAGGTTCATGGGTATATGAAGGTGGCAGTGCTGCAACTGAAGAATGCAATAAAAGGCCTTGTGTGCTTTCTATCACTTTTCTGCAAAGCCAGCACCTGCAGCACAGGCTGAAGCACTGCGTGGCTTCAGGCACAGGGCAGAAGCACTGCCTGCACGCCAGCCAGCCAAACAAATGGAGCTCCTGACTGTGAACTGATCTGTGCTGTCAGAGGTAAATTAAAGATGCAAGGTTTCACATGAGCCTCTTCACGCTGGTGCTGAGGTTAGAAAGCCCTGAGACCAGCCATCACCTGCAGCAGACACACGTGTAGCCATGGGATACACAGCTGCATTCCTTACCTTCACCTCTGGTAGCACATAAGTTTGCAAGAAGGCAAACCCATGCACAAAGCTGGTGAAGTTCAGACCCCACAGTAATGCCAAACTGTTTGTTTCCTCTCCAGGGAGTGCAGTGGGCACACAGTAAGTTTAGAGTTATTGCCCCATGGCTTTTGTTGCAGACCCACAGGCTGAACTTTTGCAGGTGGAGCAGAAGAGAAGGGAGAAGCTTTCAGCATCCAATCTGCAGCCAGGTGCCCTGATGTCAGAACAGATTTTTGCCCAAGGCTCATGAAGGGTTTGCTATAGGAAGCATAAAGATGAAAGTCACAGGAGTGGTTCTTTCGCTATTCATAGCACAAGGCAAAGGGCAAAGACAGTCCCTCACCCTCATGAATGTAATAAGCACAATTCAAAGTCTGGCTATTGCTCACTACCTCTTCCATGTAAAGAGGAAAATGCCCTTCTTCAGAAAGCCTGTCATTCTGTGCATTGAGGCTTTCCCATTACAACTCTTTTTGCTACTTGGTCAAGTCTTAAAACTTGAAAGGATTTGAAGCTGAGCTGGAGCAGGAGCTTTGATGTTCGACTCTGCCAAGCTGCAGCCTGGCACTGGCACTGATCTTCCCCTGCCTTTGTGGAGCTGTGAGAAAGCAGCATTTGCAGAAGAGGCTGGGAGCCAAAGTGTGTATGATACCACATGTGAAATCTGAAATCCAGAGAGAAACTCACAGGATAACAGAGCAGGTGGACATGAAGTCTCAGCGCAGTGGGAGAGCTGACGTTAGAAACCTTGAGTCACCTCAATAACAGGCAGGCAGTGATGTGACAAGCATTACAGGATTGGTCTGAGCCACCCCTGAGTTACACCACAGTTTCAGACAAAGAAAGCTAACAGAGTAACAGCAGGAAAAGAGCACACAGCAATATCGGGAAGGAAACCTGCCAAGGAGAGCTCTAATGTTATTGCAGCCTTGCATATGCAGTGATATCATAGGATATCATTCTTTTTCATGCCTGACTTTTTCTTTAGGCACATTCTTATGCGCCAAGCAGTGCTCAAATTGTATAGCCATAAAATAAGTTTTGCTGCTCTGAGGCTTCTCTGGGTTCAGAGCTACCTCTTAATCCCCACAGGGCTTCAGCTGGGCTCCCCCAGGAGTGAACCAGGTGTGATCTGAGTAACATGCACAGTGCCACAGGTGAGCTCAGGCAAAGGAGAGGAGAAAGACTTCTCCCTTTTGTTTTTAAGATTTGAGTCTGCACAATCCATGACATCCCCACAGCCCAAAGGCTGGCTGTGTTAGTGGTCCGCTAGCTAGAGCTTGGTCTTCAAGGAGAAGCACAGTGTTCATTAGGCCCAGAGCAGTGTATGCACTAAGTGGCACACCACAGCACCTGGCACTCTGGTTGGAGCAGGACTGCACCCCAGATCAATGCTGGTGACAGCTGTCAGACATAGCTACAATTTCACTTCTTCCCATGCTGTTCTGCTTTGGTCTTTTCCAGAGCTGTTACTGGGGGCCTTGGAGCGTTCCTAAGAAGAGATGCCTTTGAGCTCAATTCCCAGCTCCTCATTTCTCTCCCCTAAGGTTGTTCCTTGGCGTGTATCCTGCCTACCTTCTGGTAGCGTTGTAATAACTGCCAATACATTATTTACAGCCACGAGATTTGGCGTTCTGTGCCTCCAATCTGAACGCTCCCCCAGCATCTTTAAATAGCTGCCGCTGTTTTGTATGGGGAACATGCCAGCGGGGATGGGGCTGAAATCCTTCTGGATCAGAAGCAGAGACAAATGCTGCTCTGTTTGTAAACACTCCTGGTCTAAAATTAGCAGGAGGCAGAAGAGGAGCCCTTTATAAACTTCAGGCTCCCCGAGACATCTTGAGGAACGTCACACCCGTACGGACACATCTGCTGCTGATTTAAATAGCAGCCGCCATAAGCTCTTCCCCAAGCGCCCCAAGCCACAGTGGGTATGGCAGAGAACATAGCATCAGGATGGGTAAACCATGCATATGCCTTCCCTTTCAGCAGTAAAGGCAATGGCATATAAAAATGACCTTGGCTGCATGGGAAGGAAAACACGACAATAGGAGCAGTGGTGTGCTCAAACAGCGTGTTCAATAAAATCCATGCTCCTCTGAGCGGGCTGCTAAGCAAATGCCAAATGATCTGAATACATCATGTCAACAGGCAAACTCAAATCTTCATATATGTCCTACAGAAGTAAATTGTTTGGGGTTTTTTTGTTGTTGCTGTTGGTTGCAAGGCATATAAATATGTGTAACTACGCATCTAAAGCTGTTTGTAAGGCTCAGCAAAACCACGTCTTCTTTTTTGCCATCTAATGGTTTCATAAGAAGGAAGGAGATTAAAATATATTCAAAAGAAATAGGTGTTATATTCTAAAAGCAAACAAAAATAGCGTTACAGGCAAAAAAAGCAAACACCTCTAAAAAATATCTGAGGGCAGAACAATATTATTGCAGAGTTTAATTCAGCATTGGAGAGTACAGTGCTTTTTTTAAAGTGAAAATGTATGCCATAAACCTGAAGTTATGGAAGAAACTTACACAGAGCTGGTTTGAAGAGAGAAAAAACAGCACTAAGAAGTGTAACTCCTGACTGCCCCGTGCTGCTGGCTCAGTGTGGGAACAACTGACACCTTCACCTCCTCTCAGAGAGAGAAGAATTCAGGGGCTGCACACAGTTCCCAAAGCCAGGAGATCATATTGAATGTATTCTGTACAGCTGATAGGATCAATATCACTGCTGAGGTTTTTCTTGGGAAAACAAAGGAAAAGACCCAACTCTCCCTGTTTGTAATGAGCAATCAGGATACTCTGCGTGCACAGCTCTATTAAATACTGACCCTGCCTCGTGGCAATAGCCCAGCACTGCCCCCCTCTCCACCCCCCCGATTTATGCACTGCCCCAGAGCTGCCATGTAGGGAAAGCAACACAAGTCCTTGGAAGAAGCAGTAGGTGTCAAAGGATGTGACTCGAGGCTCTTTCCAAATGCGTGATGTTTGTCAACATATCCATGTCCCTGCCGTTGGCAGAACATGCACACGGACACATTGTCATGTCCACAAAATACTTGGCTGCGATTCATATCCCCAGAATCCTTCCCATATGCAGAATATCCCATCCATTCAAATGGGAGGATTATAGGAGTAGGAGGAGGTTTAGCACGAACAATAGCTGTGATCAAACCCAGCGCACACGAGTGGTTTGTGGGAAGCACAAGACATATCGAAGATGGCAGGTGCTGCTCTGGCTGGAGAGCTATTTATGCTCAGGGAGTCACCCTGTAAGCACTTCTTGCTTCAGTATGCTTATAGGATTCTTTAACAAAAGGAGAGGAGAGGTGTGGGGTGTGACTGTACGGGCCAAGTCTGTCATTTTAAAGATAACCAAATTAAGAACTGCATCAAAATCCCACTGTAATAAATGGAAAGCAGTTGCCTGATATACCGAGCTTCAAAGAGGGGGCTCATGGCAAACCAGGAGCTATGTTACAGGGAACAAACAACAGGCAGAAAAAGAGCAGAGGGGAGGCAAATGAAGCATGTTCCTCTTAGAAGGTACTGATCTTGAAGATCCAGGCTCTGACAGGATTTTGTCCTTTATTCTTCAACCAGAAGAATCCCTGCCTCGTGCAGGAGGTGGATACATTTGCTGAGCAGGACTTGACTGCTTACATCTGAGGTCTGTACAAGCGAGGTGACATCCTGCCCATGGGATGCTTTTGGGGCTGTTGGTCCCAGAGAGGGATGCCTGGTGCTCGTGCAGGTGCAGGGCTCAGCAGAGAGCTGGCAGAGCACAACAAGCATGTGCTGGCCATGGGGCACAGGCCAGGGCTGCAGCAGCCATCCTGCACCGGGAGCTACTCTCGCATCCAGCACCACTGCCTGCTTCCAGCACAGTGTGAAGGCTTTGGAATTCAGCTGAAAATAGGAGCTGAGCCAAGCAGGATGAACACTACCGGAACCACAGCATCTCAGTTGTTACGAGATATCATAAAACACAAGATTTGTCCCTTGCACATTGCCCTTGGACTCGGGGAGAAGCTGAGATTTCACCACCATTTGAACCCTGCATCCACACTCCAGCAATTGTGCTGTGAAAGCAAACAGAGATGCGATTCGGGTGCCCTTTAAGTGCTAACATCCACAGTGCTGTCAGCCCTATTTGCGTGTGCCTGGAAATAATTGTTTGAGAAACTGCTATTTCTGACTCACAATTCCAGTTGTGAGCATGTGAACAAAGAAAAAGGTTGGCGCATCCGTTATTTACATGCCAGCACAGTTCAGAAGCACTAACAGAGGCTAAAGAAGGCACATAAGAATGGCTGTGAGCCATTCTGTGACCTATTCAGATCTAAGGTTCTGATCTCCAGGCTTTTAGCCTGGCAGGTCTCCATTAAAATGAGCAAGTCTCTGTGCTAAAGCCAGAAAATTCACCAAAAACCACTCTCCTCAAGTTTTGTTATTACATCTATGTAGTCTGCAATTGCTCCTCAGACACGGTTCTTGCAGGCACAAACTGCATCATTACCAATTATTTTCCTTGAAGTACCAAGTATCACTGTCGCTAAGTCATAACAAAAGCAATAATACAAGTCTCAGAAGTGATTTTGGTGGGAAGAAATAATGATTAGCAAGCCTCTCCTTTAAAGCAAAATACCCCAAGTCATTAATCATAGAAGTTTGTAATTTCAGAAACGAGTTAACAGATCTTTAATGAGACAAACAGCTTTTAAATACTGTTACCATGAGGTTAAACCATTAAACTGGAAAGTGGAGGAAAATGAGTGATTTCATCACCGATTCCAGGAAACGCTCCGCCAGAAGCAGCTTGAGAGCCTACAGAATCTCCAAATTCCTTTCAAAGATTCTGTGTGCTTATGGCTGTTGGTGTTCCAGGAGTCCTTTGTATTTGCACATAGAACTGAAGACAGCACTTAGTATGAGGGTTGGGAGTCAGAGAGGGGATGGGGGGAAGGCACAGAGGGGTGGCAGTGGCCAAGTTGTGAACACAGATGGCTTAACTCCTGTTAAGGTTGTGTTAGTCACTGAGGGAGATAAGGGACAAACTCAGTGACATTGCCCCTGTTGGCCTACCCAGAAAGCAGCTGTGAATGGGGTGAAAGCTTTTCTGAGAAGTACACGTCCACAGCCTTGCTGCAAGTGAAACTCATGGTCCTGGATCAATCCTCATTTCAAAACTTCACCTGCTGACCATATGCAAGCAGATGTACATAGTGACTTACCACTGTCTTTGCTAAAAAGACAATAAAAGCTAAAGTAAACAGATTATTGGGTAAGGTGGAAACTGGATGCTGCTATTAGCAAATGACAGTAACCACCAAAATGGTGCACACCCAGAGCAGTACACACTTTGCAGGCACCTAACTCACCTACAACACAAAGATCCTGCCTCGGGTGCTCAGACCATGTAACCCTGAGATGTATTTTCAGTGTGGTTTCCACGCCATGAGTGGAAGGGGGTCTGCTGCTGGTCTGTTATCAACCTCAGCAAAATTTCCTTGTCAGCCAAATATCTCTCTGTTGCCTTTACAGGGATAACTCAGAGAGCCATGAGAGCTGCAGAGGTTGGGGAGCAGGCTTGGTTTGTGCTTGAGGAAGCCTTGCTTTGGGGTAGAGAGGCGAAGATGTGCCACACAGCATCTTATCCAACCTACAGCAGATTTGTGCCCTTCTCTGTTTTCCTGCTGGAACCTAAACTGATGCCAGAGCCAGAGGCTCCGAGCACCGCTTCAGATGTCCAGCCACAAGCCACCGACCTCCTTAGAGCACAGATCTCAGGCTCAACACCAGCATCACGTTCTCAGAAACCGCCTCTCTCCCCAGAGCGGAGGGAGGAAGCGATGCGATGCGATGCGATGCGGTCTGCAGCCTCCCTGGGCAGGAGAGCCGCTCTGCCGCGTGGCTGCGTGCCGCATTGCCACCTAGTGACTGGCCCCGAAAGCCGGGAGCCCGCTGCCAGGGGGCAATAGCTTCGCTCCCGTAGGAATGAAATCACCCCAAGCTTTTTGGATACGTGAGGCGCTTTGCACGGGGCACGGCTGCTCCATTACCTCCCCGTTGTCCCTCCCCTCTGCTGCCCAAGCACCGCAAAGCCGCAGCGACTGACATGAGAACCTGGAGTGGTCAGTGTGCCAATTATGCTGCAGCAATTGCCATAAAAGCAAGAAGTTGTGTGTGCAGGGCAGACAGGCACTTTATTCTGAGTGTCATACTTGCAAAGCGGATTGAAATCAACAATAGAAGTGACCTCATCCCCCTAAATTTAAACAAATTTGACTGTAAGCAGTTTAAGAATCTTTTTAGCGTGTTAATCGGTACAACATACTGTCATATTTGTTCTTCTGTTAAAAGATAATTAAAGCAAACAGCAGTGGCCAACAACTTGAGAAGAGGCAATCGAGGGAAATAAAACTTCCCTTCTTCCTTCAGCAAGAAGTCAGATCCACCTGCGCTCACTGACGTCAGCTGTGCAAGGTGGTGCTGCTCAAGAAACAATTAAGCTTCTATTCCTGACATCAAACCACTGCTATATAAACAATTTCCATTAAGATTATCTAGAAGAGCTACTTCTTCCTGAAGAAAGGATGAACTGAGAGCTCTCCTCTAATGACTTCTGATTCGTTTCCTCAGCACCTCCACTAATGAAGCACCTTCACCTCTTTAGCTGTGCCCCACACACAGTTTCAGATGTTGCCCTTTCCTGACTTAGCCAGAGTTATAAATGTTGTTATACCACGTAGGCAGCTCCAATCCCCAGGTAACACAAGTGACTTCTAGCAGAAATATTTGTTCTCTAAACTTGCCTTTATTATTGTGCTGCTAGGAATTCACAAAGCTCAGTGTGGAAATCAAGGCAGCAGCCACCAGCAAGATATTACAGTAGGAAATTGCCAAACAGCCACGTGGACAAATGTAAGAAAACAATGTGCAACCCAGCCTTTCTTCCTGGAGCCATCCAGGAGGCAACGTAAAGCATTGCTGTGCCAAGAAAGCATTTTATGGCTTTTTTCTGTAGTTCGTTGTTGTCCAGCAGGAGAGGCTGGTGCCTCTTTGTTTCCTCCAAACCACTGCTGCTTCCAAGTGCTGTCAGGTCATCTTTACCTGGTTGCACAATTGGGAAAGATCACATCAATTCTCCTGCTTCACTAAATGTACTGAACCAGGTTTGTTGGATTATGTGGCCTTTGGTCCAACCTAGATGTATTTATAATTAATGTGCAGTGCTATAAATGGAAGGGAATGCTTTCCATATCTGACATGGCCATACTTTATATGGTGTGGCTGTTTAGCTTGCCTTTACCTTAAGCAGTGATGAGGAAATTGAGCTTTCTAGCTTCTTTGCATAAAATGAAGGTGTATCTTTTAAGCACATGAATTACACCTTAGGAAATTGCTTCACGCTGTTCACAACTGTGGGACTGTGATACCACTGCTTATTTACTCCGCATAACCTAGTGATGACGCTTCAGAACATGGCTCACAGCTAATTGCAGGATCACTCTTCCTGTCACACAGTGGTTCAACCCACTCACTACAGCCCACAGACCCCCACACCAGAGCCTCTCTATTGACCCGCAGCATTTGAACAAGGCCTAACGAAGGGAGTCGATGTTTGCTCCTTGCAGCTGAGGACTGCAGCGTTTTGTGATGTCTGAACATTGAATCTTCACAGATCTCACACTAAGCACCAAAGTTACTTACAAACACTGAGCTGTGCTTCCAAGATGGAGCCCTTAACCTTCTGCAGTGAGTCTTTCATGGCATATTGCCGACCTTATCCCAAAGGGCTGCAGTTCCCCCATCTGTGATCACAGCAACGCAGCCACACCAAGTTAGCAAACGTACGTAATAATCATAGTATCATACAGATTGGAAAAGACCTCTGAGATCATCTAGCCCAACCATCAACCCACCCCACCATGCCTGCTACCCACATCCCTCAGTGCCACATCTCCACAGTTCCTGAACACCTCCAGTGATGGTGACTCCCCCACTTCCCTGGCAGCCTATGCCCACACTTGACCACTCGTTCTGATAAGAAATTTTTTCTAGTATCAAATGTGAACTTTCTCTGGTATAACTTGAGGCCAATTACCTCATCCTACGCTGTCCCTTGGTTCAGTCAATGCTTTGCTTCTTGTCCTCCATGGGAGCACTTCTGGGCCAGCTCATCACTGTGTGGTGTTTGCTGGAAGGAGGCACAGCTGCATTTGAAATGTAAATTGCTGTTCTTCTGCTTGTGGCTGCGAGGGTCAGGCTTGTTCAGTGTGTTGTGATGTACAGGTCAGAAGGGTCCTCATCAGGCTGGGATTCATTTTCGTTACCCAATGGTCTGTGGCTGCTAAATGCTGGGTTTTGGAGAGCTGTTATTGCTGTGTCTCATTCATCGTGCAGGATCAAAACCCTGCAGTGTTTGCACAGCTGTTCCTATTGTACCTGTGCATGAAGCAGCCCCTTTGGTTCATCTCCCAGCAGCCATAATCACAGGTCTGATTGTCTTCATTTGTTGCTGGGAGGGCAGTATACAGGTTAATATTACTTGTTACCTACTGTCATGATTTCACCAAATCTTGATGTCTGTAGACCTGCTGTATACTGTTGTATAAACACAATGTTCCTTCTAAAAATTCTGGTATTTTATGAATTCTCTGCTTTTTTCTCTCATCTTCTGTCTCCTACAATTCTAATCAGATGCTAGAAAAAGCAGTGCTAGGTCTGCGTCTTAGACTTCTAATTAAAAAAATGTTACATTGCCTAATGTCGCACCAGAAGCCACTCTAGACACACAATGCCAGCACTCACAAGTTGTTGAGCAGATCAAAAGAGCACTGCCCGCATTTCTCACAAGTGTTCAGGCCCCAGGTCTTGCCCATCTCATCACACTTCCCATGTTCTATTAGCGACATCTTTGTCACTATAGATTAAATAGCAACAGATCAACTCTCATAAAAGCCTCTTGTTCTTTCTCCTTCCCTCCTCGTCCTTTGCCAGCAGTGCATTAGCCAGCTGTGACTGCCGGCTTGTGTTTGCTGGGCAGCAGAACCGGGCCCTGAGAATGTTGTCTAGGGACCAGGGAGGTTCATGCCTGTCGAGCATGAGAGCCCCAGGGTCCAAGGAAATGCTGCCTTTGGCAGCTGCAAGGTGCTGAGTGCTCTTTGTTCGCTGGGTTGTATGAAATATTAATCATTGTGATTCTGCGAGTCCCCAAATGTCCTTATGACCCCACATCAAGCTGAAGATATAGGATCTGTTCTGGTAAAATGAATGTAGCAAAGATTTTGCCTCGATGGTAGTGCCACTGTGGAAACCAAAGTACAGTGCTAGGTTTTACTGTCCAACATGTGGCAGCATTTCATTTGAGTAGCCCCACATTGGTGTAGTGCAGAATTAGGCCCATCCTATGTACAAAGTGGCCAGTGAGACCCTTGTGGCAGGGACCTCACTCTTCTCTGAGACAGGACACAGCAGGTCTGGGTGTGGATGCTCCTCTATCTGGGGACACTCATAGCATTGCACCGATTCCAACTGTCAGCGGGAAAATCCCAGTCGTACCCATGAGGAAAGAGCATCCCCATGGAGAGGAAAAGGTGATGGTGCAGGAGAGGGGGTGAGAGTCACCTGTGCTTTCTCCTCTATCTGGCATGCCACAGTTAGCACTAGGATGGGGTTTCAGTGGGTTAACTCCCTGTCATACACCGCACCTGACCTTTGCACGCCCCAGTCACAGAGATGCAAGGCTTTTTTTGTACATCTGTGTCTGAGGGAGTTATGCCTCCATTAGCAATTATGACAGTTTCCAGGGAATTGCTCTTTTGCCCAAGTCCCAGACAAGTTTGCCATAAAAATTAATTACTTGGCATATACAATATGTTTAACTGTCAAATAATAAGCTGGTTTTCAGATAATCCACAGAAGATCCCATTTCCCAACTCCTCAGAAGAGTTTCCAAATACACAGTTGTCTTCTTGCAATTCCTTCCCATGCTGCTTGACTCAGCCCCAGAGCACCTGACCTGGCACTTCACAGCTCAGGGGCCAGCAAGCAGCTCAGGAGAGCACAAGGATGTTTAAAAAAAACACTCCCAAACAAGCAATTCCCTCCTCCTCACATCCCTATGCTTTCCCAAGTGGCAGCATGTGTTGTGTCAGGAAAGGTGTGAGGACCATGCCAATGAGCAGTGTCCATGGGAATGGATAAAACATGCTGCGGATTCTCATATTCCTCCCAGGGAGAGTTTCTTGGTTTCCTCTGGTGAGGACCATCCACTGCAGTGGTGGCTGATCCAAGGCAACAGGCACAGGTACTTGTGTACTCTGTTGTCTGAGGAGGCTTTAAGCTCCCATTGCTGCCCCTTCTATAGGAATCTGTTTTCTGCCTAGCTAGGCTTTCCGTGAAACCTGGAGAAAGTGAACATTTTGCTGCCTCTGCTCTTTTCTCCAGTTTTCTTGGAGCTGACCAAAGACTTCAACCGAGAAAGACAGCAGGATCGCAACAAGACTTTTTTCCTTAGGAAAGCAGACTGAAAATTTGCATTGTGTGTTTGTAAGCAACCTAATTACCTCTCCTGAACAAGCTACCACCCATGAGGTAACCCTCAGTAATTGATGCCACGTGCTCCCCTCCCCTGCCCTAACAGCAAAATGACATAGTTTTACTTACATTAACATGATTATATTGTTTTTAAACAAGATCTGATTCCTTTTGCCAAATGCTCTCAATACACATAGCTAAGTGCTTTCTGTACATGTATGAATACAAGATTGTTCATCTTCTTAGGCTCATAAAGTAATCAGCCCCTCACTACAAAACAACAGAGATGTTTGGCCATTTTTTCCTGGCATTTATTGCTGTTACTTGCAGTCCTTGTTTCTTTCAGTAGCTTAAATATTAGGGTTTTTTATAGCCCTCGTGAACATATGTACACTTTCCACAGGGAAGCACACTGGGAAGCAAAGTGATTGACTTAAATAATCGAGGTGATACTATGAGCAGATGTAAAAAAATGCAGAAGATCTTCAAGGGAAGGTGGGTGCTGAAGCAGGCTAGCAAACACAGCAGCACCTGGGGACAGTTGGCCCCACACCTCCTCGGGGCTTTGGAGGTTCTGCTCCTATTCTTTTAATGGAAACTGAGTACCCAGGCACCAACACTGGAAATTTCAGTCTGGATCCCACACCAAAGTCCTGACTAAACTACGGAAAGTCATGGAGCTCAGTGGTCCACTCCTACAAGTATCAGTGAGAATTATATTAATGTTAATTGATTGAGTCTGGAATGGGGAAATAAATACCCAATGACCTCCTGATAGTAGAGATTACGATTTTCAACATAATGGTTCTGCTTTTAGAAGTATATTTCATGACTGCTTTAGCTCAGTACAGGTGATTTTAGCAGTAAGACCATCCCCAACAAATCAGCAACCAATCTAAATGTTAATAACTTCTCTTTAGGAAATTGGTTTGTTTGAAAAGTACAGACGCAGTTGATTTCTGAACCTTTTCCGTGTCCTTGAGCATACACAGTTCATACAAGAAAGCAGTATTTTTAATTGCTCGTGGACATATGTTATACAACCTCACAGAAGAATGCTGGAAATGATCATCGATGAAGAGCATGGGGCTTCCATCTGGCACCGTTTTGATTTGAGACTGACAAAAATATCTAGCAGAACTGCACTGAAAATGCTGATATTGCTAATGGCCTGAATAGTAAATCCTAACAGGGGAGGGGGAAGGACAGGAGTAAAGATAATAAAAACTGAGCCATCTGCAAAGAAACCCTTCAAGCAGAAAAAGGGATATCTGTGCTTTTTGTGGCGCTGTAATGTGCAGACTTCTGCTGCAGGGAGACACACGGATCTTACCTTCAAGTTTCATTCATGGCAGGTGGAGAAAACACAACAGCCAAAGGAAGACAGATCACAATTAAAAGCAAGAAACGTGCTGTACTGGTCCCAGAAAATTCAGCAGCTGTAATTCAGGATATTCATTTCTGAGCAAATTTTTGAACTGCAACCTATCACAGTCTTTCTGCACCTGGCTGAAGAGGTGGGAAGTTTTGTGTCTCTTAATGGAGCTGTTATCAAACCATGACCACAGGTAGCATTTGTGGATACTGCACAAATGACAACTGTTAGAGACCAGCACACAGGGTAACACACACTGAGGGTGTTAAACAACTTTATAACTTTGCAGCTCAGTTAGAAACTTAGCAGCCTTGCCTTGGACAAGATCTTGTCCACCTGCAAGTTGTGCTTCAGAACATCCATAAAGATGTATACCAGCTTTAACGATGCTTAAAGGGAATAATCTGTTAAATGCCTCTGCTGCCTGGTTCTCATTGCAGAAGGATGCAGATTTCCAAGTCGAGGAAGCTTGCAAAACAAGGCAGATTTCTGTCTCATAGTGTTACTACTGAGTGCTAAGAAATATTCCAGATTCTCTGAGCTATGATACACTCAATCCAGGGGAAAACGTTGGCTATAAGTCTAAACAGGCCCTGCATCCCTCCCTTCTTAGCCAACAGGAAGCTCCCTTCCACTGCCATGCCATCTCACAAATGTGTGGGAAAATGGCGCGCATCACAAATGGCATTTGAGGTGATGGAGCCTTGCAAGTCTTGACACTGGAGCACAGCTGCAGCAGTCTGTCTAGCAGAACAGCACGAGCTACCAGCCAGGTGCTGGGGAAGGTGCAGGACACAATGTGGTCCTTTGGGGCACCTCATTGGCAGTCTCTGCTGCCTTCCTCTCACCACACAGTCCTGGAAATGAAGGCGAGCAATTTTTATTTCCAGGTGTGCAGCTCCTGCTTTTACAGAGCTATCCATTAGATGTAGATAGACCAAACGTTGATAGATCCAATGTATCTCTCGATTGCTCCTCAAGGAGAACTTTGAGATCTCTGAATAAATATAATTTAGGACCACAGTTATGAGGCTGCACAGCGCGCTGCCTGCACATAGCATGTTAGTGAGGTAAGATTTTAAAGGAAAACTCCTCCAAATTGTTTGAAAACAAACTTCTTAATTGGTGAAAACCACAGTTGGGAAACATCCCAGGCAGCTGTTCCTCAGCTAACTGGAGGCCTGCCAAGTCTTACATAGCAGCTTTGAGCTGAGAACAACTGTGATAAATTCCCACCAAGACGGCAGTGTTTCTGAGTTCTCAGCACCTAAAAATAGGTGTATGTAATTACATTGCCTCCTCATCCATAACTGGCGTGTTGCTGGTATGGTGGAGTAACACCACACCACATCCTCCTGAAAGCTGATGGGATCCTGCATCCTCTGTGCCTCTGGCTGCCTGCCTTGTGTCCTCTCCAGCTCTTATTGAGCAGAAGAAGGGCTCCTGCTGGTGCTGGTGGGCACAGGGCATCACCAGCCCAGGGTGTTCTGCAGACCTGCCCTCCTTCGGCAGCCATGCTGCCAGAAAGCCAGCACCACAGACCATGGTTATGCCCACTCCATCCATGACTCAAGCAGCAGGACCTGCTCTGGCTCCAGACATTATTCACGTTTCTACTGAGTTAATGCAGAATGATCATTTCTAAACATTACCCCTTCAGTACACACAGAAAGCTCAGTGTTAATCACATAACATTTGCAAGGAAATCTTTTTAATCACTAACGAAAGCCAAACTGTCTAGCCTTTATTGACCTGCAACAATAGAACATCACCAAACATTTCCCCAGTGCTTTCTGCACAGGTTCATTCGACTCAAATTGTGGCTGGTATTTATTCTTAGCTCACAAAGCTCAAAGAGTTTAGACTATTGACTTGCTGTACTTCAGGTTCAACCCCTCGGTGCCCCTCAACCAGAGTGAATGAAGTCAGAAAGAATTAACACCTTTACTTCCACTGCACAAACAGGAAGGTGGTTTATATAATCCAAAACACATCAATCTTCTCTCTGCCAGCATCCAGCACGTTAACTGGAAAGTGCCAAACACTGCAGCAATATTGATATTTGCAACAGCAAAGGCACTGACAATCAACAGCCTGCTGTCGGCAGAGAAAAGAGCAATGTGTTTGGAAGAGTGGAGTGAAGACACCCAGAGCAGGGGGAGCATCCTTCCCTGCTTGTGGCTGCACAGCTGCCTTGTTCCCTTGCGTGCAGATGCAGCCTGAGCAGCAATATTTGAGGTCACGGTCTCCAAATCCCTTTTCATACGTTTTATTTCTTTCATGTACTTCTTATGGCTGGCCAACAAACTGGGCTGCAAGCAGATGGAGGCAGGGCCACCACGTTGTCTGGTGATGATGTGACACTTTTTCCCTCTCTCTTTGTACAAGAACGAAAGAACATCCAATGAAAATTGTAGATAGAAAGTTCAAAACCAGCAAGAAGAGAGACCATTGCCAGCAGCACACAGTGGACCTCCTCGCTCTGTAGATTTGTGGATGCTCAAAGCTTGCAAGGATTTAAGAAGTAATTAGAAAAATCCATGGAGAAGAACTCCATCAAGACTATTAAAACAAAAGCCTTTGGCTAGGTAAATCCTTGAGCCACAGATAAGTGGAGGCTAGGAAAGGACGTAGGTAAATACCATTACACATCTAGCTTATTCTTATATTCTTCTCCAGAGTTGCTTTTCATCACTGTTGGAGACAAGGCACAGAGCCAATGGCCCTCATACAGGATGACTGTTCTTCAGTCACATTTAAAAACTGTGTCGCCAGAGGAAACCAATCGTTTGTCTGGCAGAAACCAGTCATTTATTTGCCCTGAGTGAACCAAAGAGCTCTTCATTAAATGGAACAAAAACATCCCAGAAAGCAGACTGAAGGGCTAGAAACTAACCTGGGAAATACAGAAAAAATCTGAGTTGCCTTTAAAAGGCTTCTAATGGGCCTTCCTCAGTTTGTGCCCACCAGAAACCAGCCTCAGAGCACAACGATCTTTTCAGAGCTTGCTTTTTGCTTTCCTTCAACCATCATTCAGGCTCTTTACCTTGGGGAAGGCCATCAGTCAAACTGTGCTCCTCTTTTTGTTCTGTCTTCTCCATAGGAAAGGAGACCTGTTTGTTTTCCAGCTGAGGAAAGCTGCCTCCTGTACCAGGTGGCGGTGCCTAAGGCTGGTTTGGCCAAGCTCCACCAACACCTCTAGCTACTGTAAATGTATAAATGCATGGTGTAGCTTCCTGAGAGCTTCAGAAGCATCTGCTTCTTATTCAGAAGTGGCTTACCCAGTGTTTATTTTCAGCTCAGAGGAACCCAAAGCCACAGTATATATTATACAATTTCTGCATTATTTTTCCTCTCGATATGTTGCATCCCTTGAGATGTGACAAGAACAGCACAGAGGGGGGAAGAGCAGACCACTTTTTACTCTATGGAAAAATCTTCCCACGTATGTCAGCTGCATGAAAACTTCATTGCTCTTGCACTTCAGAGCAGCAAGCACCAGCTTTGGGCAGCACTGTGCCGAGGGCACTTAGAACAGCACTGCTTACAGCCAGATGGGAGAATGGACATGGCGGTGGTACAACTGGCTTTTATTTTCCTTTCTAGTAAAGCAAGAATGGTATCACTTACTACTATGCATCCTAATGGCAGTAAGCTTCCTAATTCCTGTTTTCTGTGCTGCAAGCTGAAATCTCAAATCATCTCCAAATTCAGACAAGTTGTACAAGAGGAAGAAATTCCAGCCTTGGCATGGAGCATTCTCATGTGAGGATACTATGAAGAAGAAAACATGGCAGAACTGTTCACTAGAATATGGAGCCCAGAAATAAAATCTGTCCAGAGAGCAGAGAGGAGAACCTGCACTATTTTAATTGGCATGGTTTGAATAATGAGGAATACTGCTACAGCTCTTCAAAAGCCCACGTGCCATTGTCACATTAACCTTTAACCCTTCCTGTAACGTAAAAAGCTTCAGCAGACTGCTCCTCACCTGCCAGGTCCATGAACCCATGGTGAGGTGCCAGGTTTGGCTCAGGCTCTTTGCATTCATTGCAGAGCAGGTCAAGAGCTGATGCATGCAAACACTGATAGCCAATCTCTGCATTAGTGCAGTTGCCTAGGTAAGGGTTTTTCAAACAGATTTGTGCTGGGGATGTGTGCCCAGCCACAGCAAATTTATAGTGACCACAGGCTGACAGAGCACTAAAATATTGAAGTCTTTGTATTGTGATTGTACGTGGGAATTGCTCGGTTGGCTCTGAAAGTAGCTATGATTCTATAAATAGTAAGTACTTTATCATTTCTTGCCTACTTTAAACACACAGCTATATTTCAGTCATGATTCAGAGTAAATCACATTGCATGTGAGCTATGGTAGAAATGCTGTGTGCACCAGAGGTACACCCTAAGCTCGTATAAATCAGCACCGCTCCACTGGTGCCTGGGGAAAGGATGCCAATTTCTGCCAGCTGAAGATCTGCAGGGCAGCGTTCGTATCATCCTCTTAAAACTGAGATACAAGTAAACACTGAACACAGTATTGCTCACTGTGCTCCTCACTGTCCTCCTGAGATCAACTGGAAAAAACCAAGCCACACACACACAAATCAGCAACACTGTTAAAGCATTTATTCTCTTCTATGTCATTCATTCCTATAAAAATATTATAAGACTGTGGGTTAGAACTGGTTATGATTTACCATAAATCTCAGAGACACGTAACAGAATATTTTGTTTAGGAATATTACCTGGAAATTAGAAACCCAATGAACCATCGATTTTCTGAATGCTGTGGATCCAAAATTTTTTCATAGCAAGATGCAAATAAGCTCAAAGAAAATTAATGTTTAGCAGAGGGGAAAAGAAAACAGGATCTATATCATATGTAAAGTTACAAAACAAAAGATTAATGAAAACCTCACTGGGAAACTCTAATGGCTGTGGAAGAAAAAAAAAAAACTCATAAAAAGTAATATTAATTGAAGATCTGTGGGGAAATACATAGCTCTTACAGCACAAATGTATTTTCTTCCTTTCTGCATCTGCACAGCTTGCAGTGTACAGCATGCCTTTATTCCAGGTCAGGATTATAACTGGCACTGCAAAGCATGGCTGCACAGAGCCCTAGGTCAAAGGGAATTCTTCAATCAGGAATTCACTCAGGAAAGCCTGGCTTTCCACAGAACAGATCTCTGTGTTTCACCCATCTATGTCTGCACTGAGCCCAGCAAATTGACAGGGGCAGCATTTCTGTCTTGGCCTCAGACAAAAGTTGTTGAGCTCAAATAAAGCTTTACTGTCTTTCCTCTGAGGATGATTGTGGTTGGTGTTGCAGCGCAAACAGAAAGGCTCTCGTACAGCTGCTTTCAAAAGATTGCAAAGTGCCAAAACAATCAGAAGCAGATCTTCATGTTATTCCATGTTCCTGAGCTCTGGTTTACCAACATGGCATCAAAGAGTCAAAGTTCTCTGCTGTCCTGCAGGACAGTGCAACAGGCACAGCCACCGTGCACGTTCACCAGGCAGCACAGTGATGCATCCACAGAAGAGTTAAAGCAGCACCACATAAAAGCAGGCAGCAGTGCTAAAAATAGGCAATGGTTCAAAAAAAAAAAAGAAGAAAAAAGAAAAAAAACCCTCAACTCTTCTTAAATAAATCCATTTATTCCAGGGTTTCATAGAAACTATATAGCTGAAATTGCTACAGGATAATTCCTCATAAGCCTTATAAGAAATGTTGCTGTCCCAGAGCCCCAGTACAAATCCTGGCAAGAATATTGGAGATAACAGATTGGATGCCATGGAAACCGAGACAGACCTAATTTGAGCAGTAACCATTGCTGTTATTTATTTAATTCTGATAAGCCATCTAAATGTAGAATGACTAAAGGTTCCTCTGCACTAAAAATAGCAGGCTGGTAATATTTTAAATCATAAATGGCTCGTGTGTAACAATATTTTGTGCATCTGACATGAACATTTTACATGCACTGTTGAAACCTCAAGATTAACCCTGCTGTGTCTTTTCTATGGTAAGAAGAGTGCCTTGCCCCTTCCTCCTTGTATTAACATCCTGCATCAAGGATGTCTTCCCTCAGGCCAGGCTCCTCCTAGGAGAGCACAAGCTTGGATGTCCCCTCTGCTTTCTCAGCCTTCCCCAGGCTTAAGGTAAATGCTTGAAAAAAGGTAAAACTGGGCCGTAGGAACCAAATTCCCCATCTCCAAATGACATTAAGAATCTTCTGTGATTGTTTGATCTGAACAGTTCCATAAATAAAACACCTTCTGGGGCACGTTGGCTTTGAGCTGGCTGACAGCTTCCATCTGTTTTTTGCACCCCTACCTCCCAGTCCTGGGCACCAGAAAAACAAAACCCTACAGGTGTACATGCACAATTTCTGAGGCTTTGGGATTTTGCAAAGCTGATGTAACGCATCAGGTCTGGAGAAGTGAGAGAAGCGAGGCTGCTGTTTGAGCTGGGAATGGTGGTGCAGATGGCAAAAATAAAGCAGCTGCTGACAGAGCCATGCCATCCAGAAAAGCCCAGAGCAGTGGGCAGGCTAATGATCCTACAGGGCTGGACTTTCTTACCAATTAACACCAAATAGCTCTGATGACATCGCTGTAGTGGTGCCAGTCTAAAGCAGCTAAGCATTTAATGGTGTTCTGGATTTGGTGCAAAAAGCAGGAAAGTGACTAATATTCTTTTCTTTGCAGTGAGCTGAGCTCTGTGCCATTACCCAGCCATTCCTGCCTGCAGAGCAGGGCTGAAGGGGAGATGTCAGAGTTGTTTTCTTCAGCGATTCAGAAGTAGGACTTCAAGAAAGATATTCTGGGCAAAAATCAAAACAGATAAGAATTGCTTTCAGGATCTGTCACACTAGAGTCAGCATATATTTAGCTTCCATTGCTTTCATTTACGAACAGGAAGCAACGCAGATATTTATAGCATCCAAAGACCTTTTCCAATGGATTTTAGCTCCAAGGGTCTGTGCTAGGAGGGATAAATGACGATGTGCTATATTAGTATACAAGGAGCATTCAACCTATATATGGCACAACAAGACTGGTATTATTTTGAAAAGGTACCGGTTGCAACTATAGGGTTTTTTTTACTGTTTCACTGACTGTGTGCTGTAGGACTGTTGCCAGTTTAAGGCTTTAATGGTAAATTATTATGCTCAGAAGTGAAGGATTCATTCATCAGCCAGTGTTTAATCTCAAGTATGTTGTGGCTGCACAGTGAATGTTCCATAACTTGTCATTCACTTCATCAGGGTAAATTAAATCCTGCTGGGCAAGCTCAAGGTAAAAAATTAGATGTGGCAGTTTCCTCTAAAAACCTGTGCAGGGCCACTAACAACCAAGTTTTAGCTGCTACAGAAAGATAAGCTGTTTCTAGTCCAACTTTCCAAAATTAAAAAGTTGTAGAGAGCACATGAGATCTCACATCCTGATCAGCTCTCATCTCATTACTCTGTAAAGACATTCATCTTCTGAAGAGTATCTGATGGCTGCTTTTCATAAAGGAGATCTCTCCTGAGCTATCCAACTAACAGCTAAGAAGTATTTTCTGAAAGGATTTTTGTTCAGATGGATTCACAGCGCGATAAAAACACGGACTACACAAATATAATAGAAAGACGTTGAATAATTTCAAGCTGAGATTTCACATAATAGATGTCAGAGTGCCTATATTTAGCCATCCAAATCTATACTTAAACTCTTACATAAAAATGGCCAACTAGAAATTCACTATTGGAATTTGGTTGATGGAGCTCGTATCGTTGTTGGCATGAGTTTGTTGCTGCCATTTCATTTTCCAACTCCCTTTAATCCTTCTCCTTTATGCCACTAAGCTTCTCCTTCCCCACTATCCTTCTCCGCCTCTCTGTAAGGATATGTGAAAGCTGCATTTAGCTTTAGGAAGATGCCTGGCCAGCAGCACAATGAGGTCTTTGAGAATATGGACCAAGATTCCAAAGGCAATCTGAAACCTTCTATGACCTGAAAGTACTGATGTGGTGCAGCACTGTGTGCCCAGCTCCGTTGATCTCTGGCGACCTCCACTACCACCCAACCAGCTGTAGTGATTCCCCAAGAACACGTGTCTAGTTAACCAGTCCCTTGAATAGTGCACAGCATAGTGTCCTTGATTTCAACAGACAAATTTATGAGTCTGTAGACTGCACCCATACAGACCAATATGTGCAAGGTGACAATTTGTCCCCAACAAGTATAACACACTGATGTTTAGCACCAAAACATTTTATCACCCTTTCATTGCTCCAAAGCTGAAGAGATTTAATTACACTGGATGACATAGGAAGAAACAGATAATTCTGTTAAATCCAGGGCTGCTTTTGACATTCAGAAAGACACGAGTGTATTGAAACAAGTGTAAATAAGGTTAACATATCAAGAGAATTGCTCCTAAAATTGAGAAGTGCAGTCATCTGCTGACAATAATCTATTCTCTGCTCTCAGAATCATAGCAGGGCCATGGTGATTGTAGTTATGGTTGAGTCAGCACTTCCATTATGAGCCACCACTTTCAAGAATTTATGTCTTGGTCATTAAAGCAAAAAAAATCTTGGCTGGAACTTCCAAACAGGCTCCTTAGGTCTGATCACGCCCCTGCTCCCCACCTGGCACTATCAGCTGTTCCTGCACAGCACGATAACAAGGCACTCTGGCACAAAATTACTAGCATCTGAATTGCTTTGCACGACCAAGAACAACAACTGAAGGGGCAACAGTTCAGCAGATCAGTCCCTGCAAAAACACAGGATTCTGGATGTCCAAACCCTGTTGGAGTTGGAGAATTATTTGAGTTTGTTTCCAGAAATTCAGTCTGGCAAATGACTCCTTATCTGCGCCCAAGTAGCACCACAACAGAATCGGACACGTTACAATCTGAAATCACAACTGTTAGGTTTGCAAAGGCAAGGCTTTTCTTTTGCCTTAAAGACAGTTCTTGTGGGTTTTATTGTGTTTGACTCCTGCTTGAGCAGACACGCAGCCTGACAGTTCTTTGTGGTACAGCATTCACAAAGCTATTGCTGGGTATGTAAGAAATCATTTGTCTACATAGGCTAGATCTTCTGCAATGAAGAGATTATTCAGTGTCTATCAGCTTAGC
Source organism: Lagopus leucura (assembly GCF_019238085.1). Classification (NCBI taxonomy): domain Eukaryota; kingdom Metazoa; phylum Chordata; class Aves; order Galliformes; family Phasianidae; genus Lagopus; species Lagopus leucura. The sequence continues at coordinate 3,061,228 of NW_024962270.1, forward strand.
AACAGGAAGAGGGACTTTTTATCAAGAGAGGGAACAAAAGAGCAGTAGTGTGCGTGTCAGCTGGCTCAGCACCCTCCTGCAGGAGCACAGGGAAGTTTAACCCAAGATTTATGTGAAGGTTCTCCACCTGGCATCAAGTCAGACTGCAGAGTTACTGAACTGCATCGCGTGGGTGAGTTGTGAGAGCCACCAAATAACACGCACTGGAAGTTACACCAAAGGCTCACATTAATCACTGCTTTGCGCTGCCAGCCTGGCTGCTAAGGCAGCTTCTACTCGTAGAGGCCTCTCCTGCCTCACAAAGATTACCATGAGTTAATTTGAAATGTTAATTTTAAACCACTTATTCAGAGCCTACAAGGGGGTTGTGTGCAGCAGCATGCAATAAACGCAACTTACAATAACTTGAACTCTCTTCACCAGGGCCAGTCCATTGTGGATGGGTTATTTTGGTCCTCCTCAGTGTTAAAAGAGCATTACATCATGACCTACTTTTGACCAAGTCCTTCCCACACATCAAGGCTTCCTGGGATGGGAAGAACTTTTTTCAATAGCTCTTCTGCACATTTCTTGCTGTGTGTGTTAGCTAACCTGCTTCCTGGCATGGGGCTGCACTGCCTCCTGTCCTCCCTGCTCTGTTGGGCATCCCAAAACTCAAGGATTTCTGACTGTTCCTACCTACGTGCTCTGCTGGCACAGCTGAGGTCTAAGCGTGTACTGCAGTAAGAACGATTTTGTATGCGTTTATGCAAAGCCTTAACAAGCTTTGTGTTTTCACTCCATTTTTTCTGTGATCTTTTTTCCCCGAGGGAGGTTTCATTCTGTTGGTTCTCACCTCTAGTCCTGAATTACTACATTTGTTTTGCCTCTTTCTTATATTCTTTCCAAAGCCTTCGGAACCGCATCCATTTCTCTTTGTCAGCATGTTTCTTTTCCTCCTGTGATCCATTGTGGCCGTCATTTACTTTCTAATGACATTCAAATGGAAGTGCCTGCTGTCAGGCTAATCGATGCTAATAACATAATTTAAATGATTGACTAGTCTTCAGAGACTGTGTTTAGTTGCTTTCTATGTTTAAAAAAAATGAAGAGAAACAAAGCTAAAAGCCTTAGACCTTAGATAAATCAGGCATGTGTAATTTCAACCAGAAAACACCTCACAGCAACTAGTTATGTAAATATTGAGCGTGTCTCAATGAAGTGCAATTCATCTTTTCTCTGGCTTTTCCTAGCTAGAGCTAAATATTGCCATAGGGATATTTTTAAGTTAAACGGAAGAATGAATTTAAGCCTCAATGGGAGGCTTCAACATGGCAGAATATTTAAGTCCTTGTGTAACTTTAAAAGGGCATGAATAGTCCCACTGAAGTCAATGGGATTTAATACACATACTTTAGAGCCAAGTTGAATCACAGCCTGAACAAATGTTGGTTTCATCTTACAGAATTGTGTGACCTGATACCCTACTTCCTAATGTGCCTGAGCTCTGCTGACTGCTTTCCATCTCATACAGCCTGAGCATTAAACCCAAATCCTGTTTCACTTGCAGTTTAATAGGACTCCATTTTTTTTTAAAGTCACATTCCAGACACATCTTATCTTTTTACCTTCTCTATTAGTAGTAACGCCAGATATCACTATCATAAAACAAGATTTCAGGGAAAACTATTTGCCAGTCCATTTGCTTTATGTGCTTGTCAATCATTAAAGTGTCATCACTGTCAGTATGCACATTTCTGCACAGCAGCAGGAGGCACAGAAAAGAATTAAAACACAAATGTGAACCTTTTTGTGTTTTACCACAAATGTGAACAGGAAGCCTGTAGGAACTCTCATAGTAGAAGCAGCAGCCATGGGGATTTGTGCCTCTAGGGATGGACACGGTCCTCATCTGACTGCAAGGAGTGACACTGGTCATGCTGGGAACTCATGCACCATTGTGGCAGGGGCAACAGAGAGAGAGCAAGGACAGAAATGCCTGCAGTGCTCTCGTTCCTGAACTGCTGGCATCCCAGCTGCAGCTGCTGCCCTGCCTAGCTCTGCCATGCTTCAGACCAACCATCGTGCTTTGGCTTCTAGAATGAGGCCAACAAAAGCTACAAGTCATTGAGGTGCCTGCCTCTGCACATCTCCAGGACTTCTTGTATGCAAAATTCTTTCTCTTGAAGTAGCATTGTGACCTATAAGAGCATCAGAGAGGGAAAGGAAGGCTGCACATTGAGCACTGTGCTGCAGGTGCTCCATCTCAGTGTCCCACTCTCTTCTTTAGCCCAGGAGGACATTAGGCAGCGCCAGGAACACACCCACATCCCTCACCCGTGGACCCCTTTGCCTTCAGCATCCTTCATTCCACCATATGGATGCAGAGGAGGAGCGTGGGCTGAGGCACTTTCTCCATACAAACTACACAGGGGGTCAACCTGAGTCCAAATGCTTGTCATCCAAATCACAAATTAGCCTTACATTCTAGCAGGTCTGAATCTGTGGGCTTTAAAAATGGGGAGGAGGAGGTGAACTCTCACCCAGGCAGAGGATAAAAGCAGAGATTTAAATATTAAACTCTCCTTGTCTTTGAAAGAATTGGATACACATATGATAGGATTCTTTCCGTGGGCAAAATTTCTCTGTACCTTTCAAATCGGCAGCACCACAGAGAGTTTTAACCATTAACAACAGAACTTCACAGCTGTGAAGGACACACAGCTTCATCCTTACCCTGTTGAGAAGGTTTTCCAAGTTTCTGCTACCAGAAAGAGAACAGGCAAGCTGAGCAAACCTGTTTGCTTGCCAATTTAAGGATTACAATTCATCTGAATGCTATGGCTCTGTACACCAAAGCAACTAAAATATTGACAAGGCTACTTCCAGGACTGATAGTGTTGCTAAAAAAGAACTGCAGTAAATAGGGCAATTGACTGGAAGCTAAAACGGTGTATGCTTTCTGGGCTAAAAAAATCCTCCAAAGATATTTATTAATTCATTATTCAATGATGACGTGCACAGAGCTGTGCACACTTAAACATAAGATGCTGCTGTAGCAGCTTCTTGAAATTCTGATTTGCGTAAAATATTTAGTCCATTTTCATTCTAATTACGGTGCCGACAAGAAGGGAAGCCATAGACCTAGGAGAGGAAAACCACATCTAATTGAAATGAGACTTTACCCCAAGCCTACAGGCAAAATCTTGTAGGTGCTTTTAAAGCCTCCGCTACATGTTAGCCATTTGCAGCAAACAGCTGCAGGGCAGATCAGAGCCAGCACAGCTTGTGAGGTGAGATGCGTCAGTCATCATAGTCAAGACTTAGAGGTAAGATATAAAATGCAATGAACCTCTATGAAAAGCAAATCAAGCTACTTGGAACCCACTGTGCTTCCAAGCTGGGCTCTTCTGCTACTTGAGTGGCGATAATTGTACATCTGGCAGCAAGGATTTGAGCTCAGAAGCAGCTCTCCAGTCATTTCTCAATTGCAATTGTGATGGGAGGATGCCAGAGCTGACCAGCTGAGAAACAACAGGATCAAAAGACTAATCTTTCTGAACACTGTGATACTATTTATCTCGAGTTCCAGGTTCTGATGGCCCAGGATTTTCAGCTCTTGATTGCTTTTCTCCTTCTGTTTGCCATCCCACTCACTCTTCCTCAGCCAACAAAGGATGCTATCCACAGAAAGACACTGGGGAGAACTGTGGTAGCTGCAAATCAAATTCCAAATGTTGTGACTATATTGATTATTTTTTTACTCTATCCAGTAATTAAAGTGCTGTTTAGACAGTGCAGTTAAGGATTTCCAAAGCTCTTCCTTTCTGCTTGGCCAACAGACAATTGACCACAGTATTGCACCAAATCCTCCTGTAAGCTGTCAACCATGGTACACAGTGGGAAGTGCAGTCTGAAGTCTGGGAAAGCTGGTGGTGTGTTGGGGAAAGCACTGCCCTAAGACACTCTTTGCAAATACACTGCAGCATTTCACAGTTCCAGTGCAAGTGCAAGGAAAACCATTCTCAGTAGATTTGCTGCTGTGAAATAGTATGAAGTGACTCCAGAGAAGAGATGAGCAGTTGCAGACTCAGATTACTAGATTTCTAGAGCTATTTGCAAAGAATATGAAGTAGATCTGTGTGGCTCTTCCCACCTGCACAAGCATTATGAGTAAGTTTGTAACTTTTTCCTGCTTTACTAATGCTGTTTTCATTAAGAAATGGCAGCACTTGGGTGGTACCCGGTCCTTCACACAGTCTTCCCTCTGGAACAACCCTGACTCATCCCAGTGAGTCAGGCTACCATTCACTTCAGTTGTCTGATCACTCTGAACTTCAAGGCTTGGATGACTGCATAGACCTTTTCACTTATAAGTGTCCCAAATTAATCTGTCCGTTCATTAAAAACCATGATGACCTGAAAACACTCTGAACCAGAAATTCTTCCTTGCCTTTAGGAGCTACAACAGATCCCTGTATTCACTGTGATCTGTAGACTACCCTGAGTTCTGAAAGTGAGACTATTTGCTTAGGAAGTCCTTGATTTACACAACTCATCATTTTAGATCAGAAATAAAAAGCTGCCCAATGGATACCCCACCAAAACTGACCCCACTCCTCAGTAGAATCCCTCAGTGAATCTGAGGGAATGTACTGCATTTGCATTTTGCTGGCACTGTTCTGCCAACTGAAATTTCCAGCTGTAAATTACATTTGAGAAGATGTGCAAATATTTTAGGTGCATAATCAATATGCTGTAGATGACAAATTACAAAGTAGGAAAGGAATAGCTGGCCATAAAGCATGGCTTTAATGCTAAATTAAGAAGTCTAACACAGTGACAGCTACCATCACGCAACGCAGATATCTCATTCACTCTACTAGTGAGTGCATTATTTGAAAGAAACATTTATACTTTGTCTTTGCCTGCTTACCAGAACCCATCACATCGAGCATCCCTCCATCTTTAAAATAAAAAGCGGCAGCACTCCCACTTCATACTCCACACAGAGAAGATGGCAAAGATGTTTGAACATCTGAAGAGCCATGGTGAGACCTGAAGTACTCAGCAGGTTTTCAATCACTTGCACCACCTGTGATCACAGCCCTTCTCCTTGCACCTTTATATTTTCACCACTGCAGGAAGAAGTATAAGTAGGACAGGAGATTTTTGCCTAGAGAATTGTTCCTGAGATCAATCTATCTGCTGTGGTTGCCCCTAAATTCATCAAATTTCCCTGTTTCCTGGGGTTTGGATAAGGACCACATCAACTAAAACTTCTGTCTTAGGGGACTGCCTGTGCATTCTCTTGATGTACGTAAGTAAATGAGATGAGCCTTGCAGCTTCTCTTCTTATCTGTGGTGCATGGGGGAGGTAAGGAATTAGTTTGCAGTCAACACTATACAATTTTTTCATTTAGAAGGGTTGAGGTAAGCAACCAGAATCAGAGGTGTGGAAATGAGAGGCAGAGAGGCATTTGCCGCAAGAATTTGATGGAGCAAGGCATTATTCCCTTTCAAGTGTGAGAATAGCAGATGTGTTTTGAAGTCAGCTCCTCTAGTGGAGGAAAAGGTGCTGAAATCTGACTTTTTTTTTGAATCAGAGAGAATAAAAGAGACAGTAAAAATGACTGTGAATGAATGATTGGTCTGTCTCTCTCCTACATAAAAATACCATTAGCTCAGTTCATGTGCCACACGTTATTTACTGACTATGTCACTGAGAAGCCTGTGTTCTCCACTCTGAATGCTGCTGCTGAATGCACAAATGTGTTTTTCCAAGTGTAGGTCGAGGCAGGAGTGGCCCTCCCCAGCAGTTGCTAACACAGTTACTGGAATCAGTTCTCTGTTTAACCAGCAATGGCAGCAGACAAACAGCTTCTACTGGCACCCGAAGCTCTCAGAACAAAGCACGCCAGAGGTGTTAACAGTGCAGAGCTGTCTCCTGACAACACTGAAACCTCCCTTGTTGATGCAGGGAGCACTTGTGCCCTAGGAGCTCTTAGCAGGCTGGATATGAACTTGGGCAAGCCACAAATCTCAATACTGTGGCCCTGGCAGGCTCCACACCACCACCACTGATGAGGAAAGCAGAGAGCAGTGTAGTCATGCCAGACACACCATTGCTTCTAGAAGTCTATGAGCAACACTAAGAGCTGTCATGTTCACTTGGTCATTCCTAGCAGGTAAGCTGAGCTGCTGGCAAAACTGCCATGAGATGAGGCTTACCTGTCAAGCAAGCAGGAACAGGATAACGCCCTTCTTTACTGAAGGGATAGCAGAGACCAACACTTAACAAAGTATATACAGTAGTTATTACCATTTTGTTTGGTGTAGCAGTGATGAAAGCTTCAACCTGCATCCTTTAGATCTGAAGAGGTCGCCTAAAGTGAGAGGGATGGACCCTTTCAGTGCCAGGACAAGGGGAGAGAACACATCATCAGATTGTTCCTCTCTATTTTCCCCTTGTGAGAATCCATCTGGAGTACTGGGTCCCAGTCTGGGGCCCATGTCACAGGAAGATGTCAAGTTTTTGGATAAGGTTCAGAGGTCACAATGATGAAGACGATCAGAGGGCTGGAGCACCTCTCCTATCAAGACAGGCTGAAGGAGCAGGGCTTGTTCAGTCTGTAGAAGAGAAAGCTGTGAGTATTTAAAGGGAGATTATAAGTGGGAGGGAAATAAACATTTTATATGAGTAGACAGTGATAGGACAAGGGGGAACGGTTTTAAACTAAAAAAAAGAGAAGATTTAGATTAGTTGTCAGGGGCAAATTTTTTCTCTGAGAGTGGTCAGGTGCTGGAACAGGTTACCCAAGGAGGCATTTGAAACCAGGTCCTGGGAAGCCTGACCTGGTGTTTTAATCTAACAGTTGGCAACCCTGCTTGCAGCAGGGGGGGGTTGGAACTTGATGATCCTCAAGGTCCCTTCCAACCCGAGGCATTCCATGATTCTATGGCATCAACATACACATTACAGAAATAGCTGCTTGTTTGCTCAGGATGGGGCTAGGGCCTCCAGGCACTGGCTGCAGCAGCTGCAGACACAAACAAGCCAGCAACAGCAATCATCAGCACCATTTCACCAGGAGCTTCACCTCCTCTTGGTTGTTGTCTCTGATTTTGCAGCCCACCAGCCATTTGCTTCCATTATTGCCAGCCAGATTAGGAGCACAGACAACAAACGGGGCTACACGGAGTCACTGTTCAGTTTGCTGTGCCCTGAGAGCTCACCTGACATAAGACGATCTGTTTCCCTCATAACCACTCAGGAGGTGTGGAGAGATGCAGAAAGCAAAGCAAATCTTATTGCAAGAGACATTTTGCAATGTGAAAACAGCATCAAGACTAACTCCTGTGTTCAACCAACCACTGTCAAGGCAGAATAGAGGTCAGTCAGCATTCCAGCTGAACCTAAGCAAGATCTCTCAAAAACTGAGCCCCTGAATAATCAGCTCAGACATATTTATTTATAGAAATATAAAGTTTTAAAAACATTTCTCAATAAATAGGACCTTGGGTTCCACTGCATAATAACAAAATATGAGGAATAAAAATAGGTAGAGAGCCCTCCGGGAAAGAAAGAAAAGTGAGCATTACATCTGTTTGTGAAAATGCTTTTCCTGTAAAATAATCTCCTTTAAGCACATTGGCAGCAGTTTGTTTGGCATAAAGCAGCATCCTCAGGAGTGGGCAATTTTTGGAAAGGTAATTAAGCCAGAGGTCAAAACACATCTGGGGAAGTAGGTATGGCAATTACTTAGCCTTGATGCTTAACAGTAGCTGACAGGCAAATGTATACAGTACCCTTTCGGGTGGTTTAGGCTTCTATTTTCTTACTCCACTGGCTTTATTGCTTCTAAATCAGCTAAAATCTAGCCTACAATCAAACTGCCTTTTCCCCTTGTAGTTAGACTAAAAAGACTTTCAAAAAGACAGGCTTCCAAAACTCTGGGAAAACGATGGTCCAAAACCAACCCAGTCTTCAGAGCACTCCTCATTCCGATCCAGGTTTCTTTAGGTCTCCCCAGTGCCCATCAAAGTTCTCATTTGCAGCAAAAGAAGCCAGCTTGGTATGGACAGTGTCTTTCAATAATTTTTGGCATGGAAACACATGGAGTTCTGTGCCTAGACAGCTTAACAGAGAAGAGCCACACCAGGGCGGAGAAACATGGAGTTCAGAAAATAAATAGATGCCCCAAGAGCACAGGAAGCAACATAGGTTCTGGCCTCCATCAGCAGCTCCTAGTCAGTTTTGGACAAAAGCTACTTGCAAATTCAACGCTGTCTCTGCTTTGATCAAGAGGTTACTCTAGATGACTCCCTCAAGTCTCTTTGCACAAATGGGTATTTGGCTTCCCAGAGAGAATGTTCACAGGAGTACAGCCTGACTCCAGCCAACCAAAGAACTGTTTTCCAGTGGTTGCTGGATGAACCTGTAGGGAGCTGCACCCTCCAGCCCCATGGGAAGAAGCTGGCTGTACCATTTGCTGCACACAACAGGGCAGCACTGGCACTGGAAAAAGCATGAAGGGAACACCCAGAATGCTTCTGCTGATGCTAGAAATGAAAAGGATCAGCAGAGCAAGATGCAAAGAGGAAAAGAACAAAGGGAAAATAGAAACTGGCACATGTAGAAAAAATCTGCAGGCACCCTGCCTTCACAAGTCTTCAACCAGCCCTGCTATCCTGAGATGGCTAACTCACTGAAATGGCAGTGGGTCTGTTTGGAACCCTATCTGAAAGCCTACGGACAGGTCTCTGTGGCTCTTCATGTACAGCACCTTTTTGCGTAAGAGAGAAAAATCTGCTTTAAATCACTTCAAACTATCAAGTTAGAGAAGCGCCTTCAAATCTGCATTATTCCCAACGTGCAGCTTCACCCCACTACAGTTAAATACATAATGGCTTTGATCTCAAGGGAAATGAGTGTGAGATAAGTGCTTCCCCTGATAGTTAACAATGGAGGTTTCAGTGGGCATCAGATAACGCTAGCTGCTAAATGGGCTGCCTCCTGTAGAGGCAGTAGACTGTAATACTTGATTTCATCTTCCCCTGTCATTAGTCCCATATGCATGGCTCGCTTCGTATTGCTAGTCAAGAGGATAAGGCTGTGAACACCAGGCTCCACAGAGACGTGAAGTGAAGCAGTGTTATGCCAAGAAAGGCAGGCAGGATGATTCAGAGTTGCTTTCAAATTACAGGCTTCTTTCAAAGTGGCAGCCATCTGCAGTCATGCAAGCTGCAAGACAAGTGTCTAAGGGAAACAACTTGGTTTCTTTACTAAATGAAGTGGAAGAGGCACCTTACTCACCCTCACCTGCTCTGCCACTGTTCCCATTAATTTTTAGGGCTTCATGTTGAATAAGAAATAGAGCTCCTGGTTTAAAACCATCCTCTGTCCTTCCCTCTGCACAAAGTCAATGATAAAAAAGAAGAAAAAATTAAAGCTTTGATCCTGAAGACTCCTAGAGAGGCTTTTATCACCTTTCACGGAGACCTGATGGTGAAATGGGTTCCTGTCAGCACAAAGCTACCGAAGCCACACAATTCTCCCCCAGATTGTCAGGTTTCAGATACTCATAAAGGAGTGGGGAAGCCCGTAGGACTTTTGTGTCTTCTACCTTCATACAGGGTGAGCAGAGTTGTTTTGAACCTTCCATCCAAACTGCATAGCCAAGGGCCATAGGTCTTCCCAGGGCATCATTTCTGAGTAACAAACAATTCTAAATCTCTTTAAGAATCTCTAGCAATGGCACCTGACCATAACTGCCAATGACCAGTCACTCGTATTATTTCCAGCAAGGAAGCTTCTTTTCAAATTCCATGATCTTGTTAGAGCTTTGTCTGCTATTTTGAAAAGGTTCCCCTTACAACCTTTCATTCCAGGTACAGGAAATTAAAATTTGCCTTGGCTAACACAGAATTGTTATTCTAATATCTAAGCAAATAGCTCAGGTTTCTTAGAATAAAGCACGTTAATCCACCCTTCTATTATTTTAGCACGTCTTCGGTAAGGGGAAACTGATGAACCACAACTCTTTCTGTAAGGTTCTGCAGTACCAAATCATGCACTTGCAGAAGTCAAAGTGCATGTATTGCATCAACCCAAGTATCTTCAGCAAAAGATCTCACCCAAAGACACTACATCAAACTCCTTCAACACGGTTATGTTCCCCTTAGTCTGTAGTGCTAGGAAGGAAGTAATTTTTTCCTCTATACTTCAACACATTCAGCCTAATTCTTTGAGTTTCCTTTCAGATAGCATCAACAATATAAAAAAAATTGTGATTCTCTGCATACACCCAAAATCTGTTTTATTTGCATTTGCTTGAAGCATAAACACCAACCACTTAAAAGCATTCCTATTTGAAACAGGTAAAAAATAAAAAGACAGAAAAAGAAAGCAACAAGAAAGAAGAGCCCATTCCCTTTACACATCTAGCATGCAGGGCTAAATTCATTTTTATTTTAAACCACTAGCTGCTGTCTGTTATAAAGTGTACCACAACGGCTACAGCACAGAAGACTACAGAGATTGGCAATAATGCCATTCTGGGTGATATAAAAGGAAGAAATGGTTGAGGTTCCCAACAGATTATTCATTCATCTAGGCATTGGCAGAATGGGGATGCATCAAATTTGCAAGATGGTGAAAACAATGGAGAGAAGTGATGCTTATGAGTGGCTCAGGCTTATTTTTCACAAGGGTTTCTTCTAGTTTTAGGCTCCCTTTTATTAAAAGGGATGCATCAACAGTGAGATACGCTTAACATTAATCATGTATGTCAGATCCTGCAGAACATTTACATATACCCAGGTCTGTGCTGAAACGTTATAGAAAGACCCCCACTGGAATAAGTCTTTGATCACACCAAAATGCTATTTCTGTTCCTAGAGGTGATTCAGCAATCAGCTCACAGAGCTTTTATTTCTACAGCTGAGGACCAAAGGCCTCAAAGATATGCAATCAGCTTTGCTGAAAGATCAGAAGTAAAGGACTAAGGGGCTCTGGGGCTAGCTGTAAAATCAAAGAGAGAGGTTCCCATTTTGCTTCTGTTTCATTTTGCAGATCACCTTGAGGGATTTGGACCACTTCTTGAGTTGGCAATGGGTCTTTCCACCCAATATGCTCTTCCTTTAATTAGCATAAATCAAAAGCCTTGATAAACCTTCTGCTTTGTGGTCATATATTTGTGTCCCCTACATGCTCCAGTCCCAGACTGCATACTTTTCCATTCAGTTGCTTTTATAAGTTCTTCTTTTAAGCTTTTTTTTTTTTCATCACTTTTCCCCTCCCCTACCTGATCCCCATTCCCTCTGCTGCTGGGCAGTTCCCCAATTCTTCCCTAACTCTGAGGCAAGAGCTCATCTCTAAATTCTAGCCCATACTTATTTATGGGTGATCTATTACCTTCTTTCTTACATCTCTATTCCTTTCCTCCTGCAGGATGTGAAATTCAGATGAAAACAACAGTTACAACAACAAACAAAGAAAAAGGACCCCAAAATCCCCCACAGGTTCTCAAGGTGTGCACACTGGCAAGATGTAGATTTGTTCTTTTCTGTGGATAAGCATTTTGTAGTTTTTAAGAGGAAACCAGACGGGAAAACTACAGACAAGAAAAACAGACGTCTGCACCAAGCTCAGCTTGCTTAGGGCTCTACAGAGGCTGTGCAGGAAAAAAGATATTACTCAGATTTAGCTCTGAATAAATTACCTTCTGGAAAGCTTACATTCCTTCCACAGCTAAAGAGAAAGAGTTCTGGTTTGTTTGAGAGGCACACACAGCAATTTGTTTACCTCTGATGAGTTTGTCACCATTTAGAGCAACAATGAAGGCAGAAATGGCATTTAAAACATTCACTAGACAGATTAGAGACATTAATTAAAATTTGTTTTATTTCAGACACGATAATTTGTTTTCCTTCATTCTGCCATCGACAGTTTTGGTGCCACCTTATCTCTGCAATGGAGCGTAACTACAGCAAGCCTTTCAGCTGAGATCTCAGTTACGAGTTATTGTCTTCTGGCAGCAGACAGAGAGCAGCTGGGCCACCTAGAAGACACTTATTACCTGAGATAAGGCAGAGGGGATGCTCTTAAAGGCTCAACTGGCAGACTCATGAGGGCTCAAACTCATGTGTTGAGCATGCATGGCACAGACAAAGCATCTTGGCTGAAGACAAACTGCATTCTCTAGTTTGATACTTGCTTACCTATGAAATCACACGTTGTGGGAAAGTCCTACCTCATTTAGTAGATAATGTCTTGTATCAAGCCTGTTTATTCCTCCATCTCCTGGATGATTTCACCAAGAACTCAGTTAAATAGGGTAGCTTTAATGCATGACAGGAAAACATCATCCCTTCTTTGCAGAGACCCTCCAACAACATGGCTGGTCTTATTTATTATTACAGGGTGAGCCTGGAAGAAGTGTCATGGCGACGGATTCGTTCTCCAGAAAAACAAAGCTGTGTATTCTGACCCTGGCACTCATACAGGCAGACTATTATAGTGTCTCTATCTCCCCTTCTTCCCCTCTGTGGGTTCCTCCATGTGGAGAAGTTTCCCTATGCTGCACGTTGGTACAGATGCCCCCTGTGCAGCTCCTATCTCTGCTGAATCCTGCGTGCATTAGTGGAATACAAAAATAATACATATTTTTTCAGGACTTTCCCGTAAGAATCCTATCTTAAACATTCACTGCTGAGTGATTAAAACAACCTAACACGCTCCTTCTAGCTATGGTTAATCCAATGACCTTCATAGAAAGATAACCTTGCAGAAGTTTATAAATGAGACCATTTTCCATCATAAGCTAATTTTATTTGGGAACTCACATTTTAAATGAACATTTCTTACCATTCCCCTCTTCCCAGGAGGTCACTGCACATCCCCAGGCAAAGCAGTGCCCACTTCATGTGCACACAATGTTCAGGGGGTCCTTTTCCAGCTGAAAACTCAATGCAGATTAAATTTGAAGTCCTATTCTCTAACTACTTACATGTCTTCACCACTATTGATTACTGTGTGGAAAGTTCTTTTAAAGATTTTAAGCTTCTTTATTTTTTTGAAAAAGAAGAAGTACAGGTAGTTCAATCAGTGCACAGGGAGGTAATCAAGTTATCATCCTCTGAGATTACAGCAGGCCTTTCCTACATCGTTTAAGCAAATGAAAAACTGAAGCTAAAACAGACGAATGAACACTCTCAGAGCTCACCTCTACAAATGCCAAGAACCCAATTTTTGCAGCAGCGTGGTGGATCTGCTCAGACAAATACTACTATTGCTCCTATAGTGTCAACCCATGCTGAGAAAGCCACAACACCTAAAGGCCAAAGGATGTTTAAAGAAACAAATACCAAGACTTATTCTAGCTGTACTACATGGAAGATGAAAGTACTCTTCATTTTTAATCAAATGGATTTTGTTTTCCTCCTTACAACGGGTCTGAGCCTTCTGACTTGCTGCAGAGTAGAGATGCCACTAATAAATACTGAAAGACTCAAAGCTTTAAGTGAAATGAAGGATTTGTTGGATAACATTTCACTTTCCTTAAGCTGTTCACCATTAGAATTGAATGCTTTAATTTTATGCTGATTGCTTGCAGAACTAATGTTGAGACATTTTCCAAAGAAACACAAGAGCCAGGAAAGCAGTCTATAAATAACTGCCTTGGAAATAAACTTCTGTGAATTGGACATAACCCAGATCAGATTTTCAAGTGTGTTGTAAATTACCCACAGCCAGAGCATAGGTCAAAAATATTTACTCGCATTGAGCTTCGTTCCTCAGATTCAACTCCCAGGAGTATTTTAAATCCAGAGCAGATAATAGAGAGGCCTGAAATTCAGTTCTGCTTGCCCTCAGCCCTGTGTAGTTATTTATTCCTGTACTGATACAGCAGTATTATGTCCTGGTCTTGCACTAGTGCATGTCTCCCTACAAACCCAAATCATCATATGAGTTTTCCACTATATTAATACAGAATGGATTGCTTGTGATTAAAGATCACTTATGATTAGACCTGACTTGAAAAGCATTACAGCAGCATTAGAGAAATGCAGGAGAACAGAACTATGAAGCAGGAAGAGAACTGGAATCACACTTCTGGCATGAAATGAAGGCAGAACTTGGCCCTAGATCTACAAGATCAAGGTGGTAGCTGGACAACTTGAGTAAGGCTGTGTTCCTGCTCTGCATTACTTGCACAGTGCAACCTGAGCTGGAACTCTTGGAGCCTCAAAGAGAAATGCTTGGGACCATATTCATTTGTAGGAAGAACATACGGAGTATTTACCTGTCGAGGCTGTGTTCATGACTAGGAACTGTGCTGCTTTTTAGGAGGAATCTACGCATCTTCGAACTCTTCATGTTTCCATGAGTTGGAAATAGCTTTCAAGGTAAAAGCTGATGCAAAGAAGCAGCCATCAAAAACCCTTGGGAGATGCTTTATGTGATTTCTAAGATAATCCTCTGCAGTTTCAAATTATGATCTAAGCCTGAGCTGTGGAACTCATGCATTTTTTCAAAGAGATGAGCCTAATTTAGATAGAGTGTCTCACATATTAGACATAGCATCTTTTTGCTGGTTGTGTTTCCATGCATGTGAGACATTCCACTTGATTTAAGAAGTTTACAATGTGCTTCAACTCAAACAATATATTCATAATTAGTCATATGGCCTTAATTGCAAAGAGGGCTAGCCAAACCAAGATAGAAGTTTGCTAAGGTAAGATAGGTAAGGTAAGATAGCTGCTTTTTAACGTGACTTTGCATTAGTTTAAATGCAAATTAACGCAGCCTTCATGAAATAGAGTTGTGGGCTTTTTTAGAGCTGGCAATCAGAACACCCAACCATCCATTATTGATGGGTGATTAACAAGAGAAGTACAGCAGGGCAATAGGTCCTGTGGACTGAAGAGAAAACCCAAGTAGGTCAGCTGTGCCAGAAAGGCCTATTCATTCTCAACTGTGAACTGTTCATTGCATCACACACTTCTGACATTCCCAAGAAAATCTGCAGTGTCTCACTGTAAAACCAGACCAGTGGCTTCATCCACCATATGCACTGATTTTAGCAGATAACAGGGACTGCATGGTCCCTTACTCCGAATTACATCAACAAATTTACTGCTTTGTTCAGTAGGTTCCAGAATTATGAAGAGGGCTTCTAGTTTTTCCAAGTTCCCTTCCAAGTCAGTCAGCTGGAAGTGTTGGTCTGAGATCATATTATTTAAGCATAAGGCTTAAATAAGGTTTCAAGTGCAGCTGATCTGAGTACCCACGATGCAAAAGCTGGCTGGTGGTATCAGTTAGGGACACACAGGTTAGAAATATCCTTATCTCTTCTCTGCATATCCTCCCCTTAGATGTTAATAGCACAGACTTCTTGGATTCTGAAGGGGAAGAAAGCAAATTATAAAGATAGCAGAAAGAAAGGAAGGAAGAGGGGGCGATTAAAGCACAAGGATGCCCTGCTACAAGGAGAAAACAGAAATATTGGATGGAAAATGGTCAAAGCAAATTAAACAAACAAAGGCATAGTCACAAGCACTGACAGAGTAAATGGATGAAGGAAGAATAATTAACGTTAGTAATTTTAGCTTAATATGAAGTGCGAGGTCTAAGGCTGTGGTAGGCCTGGTTGTGCTGGCTGAGACTTGTTTCACTCCAATTTAGCTATCCAAAATAAAGTCTGAATAAAGCAAGAGGCACCTCGATCACCCAATAGAAGACATTGGCGCAAAACAGGACGAATCCTCTCCCGTGAGAGAAAGAGGAAACAAGCTCCTCTGATCGTCTGGGTGCTGCTGGCTGGAGTTAACCTCTCTGTAAACAGAGTCTTGATACAGGAGCATTTCTCAAGACTCTACACTATTTATACCATCAGCAGATGGCGGTGATGGGTTTACTGGAGGATCGAGAAACATCTTGCAGAGATGTGTTTCAAAGCAATCTCCAGAGCTCACGTTTGTGTCAGCAAGCCTGCAGCAGGACAAGCCTCTGTCCTATATATGTACCTGGCCTATTATAAAGATTGTGTCATCTCATGCCAAGACACAGTGGCAAGCCAACTTTCAAGCTTATGTTTAATTTATTTCTTGGTCTGTACGATGATGTTCGAAGTTGGTGATCCAGCTGACCCATCAAAATCTGCAGGAGCTGCTTCACTCTCAGAGCTTTGTTTCATTGCTTTATCCAGTTTGAAGTGGAGATGCTGAATTCTAAATTTAAAATAACGTCAGCAGCTCGGTGCATCTATCTGTGCTTGCACTTTATTTTCTGAAAGACGATGACCAAACTAAATCCAGATTTCCTTTTAATCTTGTCTATTTTAAATCAAACTGAAAAAGATATTAAAGCTGCTACTGTGAAACGTGCTGCTCCATGAATTAGTAATTTTGTTTACTTTCTACGCTGGGAATTTTTTTGCCTGTGTTGCTGTTTCTTACTGCCACTCAACGTGAGGAGCTTTTATTTGAATGAGACTATTTCAAAGCACTTTTACGCTCATGTAGAGTCAGGGACTTATTTTTTTTTCTGACAGTTATTTACTTCCAGTAAATATTTCACAGCCACTGGATCTCCCAGATGAAAGCAGAGTTTGCTCTGTGCTCCTTTGCAGGAGTCTAATTAAAAACTGAATAAAATGAGGGGGACAGAGCCTAAATGCTAACTGGGATGGATGCGTCCAGAGGAAATTCAGCAAGGGGAGTCTGTTCCTTGGCACAGGCTTTGGAACCTCCACGTGAAGGCAAAATACGAGTGTCCAACGCAGGAACTACAAGCCCTGAGATGGACGAGAGAGTAGGGGAGAAGCTTGCAGAGCTGAGAGCCAACCCTGCTCCTGCACAAACTGACCGCACGCTGCCATCACTGCTACTTTCTCTAGTAAGTTAATCATTGCGATGGGATAATCAGCACTGCAAAGGGCACGATGGCTGTGCTGCCTCCATGTTTGGGTAATTCCCCACAGAGAATGGCCTGAGACTTCACACTAACCAAATAAAGAGGGGGAGAAGATGAAGACCAAGCATTACTTTCACTGCTATTTCAGAAATAGCTTGTTTGCTGTTGGTTGAGGAAAGATTACTTACCACAGCTGTCTAGAGGGCAAAGGCAAATTGAAATTTGCTTAAGGTTTTGAGAAGGATTTTTCACACAAAATAATGCGTTTGGAGACAAGGGAGATTATGAACAATCCTTTAACAAGTTCCTCAAGCCATCAGCCTGTTTAACATTATTGATCAGTGCAGCCAGAGCACATTTAAAAAAAAAAAAAAAAAAAAAAAAAAAAAAATCAGATTAAAATGGAAATACCTTTCTTGTTCTGACTCCTCATAAACATTTCTCTTTGCAGAGGAGAGCTTCCCTGAAAGACCAGCAGCTCCCAGGCCCAAGGTGATGGCCCTGCTGGGAACACGATGTTACAGCACACGCCAGCTGCTGCCACTCCATGTTTTGCTGCATCCTCCAGCCCAACACACCAGCCCCAAAAAATGCACTACCAGTTTTTTGTTGGAAATTCTTCAGGTCAGGAAGCTCACACTGCTTTCCAAGAAGGAATCTGCATTTTTCACTCCAACCGTGGACATTGAAAACAACAGGATTTACAACTGACAAGCCAATAAGACCCAAAAGGAGAAGAAAAA
Organism: Lagopus leucura; assembly: GCF_019238085.1. Lineage (NCBI taxonomy): Eukaryota > Metazoa > Chordata > Aves > Galliformes > Phasianidae > Lagopus > Lagopus leucura. The sequence goes on from NW_024962270.1 coordinate 3,078,868, forward strand.
GGTAGCAGTACACCAAAACCTTAGATTCCTCATAGCCTAGGGAGCAGAATCATAGGATCATTAAGGTTGTAAAAGAGTGCTACGATCCCCAAGTCCATCCTCAACTCAACTCACCATGCCCACAACCACATCCCTCAGTGCCACATCACCACAGTTGTGGAACACCTCCAGGGTTGGGCAGCCTATGCCAGTGCCTCTCTCCTCTTTCTGAGAAGTTTTTCCTAATGTCCAACCCAAACCTCCTCTGATGCAACACCACCTTAAACAAAAATAGCCCCAAAGCAGAAGGGACATCTCATAGAAAGCCTCTTCATAGAAAGAAGCACAGTTTGACTGTGCATTTTCAATGCTCTTCATTTGAGAGCAGAGAACACCGAATCAAAACAAACCCAGATCAGGTATTTAATTGATGTCATCCACCTAAACAACAAAGCTTTCATCTCCAAAGAGCTCATGGTGGCGATCACGACTCTGGGGATTTTGGTTTCAAAATAAATAAAAATAAACACTTAGCTTTCAATTTGGTGCTCCAGGATTTGACAGCAATAGTAGTAAACAATAAAAATTATTTGTGTTAATAGCCTTGTTTATTCTAATGATGCTGGCATTTTCTGTGGAGATTAATTAGCCATAATGTTGCAAATAGCATTACATGTGAAATATGCACAATAAACCAAAAATTATTTGACTGACCTATGTTCTGAAGTAAAATATTTGCAGTAATGAGATTTCAATTATCCTCTGTTATGGCAGGCCATTCTCTACACTCTTCTTTATTGATAGGAGATGTATTGTTTCAGCATTTTAGCTCTATTTATTTTCTCCCATTTGCATTTTCTTATGCACAGAAAATGAGAGATGATCGTTACCTTCTTCACTTTGCATTCAATTTACATCAGTAGCACATTACCTCATCCAAGCTCATTTATCCGCCACAGAAATTTGATAACAAAAGCTACTGCCAGTGATGAATAAAGATCATTTCAAGTGGAGCAAGAGGAAACAAGATGAATTATTGGTTTGAGGACCTTTTGTTTACTCAAGGAAAGAAAAATATAGGATTTTTTCTACCTAGGCAGCACAGATCTCACAGAGCTGTAACTCAAACTCAACATCTCCTATTTGCCTACAGCTGATGCTCCTTTCTGCATACAAAAGTAACTCCATGCACCCATAAATGTCCCTTACGTTTGCTGCACAAAGGAACATTTTTACATTTTTGACTGATTGAACAGAATTGGTGTTTCACAAGCTCGAGCAAACAACTCTTAACACCCAAGGATTGCTGTAGCCTCAGAGCAACAGAGTGCTCTCCAGCCTGCGAGACGCAGCACATCCAGCACAGCACACCGCTTCCCATCAAAGCAGCCAGCCTGTCGGGGAGCGCTCGTGGCGCTGTGAAATGCACCGTGGGATTCTCTTGCATCAACAATAGCACAATATCCATCTTGCTTTGACAACAGCACAGCATCCATCTTCCTTTGCTGGGAACTACTGAGAGCTGCCAGCTCCTCTTCCAGCCCTTGTGCTTTAACAAGCCGACAGAGCCTGCTAGCCTCCATCACGCATGGGTGTGACGTTGGACACCAGCTCTGCACTGTGCACAGGACAAGCTGAAATTGGGAAGCAGGTTTTAAGGAGCAGGTCGTTGGCATAAAGCCCACAAGCCCTCAACAGAGTAGGGTGAATGATGTCAGCTCGCTTTCCCTACAACTCCTCAAGGAAAGAGAGGAGGGGAGAGCTTTGAGCACACTTTGTTTTGACCTTTCCAGAAATGAGCGCTTCAATTTTTTTTTTACAGTATCCACTATTTTTCCCAAAGAAATTCCTCACCATCACATTAAGGAAAAGTCAAAAGGGAAGAAATGGTTTCTTAAGAGTTATAAGTAACATACCATTAAACATTAAAGGCTTTGGATGGAAACCTTATTTTTGGTCAGTCTGGAGCAGGAGCGGTTGGTGAACCTGCAGCCAGAAGTCTGGTTGCTCTCCCTGCTCCAGTGACAGCACTTGTCAGGTCATCTCCAAGTGAATCTGTGCTGGCCCTTTTTGAAATGTGGGCTCTGCTGAAGGCTTTGAAAGCGCTGCTGTGGATTTTATGTGGCAAATAACATCATCTGGATAGGAATGGGCAATCCAGTGCTTTGAAGAGGCTCCTGAAGCTGGCTTAATGTATTCTTGTGCCTTGCTCAACCTCCAAACCTGGCAGCAATATCCTATAGGGCATCAGATGACCCCTAAGGCTGCAGCTAACTAATACATTTCTTCAGCATGGATGCGTCCCCTCAAATAACACCCTCACTGTCATTCCAAGGCTCAGCAATGGCACATCTGGGGACCTTAAATTAAAGGGTTACCCAGAGCAAATAAACAGGAGCTTGCACTTTGGAACTATTGACCGAGCTCCACCACCCGAACAATTTGTTCCTAGGTTTGGGCAGTGGGAGGAAGATGGCAAAAATCCCCCTCATACTCTCCTTTTGTCTTCTGGAAGCTTTTCTTGGTGCCGAAAGTACAGGTGGGTTCATTTTAAAACCTAGGAAATCCTTTGCTCCTGGGGGTGGGGGTTACTGGCACACATAGAGGGTCCGTTTGTCAGTTCACAGTGGGACAACTTGTGCTGTCTCATGAGAGACAAGGGATCAGTGGAACTGCAGCATTTTAGAGTTCCTCTATTTGAAGCTCTGCTTTTTGTTTTCGGTTAGTTTTTTTGGTTTTTTCCCCAGCTTTTATGCTGATTTTTACACAGAAAGTTTCACAGGGATTAATTCTAAGAATGGGATTTCTCTTGAAATCGTACAGCTTTCAGAGCTCGATTCAGCCATTTAGAGCACATGCACCCACACACAAAAGGGAAAGCAGGGAACATGTCACTGGTGGAGTAACATCCACAGCTTCTGCGTGCCATCACTTTTTCCTGGAATACAGCACTGACATCCATAGAACAGTCATTGGGCTTGCCGTGTGGGAAATGTTTAAAGCCAAACCCAGCATGCATTTAACAAAGACTGTAAGGTACAGCCAAAACTGTAGACACGATAGAGTAGTTGATGGATGTGGGTAATCACACATAGTAATGCAGGCTGCTGCATGATTGATCTGTAGCAGCAACAGTTCCAGCAGAGCCTGGTTCACTTCCAGTGCGAGTACTTGGCTGGTGCAAGGCCTTTCTTCTTTTAATAAAACATTGCAAGTAACAGGTATAACAAGGAAGAAAAAAAAAAAGTGCTTTTCTAAAGTGTTTGCTTATCAATGGAAAGTGAACAGAGTCACCATCCACTCAGGTGTATTTCCTAGACAATTTAATACTCGGGTGACAGGACAGGTCTCATCACCAGCCCAAACACCCCCTCACTTTTCCAGGTACTGATTTAGAAGTTGCTAAGCCACAGATGAGCATATGCTTGGTGGGAGGATCATTTTCAGCCAGGGCAAGCACCTTGCGTGCGACCCCATGAGGCTGTCACTTTCAGTTCAAATCAAGTTCTGCCTATAAAGCAGAACGTGGGATTAGTAAACATCAGGAAAGTCAAGATGGGTCTGATGGAGGTGAAGTTGTTTTCATTAAAATGAGATCTCCCCATTAAATGGGTTAATTATGGCAGTTGCCTAGCATGTTCCACCAAGAAGAAATGAAGCAGACCTAATGAAATGCAGCCACAATCAGAGGCATGCAGCTGTGCCCATGTCTGGTTCCCCAGGCACTAACCTCAAGGAGAACCCAACAGGGCTACAAAACCAATGAAGGCTGCTCCATCTCGCTCAATACAACCTTTTCAGCCCAGCTTGGGCTCACGCCAGAGGTTGTGACACATGCTGGAGGGAAGAGAGTGACTTTCCAGTGACTTTCGTATACCATATATAAGCCCCAGTCTTGCAGATGGGAGGGGATCAGACAGCCCATGGAAGCTGCATTGTTTAAACCAAGCCAGAGTTTTTCACCCATCAATAATATCTAGTGCCAAACAATTCTTTTTAACTGAAAGCATGAGGAAGGCAAAGGTGCAAGCTCCCTTTATAGTGATTAAAATCGTTGCAAAAACAATTAGTGCTGCATTGGCACAGAGACAGAAATGCTTCCTCCAACCTGGGGAGCAAGGTCAGTGCTGGCTGGGAGAGCACATGTGGTAGCAGCACGATGGACCACGTCACCAGGTGGCCGCATTGAAAAGCTGGTGACAACCTGGACATCCCCTCTGGTCCTTGGGCCAGCAGTCTGGAGTTTGCAGTGTTCACACCACCTTGCTTCAACTTCTGTGTTCAAACAAGATGTCTCTAAGCAGCAGCATGAGAAAACCTTTGGTTTTCCCTTCTTTAATAGCTTATTCCAGTTCAGTCCTATCTATGATAGGAGGAATTCACACCATCTGCTAAACTTCAGTGCTCCTAATCACCCTGCCATCAGCCAGTTTCACCTACCAACTGCTTTGACTCCAGGTTCCCCAGTTAAATTAGACACCGAAGAAACCTAAAGTAGGCAGTAATGCTCCCGAAACATCACTGGCCGTGGGGCAATGGGGGATGATGAACTCGTGAGAAGGGTTTTGCGGAAGAGCAGAGCCCTGCTGCCAGCCCCATGGCCACTCTGCAGCCTGGCTTTCTTTTCCAATTGCAGTCTTTATTGAGAACAAAGAGGCGAACACAGTTCTGAGCAGGACAAGGCGAGGCAATTCAAACAGGCTGGAAGAGTTTATTCCTGGGAACCTCGAGAGAGAATGCATAGAAGAAAAATGCAGCTTTGAAGAAGCCCGAGAAGTGTTTGAGAACACAGAGAAAACAGTGAGTAGCCCTGCTGCAAAACAGCCAAAAGCCTTCATCTGGACCTCACCTGTATGGAGTGCTGGGGTGAAGCACAGACGGGGGAGGACTGAAGAGCAAGGGCAACCCCATCACCCCTTGGATATCATTCACAATCCATCTGTTGGGCTGGGAAACCTTGTTAGGGGGTGGGTGCTCACAACTGGGACTACTGAGGCAGTTGCTTCCCTTCAAGCCTTTAAGCTTTAGAGCCACTCCTTGAAGCCCAGGAAACAGAAACCAAGGGAATTATTTTTTTTCTCCTTTGCAGATGGAATTTTGGAAAATATACATTGGTAAGAGCTGCATTCTTCACATCCACACGCATAACATTTATCTCTCAGTGCATAACCAGAGGCTTATGGAAAGAAATATTTTTCAGCATTCAGGAATTGTTTTATCACAGAGTCACACACTCTGAACACTGTGGTTGCTCAGCCTATGCCCATCCCATTTGTATAAGAAACACAAGGAAAAAAAAGATTACTTAGCCTCTTCTATACAGAAGCAGGGTTTTTTGGAACAAACAGCACAAATCTCACTAGAAAAGAAAATAAAAGTAGTTCACACAGTAAGCCCAGGTCACCTTCTGGGCTTCTGTTTTCAGCTGCAGCACAGAGCAGAACAAGATAGTAAGAGGTAACACCCCTCCAAGTAGTAAATGCTCTGTTCTCAAGCGGAGATCTCCAGATAGAACACAGCCTCACACAGGCTCAGTATGAACCCCTGGAAACGCCACAATAAATGGACCCTCAATATGGTCACAGCAAACAGCTGTTTGCAGTTCACACCAGTGGTCCCAAGGCTTTGCTTCTCTACCTTTTTTTTTTCCCCCCCAGCATCTATTTCCTCCATTTCAACCCCAAACCCCAATGACTCCTTACCGAAAAGATTTTAATGCCCACTAAAACATCTGAAAGAAATTTTAAGTACATTTTGATAACTGAACTGCTTCGTAGACTGGCAAAGCATGCAGAACATCTCACTAGAAAACCTTAAATAATTCAGATTATTTGGAAGTTATTCAGTCCTGCATTGCAGGACTGTCCTCTGAAAAACTGTAACGCGATGGAAAGCACAGCAGCAAGGTCCTAGGCTGCAGCAAGTGAGGATTTGCTCAAATGCAACAACCACGTGCACAGAAATAAAGGAAAGAAGCTGCTTACCTTACCTTCCGAAGGCTTCAGGTATGCAAGGATCTCCAACTAGATTTCCTCACCTCCACTGCCAACCCTTAGATGAGGTTTGGGGAGGGGTGGATCCTGGCTCCATCCCTCCCAGTCACTCAGGTGCACTGCATACACCTGAGCTCCTGGGCTGGCTCTGCCTTCCCACCAGGTGCTCAATCACTGCTTCAGGCTGTAACTCAGCATTTTCACTACAAAAACCAACTGATGAAATTCAACACTGCATTTATTTCTCTGTTACTGGAACCAATTAGCCCCCCAGAAATAATGAACACCATCTATTCACTGTCATCCAGAGACCTGCCCTACTGCTCAGTTTACAGGATCTCACTGCTCACACCTGAGCTACCAAACCCCTCCAAACCATCTGTGCCAACCCCAACATCACGCCTTAAGCAAGACAGTCCCATTCTGTCTTTGTTTGCAGGCTGCCTTCTGCATTCCAGCACCTTCCTCAAGGCATTGTTAATGGCCAGGTGTACTGGTAGGACATGCCTGTTCCTTACTGCTGTTGCATTGCCATGTCAAAATGTCCTTTCCTGTGATTTAATGTTGCTTTTTTACTCTTTACTCCAGACCACCGACTTTGCAATATCAGGCATTTCTACTCCTTCGTTTCTCAAATGCAGGCAACTGGGTGAATAAAAGCCTTGGCTCATTAAGAAAAAATAGAGACCTGCTAATAGTAGTGAAATGTTTAGAAAGAAACCAATGACGTAGGCTCACAGCCCTAGTATTCAAAGAGGTCTCCAGACCCAATACACACAGAGGGACAGCAGTGTTCAAACAAATTCAGATGAGTAAAACCCAACCACTCTCGATGAGACAAGTCTTTGAACTTCGGCTGTGCAACCAAGCCAGGACATGAGATCCTGCTGAGACGTCATATAAGTGAGATGAAAAAAGTAGAACTAACCCAATAGGAGACAGTGTACATAATTGGGCCTTTGGATTAAGCACTGCTGCTGATGTTCCCCCAGTGCTGACGCTGCTTGTTGTGCAATTGTGTGCCACAGTTGCGCTTGTTTCCTACCACAAAGATGGAAGGCATGCAGCCTCCTGCTTGTCTTCAACAGCAGGCTTGCACTTGGCCACCACCAGACGTGGTGGACACTCGTGTTTGTTAATTCTCCTGTCTTCTCTCAAAGATGGAGATCAGTGTAACTCCAATCCATGCAAAAATGGAGCCGTGTGCAAGGATGGAGTAAGCTCCTATGAGTGCATGTGCCCACCTGGGTATGGAGGCAGAAACTGCGAGATAGGTATGTACAAGGGGCATGTCTTGTGCTTGTTCTGCCTTCTTTGAAATCCCATCTGATCAAAGTGGGCATAACAATTTTCATCCTAATTGGGGGCTGTTTCAGATATGCTGCACCTTGCTGTAAGACATTGTATGAATGTGCTCGTTTAGCCTGCAGCAGCAGGACCGCGAGGGATGTGCTTTAGGGTTCAGGAGCAGATGTCTCCCTCCTCTGCCATCCCCTTCAGAGCACCAAGATGCTCTTACATGGGGCTCACTCACCCCATGCGCTCTCATTCCTTTCCATCCTCACGCCAGATGCTGAGTGTGGCAGGACCATGGCAACCTCCCCGCCACGGCCCCCTGATAACGTAGTAGTCCTAATTACCACCAGCAACCTTGATTCTAAAGGCAAACAAAAGGCAAATATTTTCCTGATGGCTTGAGGAGTCTATGAAAACCAAACAGCTGATAATTTAAGCAAGAGGGATATTCAGCTCTTATATTTATAATATAATCAGAGGCTGTGCGACTCGCATAATGTGCTAGACTCACTGCACTAATAAAAGATTCTCTTTCTAGTTGTGCTTCTGCTCTGGCAAGAGAGGAGCGTACGTTAAAAAGAGCATTTCAAAGCTGCATCAAATTTAAATAGGCTCACTGCAGATTTCTCATGGAAGCGAGACAGAAACAAAAATAGCGCCCGAAGTGAGGCGTGAAAAGGATCTCTGTAAAAATAGTAAATGATGGCATTAAAATGACTACAGGAAGGGAGGTGTCCTTGAGGAGGTGGGAGTGGAGTTAATCTGCTGTGAAGAGATCTGAAAACTCACTGAGAATTAAAAGGGTGCCTGCAGATGGGTGGATTTCCACCTCTGAGGGATGGAGGGACGGCAGTGAGGGGTGGGAAGAGGCACCTGCTGTGCACTGGGATGCTCACCGAGCCATGGCTGCCCTATGGATGCTGAAAGCAGTCTGACTGAAAAGGGTCCTCCACCCCAGGCTGCACCGATCTATTGGTGTGTCAGGAAGAACATGTGGTTTGCATGTAGTTTCAAATTCAGAGCCCAGCAGTAATCCTAAGACAAAGCTTTCCTGAGGCACCTAAAGGACACGGGGTGCTCTCTGCTGGCACCTGCACTACAGCTGGATTTCCGTAAGCACAGGGGTTGGAGGGGAGCACAATAGTGGGGAAATCACGTGGCTCTTAATCAAATATTTACAGCAGTCCTCTGGGGCTGCCAAATTTCGGATGGCTCCACAGGGCTGAGTGGCTCCGACTGCACTGGGATTGATATGCAGGGATTGCTGGGGCTCAGCAGCACTTCCTGTAGGACCTCATGGCCATTTCCTTACCCTGCTGTCCCAAAGAGGTGCTCAGCACTCCCTCACCATGAATAGGGTGGGGATTTGCAAGAGGACACCAAGCACAGTCTGGCACAGCTGTAGGCAGCCACAGGCTGAGGCCAAAGGTCAAAGGCCAGGTCCCTACAGCTGCCACAGGACCATGTCAAAGAGCTTTCAGCATCTCATTTTTATTTCTTTCAGACTCTACTTGTGCTACGAAAAATGGGGGCTGTGAGCACTTCTGCAGGCATGACCCACCGCAGAAGGCTGTGTGCTCCTGTGCCAGTGGCTACAAGCTTCATGAAGATGGAAAGTCCTGTAAACCTGCAGGTTAAACCTTAATGCATTCTAAGAGAGTTGGGTTAAAGTTTCCAAGGTCTTCACCTGGGTTTAAGAATCTCAGAGAATTTAGATGCTCTGTTGGAAGCCAACCTTGTTCACTTGCTTAGCAGATGTGAAGAGCCTGATGCTGCACTTTCCCAATGGCAGATGTGAGGCTGCACGTGGAACACACTGTCTAAGCATCCTTTCTTTAGCCTACGCGCATGGAGAGGAGTTCAGGTGTCCGGAATTTCACACAAAAGGCAAATGCCTGTTTCAGAGGGCTGCTCACAAAGGCACATCTCATATTTCCAGATGTGGATCAGTAATTTTCTGGAGACATAACTATTATGCTTGGCTATACACAGATGGCCATTCAACCTGAGCTATTTCTTCCAATAGCTACTACTTCATTACTGATCCTCCACCCAGGATGTCCTGGATTATTATGGGACAACAGAATATCTTTCATCCTGTAAATCATATTCCCTGAGTTTTCCCCACTCCCAGGCTGTTAAAACAGCTCAAACAACACCAGCTTGTTCAATCCCAACCCAACACAGCAAGTTCATTGAGCCACGCACACTCAGCAGAGGAAAGAGGAGACTGAGTAGAGAAAAAACGTTGTCAATTAAGCTCAGTGTAACATTTGGTACCATCATATATCCAACATATGAGTGTAGTTGATATGCCACCTGGCTGGCAGGCAGGAGCCTGCACAGGAATGGGTTGAACTCCTGAAGGTCTGGCTTTCAGCAATCAGACTCTCAGCCTGAGATACTTTCTTTGCTTTCTGCTAACGGAGATACATTCTTTGCACCAGAAAGTTTCACTGCAAGCAATAACACCATCTTTCAGGTTGGGTAATTACTCTTCCTGCAAAAGCTTAACATTTCTTGGCTCTGAAGCCTTCATTCCCAACCCAGCCACCTGGTAGCACTTTCCCTCACTGAGCACTTACTGGAGCCCTACTCCTAAGGTGGACTTTTTAAGCAAATGTGAAATCTCTGCAGGCCATGCTCACATCTGATTTTACACCAATGTTTGTTTGCACAGTGCTGTCAAAAGCTTTTCCAATCAAAGACAATGCCTGATGCTATTTAGTATTTTGACTGCCACTATCAGCAGGAACTCGGCACACATTGCATAGGAGAGAAACGGGAAGAGCTCAGCTGAAATGAGCCCACAGATGAGGTCTTCATTAACAGGAAAATCTAAACTCAAGCATGAGTTTATTAATGTTTTCCTCACCTTGGTGCCAAGCAGGATTATCTGTACAACTGGCAGATATTATTTCCTGCCCTCTCCCAGCTGGACATTCATTGTTCTGGAGCAACTAGCTGCAGAAATGTCAGCCAACAGCCGGGCTGCCCAGCACACAGCTCCCAGGCACGCTCCCCTGTGCTCTGCTAAATAAAGGCACAGCTGTGCCACCCTGTCCAGCGTGCCCTCTGTCTTGCAAGCTTCCTTCTTTATAAAAGTAGCTCGCAATTCATATCTAAAACCCATTCTGCTTTTGTTGCTCTTGCAAATTGTCTGTATGGATGCTTTGGGCACCGATCATTTCATTCACACGCATCTCCTCGCCTGCTCCTTCCCTTGCTGTGACACTCCGAGTCATTGCACTGCCAGGCATAACCTCATCCACTTCTCCTCCAGTGCCATATCCCTGCGGGAGAATCACAGCTCCGGAGATGAGAGGAAAGGTCACCCGCACCGAAAACACCATTGAGCGCTGGAACATCACGGCCCATGATGAGGACGACGCTCACGACGAAGCGCTCGACATCACAGAGCTGCCCCCCTTCCTCCCCACCGCCACCACCACCACCATCACCACTGCTGCCCCTGCCAGGATCGTGCCGATAACTAAGAATGACACCCGTGTGGTCGGGGGATACGACAGCGTGAAGGGCCAGCTGCCATGGCAGGTATGGGCTGCTCCCACGTGCCCCCGTCAGTCACGGCCATTAGCTCCCTCTGCATCCATGCTCACCTTCCATCACATTGAAACCTGCCTCCAAGGCTGCTTTGGTACGAGAGCTCCCAGCTCATAGGAATGCAGCTTCTCTCTGCAGATGGATTTATGCCACAGCAGCAAAATTTCGGACTGGGAGTCTATCCTGGCAAACAACTAAAAGTCAGAGAGGCTTCAGCATGCTTGGCAAAGGGCTACACAGCTCCATTTTTGATGAAGCCTTTCTGAATGGATGGGAAATCTCTTTTCAAAGTAATATTCTGACTCTGTTCTCTTGCAAGCCCTGGCACAGACCAGTGCTGATTGTGGCAATGACCCATAGGGCCCATTCATGCAGGTCAGCCAGGAGGAGTACCAGAAATCTAAACCCAAGAAATCAGCACCCACAACAAAAGCATATTCACTTACTATGAGCCCACTGAGGCTGGCTGCGCTCACGAGGACCTCCACCTCACCGGACACAATCCTCCCAAATTATTTTGCTCTCCCTTTGGTCACCTGGCAGGTGAGGGTGCCCATCCCGCAGAGGTCAGGCAGCACGCAGGAGGGATGCTGTGCGCTCCCCAGGGCCCGGGATGGCTGCAGGGCTCAGGAAAGACTCCTAGAAAGCCAGCATCGGCCAGCGGGCCAGGCTGCGAGCAGCGAGCGGTGCTGCCATCCCGTGGCTGGCGGCTGGGAACGGCCGAGCGGGGGGCTGCCGCTGCGGGAGCGGCGCCAGCGGCTGCAGGGAGGGAAGGAAAAAGCCTGGCGGGATGCCGTGCCGCGTGGGAAGGACAAAATGGGTGAAACAGAAAGGAAATCCATCTTTTCAGTACAGCTCAACGAGTCGGCTGATGGATTTAATTAGAAGTTTTAGCGTAAGGGATGTCCTGGCTCGGGTCCTGCGAGTAGGAGGGCACCGGATGCTCGTATGGTACAGGGACTTAGCATCTTAGCTCCTGTTTCTCTGGTCATTGGAAAGCACTCTTACGAGGTGTGCATGGAAGCGTATTTGGGAAAGTGCATTAAAGTGGAGTTTATCATAGAATACCCTGACTTGGAAGGGACCGGTGAGATTCATTGGCTCCAACTCCTGGCTCTCCACAGGACTACCCAAAAATCGAACCCTATGCTGGGGCTGTCTGACCCCCAGCCTGGAGCAGGGGTCATCTAGGGGCAAGCGCAGCATGGCACCAGCAGTGTGTGAACAGTGCTGGGCAAAGAGGGCTGGGGGCACGGGGACAGGCAGGGAGCAGCTCCTGGCATGGCTGGGGCAGCACCAGCTCTGTGCAATTTAACGCAACCCATCCTACAGCCAAACCCACGCCCTGCACCTCCCTCTTGGCACAAACCCCACAGCTGCTGTTTCCTTCTGCTCCTGCAGGTTCATCTGGTGGACAGCAGCGGTTTGGGCTTCTGCGGAGGGTCCATTATCAATGAGAAATGGGTTGTGACAGCAGCGCACTGCCTGAAGCCAGGGGACAACGTCACGGCTGTGGCAGGTGAGCACTGTGGGTGGCACCGCTGCTCAGTGACTCCAGCGGCTCAGCCCAACTGCAGGGGGTCGCCCCAGAGGCAGCATGCCCCTCCAGCAGGTTCTGTTGGAGCTCAGAGAGGCAGCAGGGCCCAGCTGCAAGGCATGGGGTGCTGCAGCTTCGCAAAACTAATTTATCTCTCCTTGACAAATGGTGTTTCCCCCCCCCCACTCCTGGTACCCAGCTGTTCCACGCTGCCTGCTGATCATTCAGCACAGGGCTTTGGCAAGCAGTGCAATGCCATGTTTTATAGCTATGGCAGAGTCATCTTCCCCAAATTACTTGTTTCCCTCCAGTATGATTACCCAGTGCAGGAAGCACGCTGATGGAGCTGGTCTCAGCTACAGGCAATGTTCAGAGGAGGCAGGGAAGAATCTCACTTTCTTGTATTACTGACAAAAATGAGATTCTACCTGAGCCTTGAAACACTGAATTTGTATCTACAGAAATTGGCTTATCAAGAGGACTCCATCTGCATCTTCACCTTCTGCAGCAGCACAGCTGAGCCCTGGCTGTGAGCTGTGCTGCACCATGGTGCTCATACTGTGGGACCAGAGCCCTGCTCTGTGCAGGCAACAGAAGGCTTGCAGCTTGCACATAGCTCCTTTATTTCCCTACCTGCCTTCAGGCACAAAACTCAGCACTGCACCCACAAACATGAGAAAGTACACAATTCTCAATGCAATGCTTTCCCCCAGAAAAGCACATTTCCCCCAGACAGATGTTTTGTGTTCACTGCATCTGCACACCAGCTCCCTCCCCTTCCCAGCTCAGCTCTGCTGTCAGCCAGCTCCCCATGCACTGCCTGCACACCGCCCTGCAGCACTGCTCTCTTTCCAGGGCAGGAGATGGGGCAGGTAACAAATCCAGTGAGCACAACACGGTTTTGCAGGGCTTCAGGAACTGCTTGATTTGTACTCACACCATGCACAGTGCACGGGTAGCACGTGAATCCTTCACCTCCATTCATGCTAAATGTTCAGCTTTGTTTATAGCATACTGGGAGGCCCACGGAGTGATAGCAGAGATAGAAGAAGCGCTCTCAGCTCTAATTCTTTGCCTCTCTGCCTTCATCACTGAAGCATATTTATGGGTCCCCAGCAATAGCAAGCAGCTGTTACACAAGTAAAACCCTCTCAAAGTCTCCCCCACTTCTTGCATTTACATTGTGGAAACGCAGTCTGCAAAAAAGCTGACACTCACACTGCTACTGCAGCAAAAAAATAAACCCATAGCAATCAGAGCAGCAGCACAGCCACCAGCCCCACCTCGACCGGGCAGCCGGGAGCACCGCCTCACCTCTTTACTGGGTGCTGTCGCTCCTTGCAGGCACACACGGGCACACACAGGCACAGGACACAACCAGCGCTGCTGCAGATGCTGCTTAGAGGAGATCGGATGTTGTGGAGATCACAGCAGAGCATGGGGAAATGCTGCAGCATGGGTTAAACGCTCTGTGCCTCCGGGGCTGAGAGAAGCCATCCTGCTCTCAGCATCACTGGGCCATGGGTGAGGCAGGGGCTCGGCTCAGCACCGAATGCCCCAGCCAAGCCCCACAGCATTCCTCTCCCTCCACCTGTTGTCACGCAGGCTGGGGGGTAAGCAGCCAGCTGCGGGCACTCAGGCAGCTGCACCCTGCAACTGGGCACAGGGACCCATGGGGCAGTGCTACCCCTACAGCCCCACCAGCTGTGGGTCTGCAGAGGGGCAGGTGGCTAACGAGCAGCGGTTTTTAACAGAGATTTGTAATTCTAGAGCACCTTTCCCTTTGGTGCTAGGGCAGCATTGTCATGAGGGCGTTCACTTCAGAGAACACATTGCCACACGCTTTGGCAAAACCCTCTGGGCTGCAGTCACTCGGTCTGTATTTCTGTATTTCTCATCATCTGTGGTGATGGCTGCCATGTGTGATGGCGATGCGTGCTGCTACGGGCCTGGTGCCACACTGCTGGCTGCGGGACTGGGCTGTGGGAGCACTGAGATGGCAGCAGGAGGACACGGCTGTCACCAAGCCCACACCTTTATCTCCACAGGTGAATACAACACAAAGGAGGACGACCACACAGAGCAGTGGCGGCAGGTGGTTAAAATCCTCCCTTACCCCGCCTACAACCGCACCAGGAACAAGCACCACAATGACATCGCTCTGCTGGAGCTGGACCAGCCGCTCACCTTCAACAGCTACGTCACCCCCATCTGCATCGGCAGCCGGGACTTCACCAACAACCTGCTGAGCAACGGGCCGGGCACGGTGAGCGGCTGGGGCAGCATGCTGTACCGCGGCCGCTCCGCCGTCATCCTGCAGGTGCTCACCGTGCCCTTCGTGGACCGGGTGACCTGCCTGAAGAGCACCTCCACCACCATCCTGCAGAGCATGTTCTGTGCCGGCTACACGGCCGGGGGCAAGGACACGTGTGGGGGGGACAGTGGCGGGCCCTACACCAACAGCATCGGGGAGACCTGGTTTCTGACAGGGGTCACCAGCTGGGGTGAGGAGTGCGCCAAGCCGGGCAAGTACGGCATCTACACCAAGGTCGCCAAGTATGTGAAGTGGATCAGGGAAACCACGAGGCTCACCTAAATGTGCTGGAGGGACTGGGGAGGGGGTCTCAGAAATCATTGTGTTTTGATCGTTGTTTCCACATGAACTAATTTCTGCTCTTGGAAGAGAACCCAGTGTAAGCGTGGCAATACGGAAATAAAAAGCCTTTCTAATTAGCCGTGACTGCATTCCTGCATGCTCCACACACGCCCATGGTTGCCCACCAGTCCTCTTCCCCTGCAGCACTACATGGAGGATGGTCCCGGCACAGCCTGCGTGGTCCCATCGGGATGCAAAGCGAGTGGTGCTGGGCTGCAGCTGCTGTTTCAGACCTCAGGATAAGCACTGAGCCTCGCTCATTTCACCGCCACCACATCCAGCCAGCAGCTGATGGGAGCCTCTGTCACTGCTCGTTTTAAAATCAAAACGTGTATGTGAATGCTGTATTTGCTCCAAAGAAATGAAATAAAGCCATCACTCAGAATTTTTTCAGAGCCATAGCAGAGGTGTCTTTGGACAGAACTGCATATTCTCATAAGAATTTATTTAACAACTTTTTAATCTTTAAATATAGATTTAACACATTTTTTTTTTACAGGTACATATACAATATAGTTCATTTAAACTTGCAGTCAGAGAAAACTCTCTACTGTAATTTATAATAACATGTACATGAAGAGCCTAGTTCAACAGCATACTTAAAGGTAATAGACCATGTCATGTGCAAAGTTTCCAATGTTAAAAATCCCAGACTGTACATTCAGAATTGCAGAGCTAGTCAATCTCATAAATTAATAAAAGCTTAAATTTAAAACAATGGAAGACAGAAAAAAGATTAAAACCATTTCATATGCAATGTGTGCTATGTTTGAGACAAATATTTACAGCTGTACCTCAAAATGTGTACTGGTACCACAAGAATAGTTACCACTATAAATTACCCCCATACTAACTTGAGAGAATCCTACTTCTCCACCTAGCGAGCGCACTGTGACCAGCTTTAAAACAGACAGAAATAATCGTCAGTGACTTAAAACCTCCCTGGTTTGATTCCCAATGGCTGAGGAACACTGGGATCTTTCCAAGCCTCGCAGTGTTCCTCAGCACAGGCTCAGTGGTCCTGCTTTGGGGATGTATGGGGCTGCCCCCAGCGCTGGCAACCCAACCCAGAGGAACCCTGGGCAGCCACGGCCAAGGAGCAGTTCAACCATTCCTCCATACAACAGTGGTCACCGAAAACACTCAGTGTGTTTGAACTCAACAGCTTGATACTGTATCTAAGAATTGATGGCTCACAAATCAAAGTCAGAACACAAAGGTCCCCCTTCAGTCCATGGCATAAAACATTTTGCGTCAACGGGACAGAGCACATCCTGTAAGGCATGCATACTATCAACCCTGTTCTCAACGGCCAGATGCTCTTTGCATACATCTGCTTAAAAGTCAAACCACCTGTACCTATGTTCTACAAAAGCAAAACTAGACAAAGAAACACAAAATTAAACTGAGAATTCAATATTCCTTTTCTTCCTTGAAAATTCAACTGCTGCATTATCGATAAAGATGCTGAAAAGTACAGTCTTGTCACATGAACATCCTTAGTGCAAACATGGACATTTAACTTTGATTTATGGCACGTGTTCCAAAAGTACATACATGTAATGTAAACTTCAACACTTGCTAGATACAGGTTTCAGCCTTGGGACACTGTGGGACCCTAAAGTGATTGGCGACAACCCTGAGTTGTCAGTTCGACCTGATCCAAACCTCACTGAAATCAACGGGACTGACTGCAATGGGCTGGATTCAGACCCTAAGTGCAAAAAAAGGATCTGTAGCATTATTGCATCTTCCATGTGAGTCAGCCAGATGATGCTCTTACAGAACATTACATTCACATAGCTGAAGTAGGTTTTTAAGAAAAATCCATCCATAAAATCAATTAAGCAGAACATACAGCTTCTTTGTTGTTGGTTTTTTGTTTGTTTTTGGTTTACCAAAACTCAACTCTTTGATTTGCAATCAGCTTCAACAGTTGTCAGCTAATAAGTAGATAAAGCCTTCAACCTGCAGAGGAAATTTCAAGCATCTATACAAGGTGTACTTCTCTGATGAAACGTGATGGATGTCATGGAAAACAGCAGGTAAAAATAATGAAACACTGTACTTTCCATAGTGGGGGGAAAGAAAAGAGCAGAGAATGGCTTCCTTTATGACTATGAGAAGCTGCTTAGGACACCGGTCCCATTCAGTGCAGATGAAGCTGTGGAGCTCTGTGAATGTGATGAATAGTACAGGAAAACTCCAACTATTGTGCTATTTCTCTGTAACACGTAGTTGAAAGCTTCCAAGAGCATCAAAACCAGGATGCTACCAGTTCACCCTTAACTCAAGGGGAACTAAACTTTCGCGTGTTACACAGGGCAGCATCTATAAAGTAATGAAGAATGATGTTAATGTTAAAGCATCTTATTCCAAGAAACACATTGTTCCCTGTAATCATGTAACATTTGTAAAACATAAAAGAAAAAACCAGCACACTCCTGTGGTTCTCCCTGAAAGCTGAACTCCCAGTAGCTTCAGTGAGAGCCCTGTCTAAGGCAGGACCACAGGGTTTGACTCGTTTCTGTCATCTATCACTTGATTATCACAGCATGGCCAGCGGTTATCGTCTCTAGAGTCCTTATTTTGTCATTGCAAAATGGCTTTCTATGGGCACAAAATAGCTGTTCTATGAGGCTGGCTGGCATCGCTGGTTGTAAATGTAGACCCTGCTTTATATTTCAAAGGCAAAAATTAACATTATCTTTAACGGACCCTGCATAATAATTCTGCTCACATAAAGCCTGTGGCTGCAATCATTAAAGTGCATGAGTAACAGTGCAAACAGCTGTGCTACATCTGCAACATGACAAGTGGCATTTTAAGCAGAACTTACACAAAACTTGCACATTTCAGCTAACATGCTTACTCTAGCTTGCAAGAGCTCAAGCATTCAGCCACGCACTCTCATCAGGCAAATTAGAACTGTGTGGCCCAAGGTGCTATGTAAAGAGCTGCCTCAAACTCAGCCAAGAGGCCACTGCCCTGGCTGGTCGGAGCAGAGGGTGCATGAGCTTTGTCCTCTGGGCACTCCAAGTGAGGGGCAGCTTAGCAGGAAGAGCACACACGCACTCACACATGCACAAACACATACAGGGATACCCTTAAGGCTTGGAAGAGAATTTGCCAAGTGGGATGTTGAACAAAACTAGAAGATGTCTGACATATAGCACAGGAGCAGGAACATGGTCAGACCTGCATCACACTGCAAAGTGAGAGCATCGTGGCTGCCTGCATGCTCCCTGAAACAAATGGGTGCCAGCACCTGCCCTGGAATGGAGCATCTCCCAACGGCTGCTCTGAGTGCTCCTCAGGTTTGGGCTCAATTCTGCTCTATTTCATGCTCTCTCTGAAAGAAATCAGCCTCACACAACCTTCATGCAGTCAGACAAAATCAGAAACCATCTCTCTGCCCAGATTTTAAAGGTCAGATGAAAAAGGCTGGAAATGCATTGGCCTCGTTTGGCTCTGACGTTAAAATTCTAGAGCGAACAAAATGTTTTCTTTTGCTTGCATTTGTTTACCACTGCTGAGAGAAAAGAAGAGCAGAACAAGAGCTCAGCCTCCACAAGAGGGGAGCTGTCGTGCTCCTGCACTGTCACCGTGTCACTGAGATGAAACATGTCACGCATCTGCACTGGGTTTCAGCAAGGACCTCACCTCTGCTGTCTGAGCTCTCAGTTTGCTGAGCTGGGTGCTGCAGCACAGCTGGAGTAACATGGTTTTCCCTTCAGTGACACAGGTGCTGTCAGTTCTCTGTGTTACAGCAGTAGGCGGTCTGTGGAGTATAAGCAACCTGGGGACCTGCAGAGCTATTTTGCTTCCTGGCCTATTGTGGAAGAAGAGTTTGGATTCTAACCCACATTCCTGACATTCCAAGGGATGCACATCTTACACTGGGGCTGCTCCTTCTTCATACATACAGAAATGGTTTTATGCTTTAACAAGGCATCTGAAATGAGTAACATGCAACCACTATTTCCTGAGCAGTGCTTTCTCTGAGCAGAGTTCTCACCAAACTTTTTCCATTTTGAGATCTGTGCATTAACATCTGCGATACACAACTATTGCTGTGGCACACACATAAGAGAAGCACCACAGATTTACACAGGAAACAAATCTATTCAGAAGAAAGAAGCAATGGCTCATTTCAGAAGTTATTGCTAGGGGCACAACAGGGGAAAAATTGTTATTCAAAATGAACTCCAAGCCAGTTATCTTCCTTCTCAAAGCCTCCTGGCTTAAATCCAGGCCAAGATTTACACTAAGTTTAATAAGGTTTTCCCTCCCACTTCTGCAATAGAGATTTAGACCAAAGTACTCTCTTTATCAGCTGTTACACGACATTGCCAATAGTAACCACTCATCCATAAGGCAAATTAACTGCACAACCAGTGAAGAAGTAAAAGAAAAAAGCATCTGTATTTTTGGGATTCATTTGGCTGTTCCAAATTCTGCTTTGCACAGAGGCTCTCCCTTGGCAGGCCTGGCGCAGGACAGCGGATTTACAAAACTGGCAATGGCAGGGTAGTGGGACATCTACCAAATTCCTATCTGATAACTTCAAATGGGCAGAAAAGCTTCCTGTAACTTTAAGTTGTTAATGACTGTGGGGACCAGGAGCCAAGCACCAACAGAGGAACCAGCTCTGCATGCTTTCAGCTCCTGAGAACCCCACAGGCAGCTCAGAATATCTGTGGGTTGCAGTGCCCTCCTGTACACAACGTCACTCCTCAGCTGGCAAACTGTGTCTGCTATGTCAGGACCAGCCTGTCTTTCCTCCGAGAGAGGCTCGCTGGAAGGACTTCTTGCAGAGTGGAGCAAGAGCTCCATCTTCTGAAGAAGCAGAAAACAGACCCCAAACCCGGCCACATCCCAGAGCAATTAATGGCTGTAAAATCACCCACAGCATAAAATGACCTATCCACAAAAGGAACAGCTTTGTTAAATACAAAGGTGTGGTCTGAAAATCAGTTTTTAGAGTGCATGATGGCTGTAAGGACATGTCACTGAGAAGTTCTTTGAATAACTCCAGGAAATGGAGAGAAAACATCCTACACCATCCTACAGCATTGCCTGAAGTGCGTGTAAAATTAGAACCATGCCTACAGACTGCATACACAATCAGCAACAGAGAGAATGAGCAAAGCCAATCTTAACAGGGAAAACCAAGCCTCAGCACTGCTGCCAGACTCTGGTGACACGGCTGCAAACATCTGAGCAGCAGTGTAAGATGTACAGCAGCTTTCTGTGGTTCTTGTCCTGTGAAATTCGTCTTACTTTGTACTCAGTGACTGTAAACCAGTGTAGAGCTGCCAATCTCTAGGATGTGGGGGTTATGACCAGTGACAGAGCAAGCCAGCATTCAAAGTTAACCAGTATCCTATTTTCAGGGTGCTTTCAGGGCTGGAGGAACCTCCATACAGACTTTGGTCCAGGACCCAGAGATAACTAGACTTCCTTTTTTATGGACAAAACCTTTGTGATTTTTTTTTCTCTGTATGTTCTCAGCTGTTCCAGTCACAATCCCAGCCCCCCATTTCCAGCATGGTAATGAAAAACCATGGAGTGGTGATACCAAATACATGGTGAGGGTAATGGGCTGCTCTTAAGGCATCTTCTTGTGTCATCTGCTATTCTTCTTAATCTATGTACATTTACAACTAGACAATGAGAAACATGATTTTTAACACTAGAAGCCTTTCACTAAAACCTGGTAATTTGTTTATAAACTATTTTAATGAAGGATTAACAAGCAGCAACCAGCAGTGAGTGAAAGAGCAAGGCTTGACCAAGCGCAGAACTGAAGCCTTCCTTCCACGTGCTTTGGATGAGGCCACAGCACCTTGTGCAGCATAAGGAGGTTTTGCCTAGGTGCATCCTATTCACATGGGGTCTGAGCTACAGCAGCAAGAAGGCAAAAATGGTCACAGGAATCCCTGATCAGACTCCATTTCTTCTCCTAGATCTTCTGCCCAGTGCTCTCACAATAAAACCTATGTGTTTAAGTGCTGTTTTTTTTTGTTTCTTGTAACTTACTAGTGCCTAAAGTCAGAGAAGTGTCCTAAGGAGCCAAGAAAAAAAATCCACAAAAAAGCAGTAGCTTAATTTACTACTTTTGCAGGCTTTTTGGAGTAGCTGCTTTCTTTCTTTCTTTTTTTTTTTTTTTTTTTTTTACTGCAGAGGCAAATGCAGCCAGACTTAGTATATCAAGTGCAGTACAAATGGCTTAAAAGACCTGAATCGAGTTTTGAGATATCTCTGTTATGTGTATTATATGATACCTGCAACTTTGGCATTCCGAAATCTACAATCACCGACTACTATCTGCAGACTGTGGACAGGGATCCAGCCTTCTTTTCTTCTGTTTAGGTTTTTCACCAACCTTTGAACAACAACAGTATTAGTAAAAGAAACAAATCACCCCACAAGCAGTTTTGCATTGGCAGTGGGCACACTTTACAAGACAGTCAGTGCAACCAACAGTCTGCTCAAATCGGGGGAGCATTTTAACAGGAGCTGCGCATGCATTTAAGAATTCCATCCAACTAAATTTAGGCAACTAATTAAAAACCTTCATCAGGAACACAGTTGCCTTGGGCCCCTCTCTAGCTAATGGAGAGGAACAAGGCTCTCCAGAGCGTGAGTAACCCTGCCTGGGGTCTGCATCATTCTCCAGAAGTGCCTGTTTCTCTCCACTGACTACCAATGAAGCCCAGGACAATTACTTTCCTGCTCATGTAGTGAGATCTGAACTAACAAATACATTTGGTCTGAGAACTGTCTGCCTGGCACTGCCTAAAACTGCTATGAAAGGTGGTGAGCACGCAGCATGATTGAGATATTTTCTATCTTCTTTTTGCTAACAGCAAACTGAATTTCCCATGAAGCGTAAGGGCTGTAGATGCTGGCCCTGAATCCCCCATAGGGCAGCTGTGCCTGTGTGTTTATCCTAAGGAGAGGCTGGCTGAAGAGAGCTAGTCAGAAATCAGTCTGGAAAGGAACTACAGGCAGGAAACTTGGCCAAAATGCTGCAAAAAACAGAAGAGGGCATGCTGCCCTCTGAGACAATAAGACCAATGGTTCAACAGGCAGAACATGGGTTACAGTAATTTCCCAGGCAATGCTCCTGGTTACAAGGAGAGAACCAGCTGTGAATTGCTATCCTCACAAGCCACAGCTATAAATACAACTGAAAGATGGTCTGCAGCTATTAACCAGTTAACACTGGTTCATTACAGCCATTTGTGGGAAGAAAATGTCTTGTAATCACTCTATATTGCTATTAATAAACCCAGAGGAAAAAAGCCAACAGCTGAGCTGGAGAAGGCATAAAGTGGGCACAGAGCTCTCATTCAAACCACCCATTTGAGCTGCAAGAGCACTACCAAGGGGCTGCTGAGATGTCAGCGTAACACAGCTCACATACCCAAGGCGAGGGAAGTCCAAACACATTTTTTGAGGCCAAACCAGAGTGTAAGGTACCTAGACTTGTAAAGGGAATGAATTCTCTGACTTTCTGGAATAGACTGAAACCTAATCAGAAGCTGCATGGAGTGGACCACCAGGCAGGTGAGGCAGCATGGCACTGCCGTGCAGGCTCTTAGAGATAAGGCAAATCAATCCTAAAATACCTACCACTGTCCCTCACCATCTTCATGCAAAAGCTGAATTTCGTCCCCATTTTTCACCAGCAGGTCCTCTGATCCTCTCCTCTTGCAGTCTGCAAGGGCTTTGTATTTTCCTGGAGACTGTGGCAGAAAGAGAAAAAAATTATCTGCTTGAGCTACATTCAGTATCACACAGCCTTTATTTCTGACTGCCGCAGGGAATGTGATAGAGCACTAACAGCTACCTTAATTTAAATGGTTTCAAGGAACTGAAACAACTCATCTGATATCTCCTCATTTCCCAAATGGAGATGTAGAAAAATGAAGACATGGAGAAGCCACACCTGTCACCCAGTGAAGCCTGCTAAAGCAACACAATCAAAACCTCAAGCTCTGGTGCTTCTTCAGTTCTGTACTAACCAGCTGGTTCCCCTCCTCCTCTTCGGTGTCTGAGCAGTTTGAAAGGTACTGGTTGCCAGACCACTCCTCCAGACCCTCACAGATCTCCAGGGACTGTGACATTCCTGGCCAGCCTGCAAGACAGCATGCAGCTCAGCTGGGGAACCCTGTGCCCACACAGTGCCCCGAAGGAAGGGAGGTGCCATACTTCTGTGGGGTTTGCTCTGGGGTGACAGGAGCACGCTGTCCAGTGGCACTGGGCTGGTGCGCTCCGAGTCGTTCTCTTCTGAGCTTATGGAGGCTCTCTGCTGCTTTCTGAAAGATTAAATATGCATATATATTAGTTGTACGTGAGAAATGAAACTAAACTCCGTGAAGATTCGTAAAGTAGGATCAGAAATAATAATGGTACTTATTAATATATGCTTTTCTGAAGGATGTCAGTGCCCAGTTTCGATTACTGGGTGGACACAAAAAGAAAACTGCAGCTCAGGTTGTGCTGTCAGATGAGTGCTCGCTGGTGCCTCCCCCCAGAGCCACCCCAGAGACTCACCCATCACTCAGCTGGGAGGAGAGGTGGAGCTGGTCAGTGCACGAACTAGGCTGCTGCTTCTCCACTGTGGGGAGGTCAGACATCAGATTTACATCCTTGTTTCTTAGCAGCTGTCGCACTTGAAGCATTATTTTCAAAGCTAGGCCTTTCAAACAACTCTAATGATTATTGTTTAGAGAAAACCAGACCTAGGGACTATTACAAAGAGCAGATTTAGTTATGATTAAGATGGCATGTTAGCACAAATCCAATAGCAAGCATTCCACTGAAGTCTATGGGACTATAATATGCTTAAAACAAGGCATCTGCTATGAATCTTGTTGAATTAAGCATATGAGAACAAATGTGAAATAACTCTCCACGGTAATAGAAGAAAAAAAAGTACCTCTGTAATTCATTTCTACTTGAGCACTCGGCCTCTACAGCTCTAACTTATGTTATTTCCCTGTAATGTAGACCTCACTCCAGAATTGTGCTACTGGGTTTCTTCTGAAAATCAATTCTCTGGTGAGAATTAGTGGATTTGAAGATTTAGCAGTGTGAAAATAGGAAAGGTTCTGCAGCAGAGTGAATGCCACAGACAAATTGGTCAAATGTACCTTTTATGAGCTCCTGCTGCTTGAATAAAATTTTTCTTATTTCATTTAACCATGCCATCTTCAGATCTACTGTTTGGGCCTGAAAGAAGAGAGAATTGTCTGAATTTTGAATTATGAATCACCCATTATATTGTATGAATAGAATCCCGCTTTTCAATGCTGCAATTATCTGAAATCCCCTTTCATCCAAAGCTAGCGTTAAATATAAAATATTCTTCATCTTTTTAAATTAACAATCCCACCACATCCAGGCAACGCAGCAGAAATGGTGGAGACATCACTACAACCCAAGGAGTACAGGAAAAAGCACATCTGAGCATGCAATAATTCTCTTTTTAAAATCCCAAAGGGCCAAAACTATCATAGAATCACAGAATGGCCTGGATTGCAAAGGCTCACAGTGCTCATCCAGTTCCAACCCCCTGCTATGTGCAGGGTCACCAACCAGCAGCCCAGGCTGCCCAGAGCCACATCCAGCCTGGCCTTGAATGCCTCCAGGGATGGGGCATCCACAACCTCCTTGGGCAACCTGTTCCAGTCACCACCCTCTGTGTGAAAATCTTCCTCCTAATATCC
The DNA here is from genome assembly GCF_019238085.1 of Lagopus leucura. NCBI lineage: Eukaryota > Metazoa > Chordata > Aves > Galliformes > Phasianidae > Lagopus > Lagopus leucura. The sequence continues at coordinate 3,103,633 of NW_024962270.1, forward strand.
AACCTAAACCTCCCCTGTGTCAGTTTAAAACCATTCCCCCTTGTCCTATGGTTATGCTCTGGATATATGTATACCCTACATACATCTGAGTTGAAGTTTGTTACTGGATTATAGCAAGGAGGAAAAAGCTCAGCAGAGGGCAAATTAAAAACAGATGTCAACAAACAATATTTTCACAAGAGGTTGTGCTCTGAACACAGCATTAGGCAAATACTTTACTCTTATAAAATGATATTCAAAATGCTACAAAAGAGGGGAAAATAAACAGGAAAAAAATAGGCTACTGTTCCATAGACTAATCAAACTACCATTGGAAATAGCACCATGGAAGCTAAGCCTTCACTCTGGGGGCAGTTCCAGCATCTAATTGTAGAAGAGCATGTGTTTATGTTCATTAAAGCATGAGGCCCACTTCCCATCTCAGTTCACGTAAGCTGCTAAGCACAATAAAATGTGTTTTTTTTTTTCAACTACTGGTCTATTTGAGACTGCATTTGGAATTAAAGGCTCTATTTCCAAGGACCAGCTCTGTCTCCACTTTTACAGCCCTGTACTGGACTCTGAGGAGTAGCCACTGGGACAGCTCTGTGAACAGAGACATAGGCAAGGAGGAAGAAGAAATACAAGCTGGATGTCTGATAACCTTATATCCTGAGAAGATCAAGAGGAGACATTTCCACACCACTGTTTGCAAATACTCAGATCTCTGAAGCTACAAACCTGCACAACATATACCTCTTCTCTTCCACTATACCAGATTTCAAATTTTCTATGATCCCCCTTCACGTTCTCAGTTATTCCAACTGCATTCATCTGCAAAGAGAAAAGAACCAAAAAATGAAGCATGTTACAAGTCTTTCCCCTTTAAAATGAATCCATGTATTTTGCACCATGCTGAATTGGCTGAAAACAGCTTTGTTTAACACATTTCATCAATTTTCATTTCAGCAGCCACTGGAAGTCACCATCTAGTTATTCCCCCTGATTTCCATCAGCTTGCCTTATTTACCAAAGCTTTCTTATAACCACTAATAGACTTCAGAATTTCTACTCAAGAATCAGTGGAACAAAATGAAAAGTTATCTCATGTCTCTTCCAGCATGACATTTCTCAGATGAGTTATAAGAAGCTTTACAAGTGCATGGCACATTATCTTCCTACATAATTTGTGCTGTGCTATATTTTATTTACTTCAAACCCACCTGAGAAGCCCTTAGCTCCTTCAGGAATTTCAGTTCACTCTTTTGGACTCTGACCCATCCACTGAGCACAACATGCAATTACTGTCCCGTTCCTGATATTGCATAAACTTGTTTCTTGTTTAAAGCAGATTTTGCTAGCGATTCACCACTGATTAACAGAGGATCAAAAAGTCAAGTATTCCACTTTCATGTTTTGAAACAGATCTAATAATAATGGTATCATATCATTAATTATTCACACAGGTGGCCATAAGCAAATCCAGTACAAATACAAATAAAGCCTGAGAAAGAACATCTGTTAAACACTGCTGATCCTTTCTGACTATGTGCCTGGTCAGAGCTTTTGTCTGCAAGGCTACAACAGTTACAGGTGGGATCACACGGTCAAGCTCTCTGATCCTACTTATTCTCTCAAAGGTTGGCACCCATTTCAGTGACTATGAAGAGCCTCAGGAGAAAGGAAGCAAGCTGCTAATTAGCTTTCTTCATTTCTTCACTGGTATAAATAGCAGAGCTCTTGTGAACTTGCAGGTAACTCCAGACTCAGCAAGGAAGGGCACTGAACAGCAAGCAGCATTTCCCAGCCCCTCTTTGTCTCTCATTGTTGCGCACAGTGAGGTTTCACCACAGTCTCCAGGTCTGTACTGATGATTAGAACTGAGACTGATCACTGACTGAAGCCACAGACCATTTGCACATCTGCAATCTCACACATATCCATTCCTTTATTTAAAACTGCACCTATTTAAAAAAGCACAGGTTAAAATCTGCAGCATAGCCTTGCCATGAAGGCATTATATCTCAGAAAACTTCGGGCTTGTGCAGTATGGTGCCACAATGCCACAGAAAGTGAGATCAGGCTCTACTCTGACTGTAGGCAAATGCAACACTGAGATGTTGAAAGGGCAACCTAGAGAGCACTCATCCAGACTCCCATTTCCAGCTCTGTGCTGCCCCTCTGGATTGGCAGTTCCACTTGGTGTCCACTACAGAACTGCCCAGGCATCAAGATAGCTGGAATTTTAGATTATCCACTGTAAGGACACGAAGGAAGGTTCCAGAAATAGGTGTATTTATGCCACGTTGATTCATGTTAGAGTATTTTAAAATACCTTTTCCTCCTTCCAAGCAGGATTTACTGTCCCTTCAGCTGCAGTTTGCTGCAATGCAGATGGAGGTGGCTGAGCTTAACACTTTGGGATGGCATCTATCTGCATCACCTTCCACTGTGGCAAAAGGCAGACAATCTACCTTGCACTGCAATGAGTTATAAACCTGCATGCTTTAAGTTACTGAGTATCAGCTGAAGAAATACTTATTGCTGGCTATTTTACATAACATTTAAAATATTATCTTGCTTTTAAAGTCTGCCTGTTTGGGGAAAGTTTTGGGGTTTTGTTTTTGCTGTTTCTACAGATGTCCAGTTTCACCGCTTCCATGAAACAGCTTTCTTTAATTCTGAATCCCTGCAAAGCATTCTGGCAAGGAAAATTAATTCCATGATACTATCACCAATCAACCAAATGCTGAGCTCAGGAAGCATGGTTTTACCCTCAGGACAGCAATTCTGAGAATCTGTGTGCACAGATGTATTAATGCTTCAGCATCCAGGCATTCTCTAACCACAATCTCTCACCTTAGCAATCAAAAATGCTGGAAAATGAGCCCCTCCTAGACAAAAACTGGCCTGAATGTCTGGACTCTTGAACACAAGATTTTCTCCTCTGAGCAGGTTTCTCCATGCTGCCTCTTCAGATCTTTCAAAAGCACATACAGCAAAACAAGTGCTACAGGGAAAACAAGCTCCCCAGAAAGAAAACTATGTTGTTTGGGAAAAGCACTTAAGTAGCTAAACATATGGACTGGGATTTGTTTTTAATACACAATTTGTAATGTGCACCAGAGCTGAACAGACTTATCTACTGTAACATCCTTGAAAGGTTTCTGACTGCTGGTGTCATCTCTCTCCCCAGACCCCATGTAGATCAGGAGACTCACAGCATCTGGGCTCGAAGGCTCAGCCTCCAAGTGCCCATTTGCTTTGCCTTTCTGTGACATACCTATATTGCTTTTTTATTTATCAAGAAAAACGAGGCAGAGTGTTGAGACAAAAAGCTCGTGTTAGAAGTGCTCATCAAGACACAATAAGCCAGACGGTCTCTTTTAGAGAAGCAGTTTGGGATTTTTATTGACAAGAGTTGGCATTTATAGGCTTGGGGCAGTTGTTTACGTCCCTCCTGTTTAGCCAGAGGCTGTTCTCCTTGCCTGATAATTATGTTTCTAGCTGCAGCTGGAGCCTGCCGAAGGAGAAAAGCATAGGAGAGGAAGAGCAGTGATACCCCTCCTCCTGGCTGTACAGCAGGAGGCTGTGCCTCCTTGGAGACCAGGAACATGAGGAGCCCTGATTCTTCCAAGGAGCTGGGCATGGCAGCAGTTCATGCTGTCCATTTCATGCTTTCCTTTGTCCTGGAAAGCAGACTAGAGGAGGGAAGAAGGCACATCTCCATTCCTGGGACTTATCCAAAGCACTGCTTCTCTGGCAGCTGCCACTCCATAATCCACTACATTTCTACATCAACCGGCCTTTCATGGCACCTCCATTTGGAGCATTATAGTTCTTGATAGCAGAAACCAAGCCACTGCACTACTGAAAACATACTTTCTGAGTTCACAGAGTTAACAGTTTACAATCCCCATGGCAATGGCCCCAAAGAAAAAATCCTTACTTTCAGAAAATGCTTAAAACTGTAAGATGAAGTTTTATCATATCCATCTCCGTGATCCTCTCGCTTCTTGCAGAAGACCAAGGCTTTCTCATATAGGAAGAGATGCCTCTGCATTGGCTTGAACCTGGCAAGATCCTTCATTTTTGTTGGGCCTTTTCGGTGTCCTGTCCAAACACTGAAAGATCCTTGCATCAATACTTTTCCTAGTTCACTCAAGTCGCCCTGGTGAAAGTATGACAAACACGTATTAAAAAGTTTACATCAATTAAAATGTAGGAGGACTGTGCAAACAATGAAGGGCAATGGGGCCAGCTCTGTTCCAAGGCACGTCACTCTAAGAATAGGTCTTCCTGGAAGGATCAGATGATCTTTTGGGAGTGATGGCATGGTGCCAGGAGGGAAGAAGAGGTCTCAGATACAAGCCTGCAGTTAGTCTATGCAAAAGAATACAAGTCAATAACTGGAGGGTAAGAAAACTTGCCAGCACCCAGAAAAGATCATATCAAGGGTTCCCCCACATCAGTGAGACGAGAGCTGAGCCTGAACAGAGGTTGTGCAGAATGGGAAGAAAAGGATTTTTCAAGTAGGCCAGGAACGTGACCAGCAGCTCAGCCATCCACTCAGCATTCCCTGAATCCCTAGGAAGGATGGCCACTTCAACAGGCAAGGATCAAAACCTACTTCAGGGTGTATTTAATTAAACGTTGAATGAGAAATATGATGACAGCCCAGCTCAGTTATAAGGTGAACCATTTGAGAACTAAGGTAGATTCTGAAAAAATGCTCCCAGGAACCACAAGGTGGCAAATGTGGGAACTATGCAACTTCACATACAGTTTGGATGGGAACAGCTTCCAAAATCCTGAAATCAAATGGAAGACTGACATCTATAAGCTTCCTGATGCCATTCAGGTTGCAATTGTTCTAATGTGGTTTCAAGTTCCTACATCCTGGGACACCAACCATTTCCAATATATCAACCAGCACTGTACAAGTTCTTCAATTACTGGAATCTACTCACGTCATATCCTGTTATTGAAATCTGATGCATAGAGTCATTGACTGATTTTAGCAAATCCAGCATTGCAACCAGAGCTTCTTGAAGTTCCTGAACTCCATCACAGCTTGTGCTGTACTTTAACAACTCCTGAAAATAGAAATGGAAGAACATGTGCTTGCAACTGAACAAAGCAAACTTTTTTCCAGCTCACCAAAGTTTCCAATGTCCAAGAGCAAGCTGCACTCCCTGAGTTTCTTTTTTCATATGTCAATGGAAAAAGCACTAATTGTAAACCAGTCAATATGAGGTGTGGAATATCACTGTCCATTTTCTCTGGGTTTCTTTGAGGACAGCATCAGGTTACAGAGTGGCATCACTCTTACCTGAGTTCTTTGTGTTGCATTTTCCTGCTTGATAAGAAATGGCAAATATGACTCAGGTTTGGCATCAGCTGCTAATAAGGCACAAATGCATTCATATGAGTTTGCAGTAGGTGACTGTCTTCAGTTTGGCAGACAGAAGGAAGATTTTATAAATCCTGGAGCCTTCAAGCCAATAAGCAGAAGACAGAATTGGCAACACTATGACTGATATAAAATTATTCTCATATTTCATATCTCCTCTGCCTGCTTAGAGCCTCGTGTACTCATTCCTCATTCAAGAAGCCGGAAGGTGAGATTCAGCAACCTTCAGAAGCTACCACCCCAGTTCTCTGTAAAGTGGGAAAGGCAGCATGCTCTGCATCAGCATGGGGACAAAAGGATGAATGCATTAAAGATTATGGGCACTACAACAACCCAAGCAGAAGAGATGAATCAACGTGGTAGGTTTTCATTCATCACACCCTTATGGACAACTCTGGTTCATTTTTATTGCATTTTACATCTCTGAACAGACTCAGTTCTTCCCCCCCACTAAAACAACACGTTAAAAGCACACACTCCTCCTTCAGGTATGAAAAATGTCAACCTTGCTGAACATCACTTTGGAGAACCAAGCTCAGCAACACGTAACCTAAGGCTTTATTTAGAGGTAAACTTTAACTGAAAAATAAAACGGAAAACAAATCTATCTCCAAATGTCATTCAAAAGCAGTGTCTGAAATACCTTCAGAAGCAACTGGTATTTTGTCAGGCGCTGCACTGGTTTGAGCAAATAGGAATCCAGCCCAAGCTTGTGCTCTAATTTTCTTTGGCACTCCTGAAACAAAGAATTCATATTAGGTAAGCTATGTGCTAACAATCTGCAGTTATTCTAACAGCATGAGTAATATGGTTTGAAGACTTCAAAGATTTCATGTAAGACTGTTCTATAGTTCATATAACGAAAGAGATTTCATAAAAACACATGATGTGGATGGATCTGCCTTAAATTCTTTGTATACAAGCAACTCCAACTGCCATTTTGGTGCAGCTTTCACGCAATGGCAAATGGAATACACTGCAGAAACAGTGGAGTGCTGAGAATGGTGTTTAGGATAAGTGCCCCAGGATGACACTGCCTTGATAGAAATTAACATCTCACCTGGAAGAAGGTGCTCTCAGAGCACTGCCTCCACAGGGACTCTGACCGGGGCTTGTTCTGACAGTATTTCTCATACATCTGGAAATCCTCTCGCTGCAAAGAAAGCCAAAATGCAAGTCAGGCACATGTATGCAAGCCTGCTGGGCAGCTAAATAGAAGGAATACCTGAACTGTAACGTGCTTTTATCTCTGCTTCCAAGTATAACATCTGAAAGTCAGAGTTCGGGTAAAAGAGCCACTGCTGAGAAGCAGAATGCTTCTTGAAGCAAGTCATGACTGCTGCTTTCCCCCATCTGCTGCTGTCCACACAGTTGCATTCCCTCCCTTGCTGTTGGAATTACATATCAGAAGCACCTCATCCAACTGACACAACTGAGATGTTGAAGAGTGCAAAGCACAGCAGAAACATTGGCCTTAAAAAGTCTGTCTCATATGTGAAAATGAGTCACCAACCCTGTCTAGGAAACAAAATCCCACTCTCTCGGGTGCTCCCAGGCAGCTTTCCAAACTGTGCAGGAATATTCTGCAAGAGACAGGGGAAGAGACAAAACGCAGCTGTGAGCAAGGTACTTCTTGGGTGCTTCATCATTACAGGAAATCAGTGAGGCAAAGAGGGGGAGGAGAGCCAGCACCATACTTGTTGTGGAAGTCATATATCTCGGGCATGTTTCCAAAGAGGACATCCTTCCTGTTCCTCAGCACGGGAGGCATAAGGATGACCATGGCAGGGTTGTCCATCTCAGCTCTGTAGCCCTGCAGGATGCAAAGTGGGTTAATTGCTCAGTTTATCAGGCTTTTGCTTGGCACCTCCCCAGAGGCAGAGGACAAGGGGATGTGAGCAGACTTCCAGTATAATCTACTTCATTTCAAATTTCTACATCCCTGTCGTTTAGCACATCAGCCTTCAGTACATAGGCAAGCGGGGCTGTGGTCCAGCAGAGAATGGCATGGGACAGCTTTCCTGGGGTGAGTGAATGCTGTGGAGTCATTCTGATCACCAAAGGCAAATTGCAGTCACTTTCTGCTCACTACAGCCCAGCTGATCCCACAGGAATACTTGTCTGGGTTAAACACATCCGCTGTTACGGCCCTGGGACACGAGTGACAACCGTGTTTGTACAGAACGTGCAGTCACAGATGCTGTCACAAGATCCAGTGTACAAGGTGATTTGTTACAGAGCAGAGAAGGCCTGTGATCAAATACCACAATCAATGGGCTTTTTGCTCTTGCACAAGACATGCTCAACAGCAGATCTTGCTCTCCTCAATTCCTGCTGCCTCAGGAGTCTGTCCCCTATCTCCTCACCTGCCTCTTGCACTCACAGCCTCCCAGAAGGAAGCCTTTGCTGCCAACTGCTGGGTGGAATTAGCAAACAGTGCAAAGCTCTGCAGGAAAATGACATTACTGCGCCAACACAAAACCAGCTACCAGATGTGGTAAATATCCTAAATGTAGAAGAGGAGAAAGGCAGAGCCAGCACTCAGGACCATCTCTGCAAAGAAAACAGCAAAAAGCTATTGGCAGCAGCTCAGGCAGCTCCTGCCAGTCACTAAGTGCTGCACAAAACTGAGGTCAATTTAGTAGAAGTAGCAAATGTTTGCTAAAACATACTTAGTATGTATGGCAGATCTTCTTTGGCTTTTCATACTAATCTCTTAATTAATTATGGTTTAAATCAGTATTCCTTCCACCAAGCAGGCGTTCTGTATTTGATTAAGGATGCAGCAGAAGATAAGTATCTGGAAAATTAGTCATTTTTATTTAACCACTGCAAGGAAGTTTCACTCTTCTATGGAAATGTTATTTTCAGACAACTTAGCTTGCCCTGTCCACCATCCCCTATCTGGACTGGACACAGCAATAAACCCACATAGCTGCCAACTGCTTTATCACATCAAGTGCAGTTTAACAGAACAAAAGCCAATCAGTGCAAGGCAGTTCTGTGTAACTGTGTAACTACCTGCAGCTGAATAGATTTATATGGCGCTTGTTCTCAGGTCAGAGAAACATAATCAGGATGAGGTAATTAACAGTGACTTGCTTCATTCAATCAGCAAGTGGCATTGCGGAACAAAATACATGTGTTTAAAATAGCAGCACAGAAATTAGAATCTGCTTTCTGGATTAAGAAATGCACTTTAACATCCACAAACCTCAAAGCATTGAGACAGAAACCTTCCAAACATAAAACACAACCTTCTTTCATCTCCAAAAGGTAAAGAACTGAGGGAGCAGTTAAAAAACACCAGCTCTTTGTACATGTTCACAAGCAGTGATAGAACTAATTACCAGTGCATGTGTGTACAAACAGAAGGCTTCTTCCTCATTCTGGATGAAAAGTTCATCCTGACACCAACTGTTCCTGCAGATGCCTCCTACTTAGAAATAAAAAGGGAGAAAACTTGAAAATTCATGACTAGCTGGGGGATCTGACAGTTTGGTAGAAACCTGTCCTGTCACATTTCTGCTTCGTTCGACAGAGTGGCAGGTGCTCTTTTGTACAATTCACCAGGGAGCAATAATGAGCAATCTGAAGAAGTCACTCACCGTCAGAACAGTGAACAGTTCCTCTACATACACTCTCTCCGTTTCTATAAGCTCATTTATGACATGGCTACAAGAAAGAAATATATATATATATATATTATGTCTGCATTAGAAAAAAGCACAGGCAATTTGTGCAAGCCTAGAACACAGGATGACCTCATTAACAACCAACACAGGGATGACAAAATAGGCAAAAGTGCAAGAGATGACATCAAGCACTATGACGTACATGGATGGTGAAAGGGCTGACCAGAAATGCGTCAGTCAGAGTGATTTAAACTGGGTGAAAGCTTACCCTTTCAGTATATCTAAGTTGTCATCACTGTCTGAAATAAAAGACTGCAAGGAATTCCGTTTTTCCTGATAATCGTGCATTACTTCAATCTGGAAAAGAAATGGGATGGACCTGAAGGAGCTGCAGAGGTCACTGTAGAGGCAGGATAAGCCCAGCCCTTAGTGCAGCTCCAGAATCTTGGGGAAGGATGAAATATGCTGCTTTTTTAAGAAATCCTTTGTGCCACTGAACTTCAGAAGAGCAAAGCTTCTACTGGGCAGCCAGAAAGTCCCAGAAATTATTATGCTACGTAATATCTGGAAGTACTGACAACATTCATTCATGCAGAAACCAGAGAATGGTCCCCACAGGGGAAATATTTGATGTCTATTTGCAAGATTCTGCATCCACACAGTTATGCAAATTCAGGGAACAACACACAGGAGAACCATATCTGTTACTTGGCAAAACAACCCAAGATAGAACTCAGATGCTGGGCAAATCCAAATAAACTACAGGAGTAAGAAAGGTCAAATATTTTTTAAATTAAAAAAAAAAACAAACTTCCTTCACATCCCGATCTGAATGCAGTCAATTTTTCCCATTTTCAGATGGGTTCTCAGTCTATAAAACACATTCAGATTTCGTTAGCAATTATTACCTTGCGAGAACTTGGAGTTTTTCTTGATGTTTTCTTCCCAGGGAGAGAGAGGTCAAATGAAAATTTCAAACTGGAATTAAAATCCACACCTTGGATAGAAAAAAAAATAATCATTCCATAATGTACATCTACTGTGACAGAGATGGTTCAGAGAGTAGCTAACAAGACATGAAGAGAAATGGGATATATTTTAAGAACGAGTGATTAGTTAGCAAATACTACAAGCAAAGTGACTCATCAGACAGGGCTTCAAACCCAGGGCTAACTTGAAAGAGGAATTGGGTGTCCTCAGACCACAGCAGAAAGAAGAAAAAAAAGGAAAAGAGGACAAAAGTAATGCACTGAGAGGTGGTTTGGTTTCAATCCACGCCATCAAACCCACACTTCTCAAAGCACTCCCGGTGGAGCCCAGCGTGTCTTTGACACTGCGCATCGCCCAGCAGGACGGCAGCATTTTGATGTTTGGTGTCAAATGGAGGCCTTATTAAAAAGCTCTCTCGGTGTGATCTATCCAGAGAAGAGCCTTTTGTCTTTCCCCTCTTGCTGGCTGTGCTCATTTCAACATGCCTGATCACTTCTCTCAGGAATATGATTAATGGAGGATACCTGTGCTTTGTGATGGAGTGCCCTGCCTAGAAAAATGCACATCACATGAAGGCAGTGCAATGAGCACATCTGGCCTGTGGATGATGGCCTACAGCATCCCACAGAGATGGCCAGACCCCTATTACTGAAACCATTTCTCCTTAACACTTTCCTGCTTCTAGAAAGCTGAAAAAACCTCTGTAAAATGGGCAGTATTTTAGTTTAAAGATGGAGTTTTTTTGTCTTGTATGGAAACTCAGAGGGCATGCAACGTGGCATTGGCTGGAGACGAGAAAATCTAGGCTTTATTTGCAGCATTGGTCTGTATACTGAGTAGCTTCATTCCCTTCATTCCACTAGCTTTCTTATTTACACTATTAGCTCCCTGAATTGGAGCCACTGTTACTGCTTGTATGACACCTGGTACAATTCACCACAGCCAATCCACACTAATTCATCATAAACAAATTTGTATCAAAGCAGATCAATGGTGCCTGATCATCTCATGCAGTCATATTTCATATTCCCACATAACAGCATACCCCTGGTTTAAAACACACCAACACTGCTTTAAAGCACTTCTGAATACTGATACATAAAGGGCTGCTAAAGATGGAAGCTTTAATGATATCATTTAACGTTAACATTGTGCTACATCTCATTAACAAAATGAAGGCAGAACATGCAGCAACCTCAGTTCAGCCAGAACTGGTACCTTTATGGGCATTAATTATTCCACAATTGGGATTTAAGGATGACATTCTCAAAGAATCAAAGGAGGTTGAACATCCAGCTTGTCACTTATGTTCATGAGATTCAGCTCCTCATGTATCTAGGCTCCTTTGCAAACGTCAGCCTAATTTTATGTCAGTTCTAGCCCACGACAACTAAGGAGATTGTCACCAAGAACAGGTTTATAAATAGGCTTCAGGCTATGGAATGGGCTAACAAATTTATGTTCTTTTTTTTCCCCTGTATCACTAATTTACCAGTTCATCCATGTAAGATGCTAGGAAAACAGAAGTGGAAGTAGGAACTGTTTTCAGCTGACTTTTTTCCACTGAACAGCTAGTGAAAACAAATACCAAGCAAGCAGTCCCACCGAGCCAGCCAGAGCTGTGTTCCTGTACAAGGAGTGCAAAAAAACCTTGCACTCATTTTACCAAGTCATCTTTCTCCTTTCCATGTGGCTCTTACAAGTAAGAGAACATACTAAGATATTCGGTAGCTCCAACATGTTCAGAAAAATATTAAACACCCAGGAAACCTTGGGAGCCCTTCTCATAGCTGGGAAGTGCACGAGGAGCCAACACAACAGCACAGAGTGATTCACGACCATCTAGCCCACGTATTCAGTGTGAGGCTTCCACACCCCATTCCTTAAACAGAAATGGGAAGCTAGACAAAAATTGGAAGACCAGTAAGTCTACAGTAACTCTGCAATCTGAAGTAAGTGCTGGTTGGTTTCTCAAGTTGTGTTACTCATCCTAAAAATGATTATCTGAAAATAATCATGAAGATACTTGACCATGTTTAGGAGAAAACAAAGGTGACTTTGATCGTGGTGGGTTTTCTGGCCGAGGGGCCACCAGCTGGACGGGCCGCACGTGCTTATCCAGCAGCTTCTTGAAGCAGGACTGACGATTCTCAAACATGCTTCGAACATTTTCAAGCTTCACCTGCACTGACTGTATCTGGCACTGTAGAGTGAAAAAGACTTCTGTCATCAAATAACTACTGCTATTTTGCACTTGGAACCAAAGCAGAAAACAGTAATGCTGATGGTGCTGCAGTGCAGTCAGACTTTGCTTTTCACTTGGGTAATTGGGGTATTGGCTTACCTTCAATTCAGCTGTTAAGACTGACTCAAAATCATACTGTAGGGATTGGGGATCATAGTTTAAGTAGGGCGAAGAGCTTTCAAGAAATCTTTCTATGTCCTGGAGAGCTTTCTGAGCACCTTCTTTAGACTGGCACTTGTCCATCTGCTGGTTGGCAAGCAGGTAGGCACCCTCATCACAACACTGCAGGGCCTGGGGAAAACACGGAGCGAGAGCCCCTGCTAAATCAAGGTATCCATGACAAGTATCATTCACCAGCTCCATATTTTCAATGTGGAGCTCATCAGCATTTGTGAAAACCCGAACAGCTATTGCATTTTGACCACTAGCACAACCAAGAGTGCAAGGAGCCTGGGAGAGGGCTCTGCCCCACAGCAGAGATGCTGCAGTGCTCATTTCAGACAAATCCCCACAGGTTAATGCAACGTTGTAGTGAAGAATGCAGGGGAAAAAAAAGTTTCCTAATTGTCCTAAACGGTGAAATAGAACAGGGTCAGACTTCACTGCTTTTCTCACCAGCCTCAAGCACGCTAAAGCTGTGTGCCTTCTGGTCTAATTAGCATGAATTTCTCCAAATGTATTTTGGATGCTGATTAAGATATCAATGAGCAGTGAAGCCACATGACTCCACTTCCACACTAATACAGAGCAACTGTGCCTATTTACCAATCTGTCATCTTATTTTAAAGTCACTTACATTCATACACTTAACAAATTGCTAATAAAAAAAAACCCACAGAGTTTATTTGAAAGCATTACCTCTATTGCACGGGGTATGGAAACTTCAGAAGTCAATTCATACGTGGATGCACCATGAAAGTGTGAGCAACAGAAGCTAACTTCTGGTGTTCTGCATTGCTTTCTAGAGATGCCCACCTTTTTCTGCTGACTATTCACAGCACCTGTTTGCTAACTTAACCAACTGAGTCAAAGCACTCTCCAGGCTTTGGAGGAATACCTGCTTAACAAAAGTCACCAAAGCAAAGCTGCAAATTGTAGATGCTACCAGCTGTAGAGAGGCCAACCATCTGCTTCAAGGGGCACCGTATCTCCAAGCTTTACCTGCTGAAGGCGAGTATGAAGATCCAAGGTCTTCTGCAGCCGCATCTGCTTCCTTTTGATCTCATCAGACAAGACATCAGAATGGTGCCGCAGCTCGTTGCATTGCTGGCAGATTAAGTTGAGTGCATAGTGATGATTTGCTGCTAGCTGGTGTCCATGTAGTATCACCACCTGAGCCTTCCCTATCAGATCCTTCAGTGAAAGGAAGAGAAAAGATTGCATGCTTACTGAAATAATGCCAAAACATCGACATATATCAACATGCACTTGCTCTTCTTACCAGATTTCAGGTACACATAGAGATGACTGCTATTAGGAGTAGCCAGAATAGGTGGCTTACGCAGGATAAAATGTCACCCATCATCTGGGGGAAAAAAGACTTTTGCCACCCAAAAGAAGGATGAAGATGATGGTATCTCACCACTGCTGTGAATGGCTGCTGGCAATGCATTGCTGCCATTTGCAGGAAATGCAGTCTAAGAAAAGGCAGCTGATGTCCAGTTTAGGCACACTGTGCTTGTAAGCATGACAGAGACTTTCAGCAGCTATAGCAAAACAAGTCAGGCTCTTTGTAGTAGAGCTTGATGCAAAGAACATGCTGCCTTGTCTGCAGCTCCTGGCGAGTGCAGTGTTACATCTTCCCCAGGACCGGTGTTCTGCTAGGACTGCTTCCCTGCTGCACAGTATGCCTGGCCATTTGTTCTTCCTACCTCGCTCAATAAAGTATCTTTCAAAAGGCAAAAAAACCCAACAACCCTTAGACATTCCCTTAGACATTAAGAACGAGGGCTCTTGTTCATAAATAAACCTCTAGGGGTTGTGCCTAAATCCCTAAGGACTTGTCTATAGCTCCTGGCCCACTAGTTAAGCACTGCCCTTTGCAGAAGTCACATCCTCAGTGGGGTTCCTGTGAATCATCTCACTTCACTCCTCTTTCTGCTGCATCTCTTAGTCTTCCTCCTCCATATGTTACATTCAAATCACAGACGCTTAAAGATAGCGATTTTTTTGCCTCTCCATGTGCCTGGTAACAAGTCTCTGTCTATTAGCACTGCTAAAAGCACTTAACATATAAATAATTCTTCTTCCAGCTCATTAACTCCCACATTTCCCCTATGTTCAGACATTTATCTGCTCTGGATTTTCATGGTGGCTCAGCAATTTATTTTAACTACGATAATTAAATATCCTGGTTTTCAGTGTGATCACAGTGCTGCTGCAAAGAGCACGAAGACATGAAATCAATCTTTTCCTCCATCTACTTACCAACAAACTGCACCAGAAACAGGCCATTTTAGAGAAGACCTACCACAAGAAGAGAGCGTGCCTCTTATGTTTCATTAGTGCATCGGTCTGTGACAGATGTACTCACCTGAGCCATGCCATCAAAATGACTCAAGTCCTTCAGCCTCTGTTTCACTTGGGAGACACTGTCCCCAGTGTCGGGCAGTTCTGCTTGTTGACCCATTAAAAATTCAATGGCATTCTTGACCTAGACATACACACCCAAACAAAAAGACTGCTGCAAAATGATACAAAGCACAGACAGAAAATCATTCTCAGTTCAAAATCAATCACACTTCAGGCGACTGTTACATCCAGTAATAAAATGAGTTTCCAAGAGCTAATTTCTACGCTCAAAGATGCTTCTTCTCAGGTAAATCTATGTGGCTGCAGGGCAGTGATACCCAAATTAGCTCTGAATGAGGAAGAACAGCAGTCTTCCCAAGTGAGTTAGCCCTGCTAGTCAGAGTTAAGGAGCAGCAGCATAAATTAAACACTCTCAAAATAGAAAGCATAAAAATCTCTCTCTTCTCCCCCTTTCCCCAAGTCTTCTGCACACAGAAATAGTGCATCTGTTAATACCTCTTGAAAACTTTGCTCAAACTTCCACAGTTGTAAATACTGCTCCATTTTCAACTGATGTTTTTCCCAGAAGCCATCAAAAGCAGTCTCCATCTCCCGCAGCTGCCCAAGTAGCCTGGAGTAGAGAAAAAAACACAGCATTAGAACAGATGGACAAACAGATGGACAAGCCCTAGAAAGACAGTCTAGTCAGGACCCCAGTTCATCTCTCAGGAGAAATGAACCGATATATGTATGTCAGAGGCTTTTCACGAAATCATCACTGCAGATGACAGTAGCTGGGTGAAGAAGTTGTTGCCATCACCATTTTATCAGAATAAAACCTGAGAGCCCAGCATGGGGCTGAATCTGTTCCACAGCCCCATCACAAAGCCTGGAAAAAATATCAGAGTAGGTCAAAGTTGACAGAAATCAGCCATGAAATCAATGGGTATGGAGCAAAGCTGGTATTTCTGTCTGCAAGTTTTTGATAGATACATCCATACTGAAACAGCCCACATTTTCACTCAAAGATCAGGCAAATCAGCAACACGCTGCACTCACCTATTCACAGTGTCCCAGTCTCCAGGCCTCTCACGGTGCTGGTCCTGGCTGCATTCACCCACATCAGGCTCTTCTAAATTGCTTAAAAGCAACTTTCCTTCTTTTGTGACTGCTGTGATATCTTCCTGCACAATGCAAAACATTTCTGATTCAGGCTACTCCGTAAGGATAAAGCATTTTGTGTTGCTCTCTCTTCTGCTTCCCTGCCATAAGTGGAGCACTGGTACCCATCAGAGCAAAGGACTCCCAGCAACATTTAGCTCCCTTAACCCCTGGTTGTGGGAATGAACTACAGACTGGTCACCACACTGGGTGGGAACTGGCAAGCATGAAAACATGAGACCACGGAATGATTCAAGATGCACAGCACTACCATGGAGCTGCGAGCAGGAGGAATTATATTATCTGCAAGTCCATGCTTTCATTCAGGTATTTCTGCTGTTTAGGGATGTGCTTTTCCATGATGAAATGTTGCACAGCATTTGTTAGCATGCAGGTGGCCGCTATTCCACCCTGTTACATCTCATTCCCAGAGCCCTAAATTCTCCTTTTGATGCAAAGCCTTTCATTGTATGTCAGACAAAGTAGCTGAACTGCCTAACAGGTGCTAACTTGATTTTGTCCCATTCAGGATATCAAAGAGGTTAATTTCTCAGTTGCTCCGTTTAATTAATTTCTGTCAATTTTTCATCAGGTTTGCATCTAGCTTTTGTTCAGTACTACAGCTACATAAATTATCCTGATCAACTCATTATTTGGTCACAGGAATCAGCTGCACCAATCTTGTGGTTGTCAAGAGACATACAGGAACCCCACGTCTCACAATCTGCACACAGTTTCTCATCAGCTTTCATCTTTCATGGTTTTAGAAGGAACAAAACAAAACAAAGCCAATGGAACTGATTTCAGTCAGAAGCCCAAGAATGTTTTTGATATTTTAAATTAATAGATGTGGCATTAAAAGCAACAGATGGCTTCTACTAAGTGCTGCTGTGCTTTATATGCAAATGAAAACAGATAATGTGCCATATTTCACCCCAGAGAAAAGTGTGTACAGCTGACTTGTTTATATGCAGGACTAAGTTGGGTAACCCATATTTTCTCCCTACGCTTTGGACATAATCTGAAGCACAAAGTCTAATTCAGTCATACATCAACATATGCAGCTGCTGTTGTACTACAGCTCTGCTCATTTCCAAAGAAGAAATAAGGGACTTGCATTAGCTATAATTGCACTTGCTGTATATGTGTACATGTCTATTCAGACATCACTAGACACAGCATCCTTCAGATGTCATCTGGGGTATTTCTAACTGAGAAATCACTGTCACAAGGACGACAAATTATTATAAATGAGAATAGATACTCTTCTTTGATTTACACAAATGAATAAAGCAAAGGACCTCATTCTTCAACTGCACAGCACTGCTATTAGCATGGGGAGCGTTATGAATTGAGGGCCTGGGGGTGTGCCTATGCTGTCCCAGGAAGACGCAGGAGCATCTTTCAAAGCTGCAAAGACAGCAGCAGCTGTCTGCTCTACAGCTTCCACTAAATCCTACAAAAATATTCATCGGTCACGATAGCTGAAAAAAATCTTTAAATATTAAAGAAAAAAGTTGTTTTATGCGAAACATGAAGGCTCAGTGGGATCAAGTCAGGCATGCTCCGAACCATACACTCACAAGAAATCTTCACCTTGAGTGCTCTCAAGCAAACACAGCTTCCTTCAGACCCCTGGGGCAGCTGCGCTCAGTAAGTGTGCAGCTCTGCACGGAGGAGGGGGGAGCTGAGGACAAACCATCTCCGCAGACCCACTGACAATCCTTGAGTGCAATTTTCTGCAGCACTGAGAGTGAAGCAGAGGGAACCCCACCAGCCTCCTTTCTGCCACAAGGATGAGCAAAGACCAGAGGAACAGCACGTTTCAGACTTCTGTATCCAGTAAAGAGCCAATGCTGAGACAGTTTTCTGGATGCCAGCATGACAATTTACTGGAATGAGTGGCAAACATAAGTTTAACGTACAGACACAGTCATGCCATGTTCTATTTTGTTTGCTACCACATACACATGCATGGGAGGGATAGAGGAGTGGGTATCAAGCCAACAGACAGTCAAACCCCAGAAATCCCATCTCGCTGTGCTCCTCATGAGCCAAACCTTGAGCTGGAAATACTTCTCAGTGCGCAGGGCCAGGATGCGCTCAATGGAATACATGTCTTCTGGGAGCTCAGTCTCTGCCAGCTCTGTGCCAAAAGATTGTAACATCTGTGCAATTTCCTTCACGGTTAGTGCAAAATTCTCTATTGCCTGGTGGGAGACAATAATTGAGATCAGATTGGGATTCAGGACATTGCTATAACTCATAAAGAGTGCACTAAAAGGCTGAGATCTGCAAGAGAGTGCAGCATCCGACTCCTAGAGAGGTGGCTGAGAGGCCCACTGATGGTGGAGCTGTTGTGTGCTAACAGTGGCCATCAAGACATGGCCAGCTGGCTTTTAGCACAGCTTGAATCCATAACAAGGTCTTGAAGCAGTGATGGACACAGACACCTCGTGTTTTGTTTTCTGCTGCCTGTTCTTGTGCACTGTCCTACCATTCATTGAAGGTCTACGGAAGAAGCCACCACGGGATCCATCACACAAATTACTGTAACTCTTCATCTACCATACCTCCCCTCTGACTAACCCACACCATGAACCACCTCCTGACAGCAGGACTTAAGAGAGGTCTTCGGCCTTTTGGTCATGGACATTCCCAGACTTGCAAGCCAAAACACTGGGTGACACTGCAGCTCTGGCTTTTGGGATCAGGGTAATAAATTCTAATGCAACTGAATACATTTGTATTTTCTTTAAACAGTATATTTAACAAGGAAATTTCAGCAAGCTTTTTAAGAGCACCTTACACAGGAATTTTTTGAGAGGCTTTTAACATGGACACTTATCTAACACATGCAGATATGTTCTAGAAGCTCATCTTTTTCTCAAATTACCCTAACGTTTTTGTCATTTATTTTGTCATTTTTGTCTCGAAGTGTGAGAGCTATGTCACTGTCGCTGTAACACACTGTGCAAAAGAACAAAACTAAGAGCCAAAAAATTTTAAAAAGCACGACAGTGGCAGTGCATCCATGCAGATGGGCAGAAACTGGCAGAAGCAACAGCTTGAACCACTCCAACAATGATGCCTTGGGCGTTTTCACACTGAGCTCCGCATCTGTCTGCGTGGATAATGGTGCAGGTCTGGGGGCACAATGATTTGTCTCAAACGCTTTCATTAGTGTTTTCATTTGTTGGAAAGGTGGCTGGGAACTCCAGCTGCCATTATAAATCCATTCAGTGCCTAATTCCACTTGACTCCTTCGCAAACCTTAACAAGGAAAGGTGGTTGCTCCAGAGGTTACCCTCAGCTATGCACTGCTCACTGCCTTACAGGAGATGTTTAGCAGGGGATCAGGCCTTCCCCAGCAGATTCCCCACACCCAGTGTTGAGCCCCGGTACGTACAGTCCTGAAGATGACCCACTCGCTGTGGCAGTACTCCAAGGTGCCTCCAAACTCTGGGGTTAGCTGCTGCTCATCAATATATGTCAGCAGGTCACTAACCGAGCTCAGCATAACAACCTGCAAAGAAGGCAACACCATCAGCTGGTTGATCGTTTCCACCTAAATCATACATGGATCAAGCCTAGAACTCTCTTACGTATGTAAAAATTGAGTTTTCTCTATATGTTGCTTTTTTTCTTATTTTTATAGCTTAACACGGCTTTTACAGATTTGACCCCTTTCCTAAGGAATCCCTGATCTTCCAGGTGCTTTCCTTCTTAAATATGAAGTACAGTGAGATACTGCAGTGTGTGCCTGCACATCAGAGCTGAAAACAGAAGGAATGCAGGTTTTGGCAAGAGATGACAAGTAACCTGGAAAAATATAAAAACTGGAATATGTCACGAAGCACTGGCCATCTTCACCTAAATACACGGGCTTTTTAATATGAGTTTCCAGGTGTCCTGATCCTCCCTGTTACAAGTCATGAATTTTCAAAACTATGGAACTGACAATCATTTTAGAATGATTTCTGAAAAATTCCTATAGGAAAATATTGGTTTGCTTCTGGGAGTTTGTCCTTGTGCCAACCTTAGATTCCATACATGTACTTCTCTTTTCTTAGCTATTACATCCATTAATCAAGGTGGCTATAGAAGCCTTGGAAAGTTTGACTTCAGAATGTAAGAGCATTTCAGTTGCTATTTTAGAAACAAATAGCAACACAGTGTTGGTATGGTGTTGACACTGAGATGAACATGGTGATTACGGGTGGAATCCACAGCAAAAGCTTTGCTAGATGTCTCTTGGCATTTCAGACATTAAAAAAATTCCACAGCATGGTTTTATCCTCCGTGGATGCATAAATCCTTTTGGAGGGGGGAGAATGGACTGATAAAATCACCTGTTCTGCAGGGAATAAACTATGCACAGGCAAGCAGAAAACTGCTACAGGAGAGATTCTGTAGAAATGGAGCAGAAATGGCAGAAACGCTCCAGTCACTCCTCACGTCAGTGCCTTCATGTCACCCCTATCCCAAGGTTCACAGGCAGCCAACAACCACACACAAGGCACAATGCTCCGCACGCCCATACCGGTAACTTGAGCAGAAAATCCTCCTGACTAAATCGAAATCCAATGTCAGTGAAGGTGCGCTGGAAAAACCCTGTGGGACGAAGAACCATCACCAAGTGCAGGTTCCCTGGGAATGATGCCTGCAGGAAAACAGAGATAACTTTCAACTGGGGTTGCAGGAGCTCCAACTGCTCCCAAACACCTTGAAAAGATGAGTATGCCTTAAACCTGAGGATCTTTTTCTGATTGCCCCCAAGAGCCTTTTCTGAATTCCATCACAGGCTGGACTATGCACTTCCTAATGCAGGTGTGACTTGTCATCTGCTGATGCTGGCCCAGCTCAAGAGCTTGCCTGCTGGGCTCAGATCGCACCACTAGCAGCAATGCTTCTGCAGGCTCACAGCTGTGTGTTTGCAAAAAGTGGCTTAGAGATAAGGGACAATTGCAGGAGACTGTGCAGTCCTACTTCCCTTTTGAACAAGCAAGTGGTTGGCCATATACCGTGGAGGGCTGCTGGTAGTACATTCTAAAACTAAGTACTGCAGTCAGCATTATAAATGAGGGAATGAAATTTTGTCTTAAAAGTGGAACTTTGAGGGTGATGAGACAGATTGGGAGTGCAAAATTTGTTCCCAAACCTGCTTCACCCATATCTATACCAAGCACATTCTGCTTGCCCCAGCTAATTATCAGGCAACATTTAATTTGTGGTACTATTTCAGAATTTCCTGTCTATGCTACCAGTGACTTTTTTTCAAGCATATGTTTTTGGCAGGTGGAATTTTAGATAGAAATCTGCAGAAAGAATACTTGAGAATGAAAAAGAATTTTTGAGAAGCTAGGAGTCGTATCATTAAATTATGAATAAGCCCATGGTGAAAATAACAGAGTTAATGAAGATGTATCATTTTATCTGAGATCCAAACTAGGCCATGTTACATTCCTCCCTATATCTGCCTCATTTGAACTTCAGAACCCTAAAGCTGTCAGAGCTGTACATATGAAGACTTCGTGGCTCTCCCAGGTGCAAAGGGACACTAAGTGGTAGTGGAGTTCTAATTCTACATCAATATGAAAATAAGTTTTCCTTGAATAGACATACATCTAAATCCACTCAAGAGCACTGGGTAAGCCTTCCCACTACATAAGCACAGCATGTGCACGCCAAGAGCAAGACCATACAGACAATTCCCCATCTCCTGCTCTCTTCAACAGCAGGACCCTGTTGAACAACATGCTCTCCTTCCCAAAGCCCCAGTATGCCAGATGTGATAAAAGAGCACACACCAAGAGTACTGAATATATTTGGATATTTTGCACAGTGCCTTCAAGACAAGGACTGCTCCCATAAACAAACATCAGCATTGTTTGAAAAAGCCATGATTTACAGTTGAGATCTGATATCCATGAACTGCACCACTACTCAATGGCTATGTTTTCTTTTGTAGGAAAGGTCAAGTTGTGTTTTTTTTTTGCCTACTACTCCAGTTAGAAATGGACAGTGAGTTAGGATTGAATAAGCCACGTAGATTCAATATATTGATCTGCAGCTATTTTAAGTGAGAGCAAAAAATACATATATAGGAAAAAAATGTGAATGAAGTGCCAAATTCATATCCTTTGGAAGTCAACGACAACTGTGCCAGGGACAAAGATTTGGCATTAGCTTAAAGAGCAAACCATAAAACACTGAAGAGGTTTACGCTGGCCCAGGCTCTGGGTGCTGTGCCTGTTGTACTCAGCTCAGGGAATGGCTGCTGGCCCTGGGAGAGCAGTAATAGGTACAGCATGGGAAACCTGAGCAATCTGTGCTTATTCAGGTTTGATGTTTGGAACAAAATCTTTCCCTCAGAGGGCAGTGAGTTTCTGGCACAGAGTGCCCAGAAAGCTGTGGGTGTCCCATCTGTGGAAGTGTTCAAGTTCAGGCTGGATGGGGCTCCGTGGTAAAGGGTTGGAACCGGGTGGGCTTTAAGGTCTCTTTCAACCCAAACCACTTTGTGATGCTCTGATTCTTGTCAAATTTGGAGACAGCCAAAGGCCTGAACCTGGCCACACAGTCACCAGGCCTCCAGCTTGGAAACAGAGCCTTGTTGAAGGAAGTGTGACTGAAAGGCTGCAGGAGATGCCGGTTCAGCATCCTGCTTCACCGCCTGTTTAACTACCTCTAAAAGGGAGATCAGCTCTGCTGCAACACACAGACAGGCCCTGCTGCAGGACGCAGCTCTGTCTGAAGAAGTCCACCTCTGACACCCTGCTCAGCTCAGAGTTCAGGAACTTGAGCTTCCCGTATTAGCAGAGAGAAAGCTATGGGATGCTTCCAAGAACCTGGAGCGGTTTCTCATTTTGAGGCTGAGAAAAATCCCTGCCTGGGATGCAGAAAGCCCTCACTGAGGGAAGCACCACCAGAACTGGCACCACCAGAAATGGCACAACCCTGTGAACGTTGTGAATGAACTGAATATTTACAGCATGAATATTTCACTGGAAAGTATCTGGCAAGCTCAGCACTACCCATAGAAGCTGGCTGCCTCTCCCACCTCCCCAGGCCGGGCCCAGCAGTGCTGCTACAACCAGCCCTGCCTACTGCTGGCTGCACCGCCTGGCCCTGAGGTGTGAAGCACCTCTTCAAGAGCGTAAGTGTCTTGGGACACCGATGGTTCCATGACTGCAGGACACCAGCAGGTGCTACAAAACACACAAGACCATAACCTGACATACCTGCTATGGAGTAGATTCTGACTTGAAACCACTTCATGCTCCATGCATATAAATCTGTATTTATTTTGACACTTGATATACTTCAGCCAGAGGTAGCTGCATTTCCAGGATGGGTTACTTGATTTCCCTTTAGTTTAGAAAGTGCTAGTGGGTTTCTTAGATGCTTCCGTATACGTAAGACCAAGGTCAGCATTTCTGAGTTGTTAGAAAACAAGAAATCCTGCTCTGCAAATGACACCTTGTGTATTTCAAGCATGGAAAGAAAAAAAAAACCAAGCAAAAAAATAACTGCAGAAAGACAGACAGCTACCAATGAATCCATGTCCTGTGCCCTCCTGCAGAATTAAGAGGAAGGATGAAAAGTTAAAAATATAGATAGACAGACAGAGAGACTAATAATTCCTCTGAGATAACTTTCCTGAAGGGACATCGTGTATTTCTCTTGCTGCTACGATTCTCATTCGTCCAAGGGCTGAAGTCCGAAGCTCTGCAAACTGAGCTGTGATAATATTGAAGTTAATGGGGAGGTGGGCAGACCAACAAAACCCACCAAAAATGTTCCCCATAATATAATCAAGAAAGCAATGACAAAAGGGTCTTAAAATTTGCCTTGTGCTTTATCTTATGACACTGAAAAGAATTTGTGCATAATAAACCACCTAAAAGAATCCTCTAAACTCTTTGCCTTTTGGTATTCCTCTGCAGAGTGGGAAAGACAGAAAACTATCAGGTACCCAGCAACATCCCAGGAGCATTCCATGGCAAAGAACACGTTCAGGAAACTCCCCATCCTGAGCACACAGGCATGTATGTTTTAAGGCCCCGCATCAGCAACTGCTTACATGCACGCTCAACTACAATAGAGCTGTTGTAGTCAATACAGGTGAGCTGGGTTAATGCAGCACAGGAAAGGACACACTGAAAGCATTGCAGTTATTAACTCCTTACCGAATAGCTTAATATATTTAATGTGGTTTTACATAACGTTAAGACTGGCTTTCTGAGGACACATTCCCTGCAGTTCACTGGGCCATCTGTGCGGCTGGAGATCAATAGATTGAAACAAAAGTAGCGCCCACCGGTGACTTTGTTTCAGAGCGACTGGAATCGAAGCTAACGGTCCTTATGCGGATGCTGAAGTTCACGACTATCTTCCGTCCCTTAAGGTAGCAACCACACAGCAATAACGCCAAGCAGGGCCAACTCCAGCCTCACCTCCCCGACAGCCAAAACGCAGCTCCGGAGCGCCGTGCCGCCTTGATTCCAGCGGGCTGCACGGCCAACCCCGAAGACGCCGCAAGCACCGGCGCCGAGCAGCAGGTCCCGCCCGGCCCTCTGGAGGCTTCCCCCGGCCGCCCGCACCGCGGACGGAGCCCCGCCGCCCACCGGCACTCGCATCGCTGCGGAGCCGCGCGAAGGTCGCGGGTGCGGCGCGTCTGCAGCCGCCCCCACGGCGCCTTTCCCCGCGATGCCGGGCCGTTCCGCGGGCACGCAGCGCCTTACCGCGTTCCTCCGCGGCCTCCTGCCGCCCCGCGCGGGGCTCCCCTCGGCCATGGCCCCGCGGCCGCAGCGCTGCGGCGGTTCCGCAGAGGGACGCGGCGGCCCCGCTCCCTGCTTCCCGAGCGCCGGCTTCGATTTAAGGTGGAATGCCAAAAATCAGCCTCGGAACGGGGCCGGCTGCCTTCCGCCACGACCGAGCCTGGGCGATTGCACCACAGCTTTCACCGTTCTGGTTTGGTGGTTTTTTTTTTCCCCCTCCCTGCTGCTCTCTGAAGCACGCGTTCTGAAGTTGATTAAGATTTCGTGTGCGAAGGAATGCAGTCCGTAGCAAAACCTACGGCTTGAGCCTGCTGGCAGGGTCTCGCTTTCCAAAGCAATGGCACAAGCATGAGCCCGTGCAGTCAGTACAGAATGGCATACACAAAGGAGTTAAACAAAAATCTGTATTCTGATAAAAAAAAACACCCTGGATCAGATGCATGACTGCAGAGCTGCATATCCTTATGCTGAAAAAATAGGGCACTGTATTTCAAATGCAGCTCATTTGCACTTCTTTATTCCAGAATGATGCAAAGATCAGAAATGCAGCATGCATTACAGTTTGACTGCAAGTAAATCAGGATGTAACCTTTTGTGTTACTGGCACAAAGCAAGTCCAGCAGAACCCCTCCTGGTCACTAAGATGGCCTTCCAGGGCTAGGCCCTCTGGTTTTTAAGGCGAGCTTCCCAACTCTTGGCATTTAGCAGATTCCTGCCCTCTGCACACAGCTGCGCTGCAGTATTTGCACACACAGCCCTGATACATCCCAGGCAAAGCTGCTGCTCTGCGTGGACACAGGTACACTAATAGGGTGTGCACTCAGAGGTCACACAGTAATTATGTTTCCTGATGAAACACGAGATGAATGGCACTTCTGTTTGAAGCCACAAATTAGGACAGACAGGATTTTTGGTGCTTGAAACTTCCAAACTATGCAAAGCACCGACATCACCCTTAAAGGAAGCTCCTGGAACTCCCACTGATTCAAACACCAGCAGCAGAACTGAATTCTGATGATCGCTCTAAGGAATTATTCTCTATTTTTCAAATGCTGCCCTTTCTCTCATGATGTGCGCAAATTCATGTTGTAAAGTTCAGAAGTGAAAAAAATAAATAAATAAAAAAAATACAATCAAATACTGACAGCAGTACCTTATGCACAGTGCAGAAAGGTAATGGCAATCCTTCCTTCCACCAGATGCCTATGAGCAAAATGCCACTAAGGCCAAGTCCAGCTGGACCAGGAATGCCATGCTCTGGTTCCCCATGGCTCAATGTGTTGGTGAGTAGCAGAAAACGTGCTTCATGTTCAGAACAGGCAGCACAAAAAGTGAACGCAGGGGTGCATGTTTAAAACAGCTTTTCCACCCCAAGTCCACAAACAAATGGCTGTGCAGCTTGTTTTAACAATCCAACCCTTTCAGTCACTGAAAATTAGGTAAAATAACTCTTACTAATAACCAGTGTCTAGAAAGAATATATATGAAGCCAAATTCTCCACCCAACAGAATCACAGAATGTGGCAGAAAACACATTTGGACCACTAAGGGAAAGTACAAAAACAAGCAAATGAATTGGTTTAATGCTCAAACAGCTCATTTATGCATTCAAATGAGGCACAGAGCCATGACTGAATTAATCACAGGGCCATAAAGCAAAATGCTACCGAGAGAGAAAGCACAAGCATCGCTGCTCCCAATTCCTGATGCTTTCTGAAAGTGGCACAGAATGAACACAGCGACTCCGTACTTTGAAAGAAATTACCATTAAAGAGGACTTACTGCAATTTTTTGGAGAGTCATTTTGACAGATGTCCATGTGTCCAATCTTCTATCCAAGATTAGGATAAATTTGGTGTCCGACTCACGTTGACTATGGGATTGAAAATAAAAAAAAGTAAATGAATGACATTGTGAGGGAATGTGACTTTGTTCCCTGTCCCACCCTCTCCCCTATTCCCAAAAAACAATCCCAAGAATACAGAAAACAAAGCCCATTCTGACATTTCCACAGGTGTGAGACAACCACAGAACGGCTGGGGTTGGCAGGGACCTCAGGGTCACTCAGTCCCAACCCCCTGCTGCGGGCAGGGCTGCCACCCGCTCAGTCAGACACTGGGTCAGGTTCCCCAGGGCTCCATTCAGCCTGGCCTCAAACACCTCCAGGGATGGAGCGTGCTGCCAAAATACATTTGAAAATATTTCCTAGACCAGACTCCAGCAGAAATTTGGGAAGTCCACCTCGTGGCTGAAGCATTGCCTCTGCTATCTGCGCATCAAAATCCTTTATGCTGATTTGAAATCCCCTGAGGAAGTGGGGAGCTCTGGGGATCCACGTGCTGCAATGTGACCCAGTGCAGAGGTGAACTGTGACTGTAACAAATACAGCCTTGTCAGGATATCTGGTCACAGCTCCACCAACAGACACACCAGGGGCACCTCCAACTGCAAACTGGAGTTGTGTTTGCCCAGGGTAAGGGCACGCCATCCCTACAAACACATGCTATGGATGTGTTAGGTCAAGCTCAAAGTGCATAGGTTTTGTGCTTTTATGCAATTTATGCATTGTCATTGAGGCATACCAGAAAAGAGCAGAGAAAATAAATACTGTGTTTTACACATAGGTCACACACAAAACCTTGGCACATAACAAAGTGCAAGGTAAGCTTACACACTGTCATCTGGAATCAAGCTTAACCTTTCAGCCAAAAGCCTATTTTAGCCAAATTAGTTTTGGCAACATGGAGAAGTCTTTGCACCTTTATGTCAGGAAATCCCCAGCAAGAGTTTAGTAACAGTAGCAGGTGGGAGAGGGCCAAAATGATCCTTCTGTGTGAGGCTAGTTTTGATAATGAGGATAGAACTGCTTGATTTTCCAGCGTACAACTCTAAAAGGCAGGTCCCTGCACAACAAGACAGCATTTCCCAGCCCTTGGCAGTATTAAGACACATACAGCAGTTACACAGCACTGCTGTCACTGTAATAAACCCCCTCAAAAACAACACCAACAAACCCAGAACCCAAGCAATTCTGAAAAGGCAGCCAGACCTCAACACAATGTCAGTTCATCAAAGCATGCCCCAGTACATCATTCAGTCTGGACAAGGTTACATTCAGTGAGCAGCCTCTCAGTAAGCTCATCTACTTTTATCAGTTCCCTTACATACACAAAGAAGCAAGTTCTGAGCTGTACAAAAGCCCTGAAATCTACTATGGGAAATTTTTAATTTATTTTAGGGCAAACAGAGCAAGCCTATGGCTGTTTGCAATCCAGGCCTTGCAGGTTGATCAGATTCCCAGTCCCATGATGATGTACCTTTCAGACTGACAAGAAAAATAAATCAATGCATTCTCACAAGTGCTTGCAAGAGGCAGCTTTATTTGCATCCAGCAGCATATGATGGAGATGGATAACCAGACAGAGGCTTCCTGTCACTTTTTTCCTTACCCCTAATTTTGTGTGTGTTGCAGGACGCACCAGACGAAAAATAAAACTTGGGAGCTTTTGCAGGAGGACTTGAAATCGGATCTCTGAGTCTGCAGCTGGGAAGTTGCTCACTAGGCTGGGAGGCTGCTGGTGGATCAGAGCACACCCCAGCACTCACTGCATGGTGCTGCTACTCTGAATTGTTGTGGTTTCACTGCTCCGTGTCACCAGCTGTGGCTCTATGTCACTTCAATATGACGATGCAAGTGAAATGCGCAAAGTTTGTCTAAATAGCTAAAAGCTGCATCATCAGGATCACTGTTAGGGTCACCTTTCTGCAGAGATTAGGATTTGTCCCTTTCTCCTGTGCCTCTCCTTCAAGCACACCCATGTGCAGTGCTATTCAGCAAAGCCCACCCCTCAGCACACAGCCCACCACGTGTATTTTGACTGGGGTGCACGGAATGTGAGAACACACTACTCCTCTTTCTGTATCATCATTCTGTATCATCTTCTCTATTGTTTTTCCCTACAGCTTTTCCATACAACCACGTCCCGCATTATGGTCGCAGGAATCCCAAAATCAAATTAATTGAATACAAAACTCAGCTTCCTCCTGGCTCTGTCACTAACACGCTCACCTTGTTGAGCGAAGAACAGCTTCCAGCTGGCACCTCCAGGAGAAGCAGTCCATGAAATTCAGCTCCCTAAAATACTACAGACCTGACATCCCATGTGGTTCCCACAGACTGGTGTCAGCAGGACAACCCATAGTCATTGCTGATAACAGATGGACAGCGTGGTGCATGTGGTTTTGATAAACCCATACCCATCCACAGGCACATGGCAGGGAAGTGCCTGTGTATTACAGCTCGTTCTGTACAGCTCATTCGTTTCAGGCTCCAGCATTGTTAGAACAGCCAGGTACTGAAGCAGGCTGAGATGGCAGTAGGAGAACTAGAGAAGCATGATTAAAGTGGTTTTACAAATAACATACTGAGCACGGTTGAATCACCAGCAAGCTCTCAGCTCTCATTAGTTTCTTGATTGAGTTTGACCTATTACAGGGACAGCAAGACTGCTAATCATGCTAACGCCAGGGTGTTTAAAGTCACATGGAATAAAAAGCCCTAAAAGATTCAGGTAGAGAAGCACACACACAGCCAGGGGCAACCTGCCCAGCAGGACAGGAGGGAAAGACCCCTCTGCAAGCCTGACCCAGGAGGAGCACAGCTTCACACTAGATCAAGAAAGAAAGAGAGACCAGAGGCCCTTTTCATTCCTGCAGAGGTGGCAAAACAGACAGCACTTCTCCCGAGGCAGCTGCTGATGGAAAGCTCCCATCTAGCTGCTGTCAACCTACTCTCCCTGAAGGAAGAAATTTGCCAAAACAGGCATTATTCAAGGAAATTAAGCATTCCAGGTAACTGAGTCAGGCTCAGCAGCAAGAAGTGGGAGCGCCATCAATCTGAGCACAGAGCCCTGCATGTGGTCGGGACAGATTGCTGGCTGCTTAACCCTGGGATACGGGCACATAATGGAGCTGCAGCACGCTGCTGAGTGATCGGGTGTAATGGGGACCCCAAATGGCTTTGTTCCTGTAATTATTCTCTTCCTTTGGTTACATTTCTCTTTTCCACAGTAATGACTCTCTATTTGTACACGTCGCAGTATTGCTCTGGAGAGGAATGGCATATTTAAGCAGTGACACATGTCAAAGTTTAAAAGAAAGCTTGTTGCTAATTAGAAACTTAATAAACTGAACTGATGATACATGCAGGCTGGCAAGTAATAAGGATGATGTCCACTTTTTATCTGCAGTTACTGGCACATTAAATACCACACCTGGACACCGCAAGAGCTTGAGATTAATTGCTTGTCTTCTCCCCTGCCCTAGGAGCTGAAGACATCCCTCGTGCCCACACACAGCATTAAGCTGAAGATATTGCACCCGGCCCAGGTCAGATTGACACTGCCCATCACAGGAGAGACAGAAGGCAGCCACATACCTCGGGACTGATGTCAGATATGTTAAGACTTTAGTTACAACATCCTCAGGCACATCGTTGAAGCGAGAGTTGTCAGGCAAGGTGATGATCCAAGCCTTGTCCTTCCCTTGGCCACCTGGAAGGAAGACAAGAGTTCTTCTGTGGGTGTTTTCTGGGAGAGCCAGCAGCAAAATCCAGGTGCACAATCCAGGTCAAAAAACACCCCACCAGCCTATAGCCTATGTTATTACAGAGGGTATTTACATCACTAGAACAGCCAAAGTAGGTCAGATTCTGGCACTGATTTCAAGCACAACACACATGCACAGGTGGCAGAAGCAAAACTACTTGGTACCAGATATTTCCTTTATTTGTTGAGCACACTTTACATGAGACAGAAGTCAGAAATGCAAGGAAAATCCATGCACACTGTTCTCGAGCTTACACATTTCAAAGCAAAATATTTGCAAAGCTTTGAGCATTTTGAAGGAGCAAGTATTGCACAGAGACAGAAATCTAATACATTCTTTCGAGCTGCCTCAATATTTTATTAACAGCATTTCTGGTGGCAATGAAGACTGCTTGACAGATAACATCCCGTATGGAGTATCACTTTGCCAAGCAGTTCATCTGGAGTATTTAATTACAACACGAGGAGAGAACACGGAAGGCTCCTGCTACTCACCAGAAAGAAAAGCAAACTGCTTCATCAACTCGTCACTGATGTCCTTAGCACAGATGGGTGCTGTCGTTTCTGAGGGAAAAAAAACAAATGCAGCAGTCAAAAAGAGAGGAACAAATCAAAAGCAAACACATCTATCAACGTGTTAACACAAAAGTGGGACTTACACCAAACGCAGTTTCCCTAAACTAGGGAAGAAAGTCTGAAACAAAGGATTTATGGTTTTCTATTGACTCTAACAGGGTGAATGCCACAACTCTGCAGTAAATTTATTCTACCAAACTGCTTGGGATGCTGAGAGTGCTTCTCTCAACAGAGAACTCCTCATGGAACTTTCATACTTTGCAGTTACCAATTGTACCCACCTGTATGGCAGTGCTTTCCAGCCACAGATGTACATGAGGCTGAGCAGCCAGGACCGCTGCAGTCAAGGTTGGGGTTTTCATGCTCTCACATTTCTTAACTTACAGCAAATAAGCTTCTGGAAGCAGCTGGGCTATTTACAGCTGGCATGGGGCCACCTGCACTGCAAAGGCTGTTGTTCTTATGTTCACTATTAGAACTCTTTTTAATCAAATAACGGGAGAGGCTGTTTTAATATCACATTTAGCATACCGTGACCATTTCAGTGGCAGTGAAGCACATCAGAACAATATGCATAATTTTACCTTTCACTGGGAAAAGCAAACAGAAACCAGACTCACTGAGCACACGGGCATTATTCTGGATTATCTATAAATGGAACACGAGCTGAAAATTAAACATCTTTGTTCCCTCAAGGAAACATTTTGAAACATCTATACACATTAAGGACCTTTTGCTTTCTGATAATTACATTTTAAACATTAATCGTTTTAGGGAGCCAGTCCCAAGGAGCGTTCTGTTGGCTGTCCTAAATCACATCGGCCAATACTTCAGCATGTTCCACCGTAATCAATATTTATTCTATTTCACTTGTTCCCGAAAGCTTTCTGGTCACTTTGACTTTACCTAAGGATTTCTCAAGCACTGCTTTGGCTGAGCTGCAGCACAGCAGCCCCAGGGGGCATTAAGCATACTCTGCCATTGTCCCTCCATTCCACCCACGTGTTCCCTTCTGTTACATGCACACGTAGACAAAATAAGTTTTTTTGTTGATGAGGGACTGGCACTCGTTCTTGATTTCAACAGGCCTTAGAGTAAGCTTTGGTAAGGAAGAAGTTTGTTTTGCAAAGACATTTCAAGTATTTCTTGCTCATTCAGCTGACTGCTTCACCTAACTCGGGGGAAAGCAGTGGTGATAACTTTCTTCTGTACTTGTTCATGTCAATATTTTCATACTGATAAGAATCACATGAATAAGTTAATGAGCTCCAACACATGGAATATACGACAACAAACACACTGGCCTTGGAAAACAGAGAAGCCCCAAGGCCAAGTGCATGTTTATCTTGGCTGCCTCTGGAAGGTGTGGGGCTGTTCAGCAGCAGTGTGTACATTTCCAGTCCAGGTAAAGCTCATGGCACAGCCCACACCTGGTGTTTGCTCTCCTGAAGATGCAGCCACTGGGACAGTGGGCGACAACACAACACCCATGTGTGCTTCACGTGCACAGCACTAAAGCCAAACACAGTTGCAGGCTTACAATAAACAGCTTTTGTTTGCTATTCTGTAGTGATAAAGAAGGGAAATAGAATCATAGAATTGTTAAGGTTGGAGAAGATCTCCAAGATCCCCAAGTCCAACCCCAGCCCACCCCCATCAGACCCACAACCACGTCCCTCAGTGCCACACCTCCACTGCCCTGGAACCCCTCCAGGGACCCCATCACCCCCTGGGCAGCCTATGCAAACGTCTCACCAATTTTTCTAAGAAATTTTTCCTAACCATCAACTTGAAATGCTGGTGCCAAGCATCTTCCAGGCCACATGGCCAAGTCCACAGCATACTGTGAAACTGCATTGGATGGAATTCCCTCCATGCTTTGAGAGCTGTGGTTTCCAGGTTCACAGAAAGCTTCATTCTTGACTTGAACACGCAGACGGAGGCCCAGAATCCTGCAGCATCATTATGACTTCGAGTTTCTTGCTTTGCAATGGATCAGGTTTTTGGAAGGGAGCATTCAGCACAAACAGAAAAATCAGGTCCTTCCAAGTGGTCTCAAGTTGAACACCCGAAATTTAACTCCATTAAGGGAGAACTAGTGAAGTCTGGGGAAGCACCTCCCCTGCAAACCCTCGCCATCTCAGCAGGCAGGGCAGCCCAGAGGAGCAGCAGCTGCCCTTGGTGAGGTCAGAGCACAGTGGGCTGATGGCATTCTCTTAGAGCTGCTCCTCAGCCAACTCATCCCTGGTGCTTGCTCTGCATTTGTCATCAAATGCATCTTCCTCGAGAAACATTGGAGAAAAATCAAGGGATTTGCATGTCGCTGTGCCCATGACACAGCAGTTGGATGCTGCAATCCTATACAGAAGAGCAGCCTTTGCTGTCAAATATTCACCTCTGAGACAAAAGCAGTGAAAGGCAGCTGGGAATCAATCATATCCAGCTTTTAGGGTCTTACTGAAAGCAAACAGCACCTAAACCATACACTGCCATAGCAGTGCAGCAACTGCAACGGCAATCAGAAAGAGGACAGCAGTCATCTGGGTCCAAATTCACTCACGGAACACAGCAGCCAAGAGATTCAATTAAACTCCCCAGTGCTTTGCTGTCTGGTAACTATTGTTTTCTTTTCTATTCTAAACTTTGCAGGTCCATAGCATCTGCAGGCGGCAGCTGTGTAACGCATCTGCCAAGGCAGTGTAACAGCGCCTTACATTTTACAACACTGGCCAAGTATTGTTTGCAACTACAAAATACGCTTGGAGATAGCTTTGTTGTGAATGAATAATAGCTCTTCCTGCGAGTGTTGCTGCGTAGCCTAGGAAACAAAACTGAACCAAATTAAATGACAAGCGTAAAGGATCACGTTGAGCTTCTCCGTGATCTACTTGTTCTCTGTTTTCTGTCCATTTGGACGTCTACACCCAAAGCAAAAAGGTTGATTTGGTGTCAGGGGAACGCGCAAATGAGCATATTTGTAACCTATTTCCATATCCCCTGGAGACTTTCTGGGTTAACTGTGGTCATCAACCAGCATCTGGTGTCACAGCATGTTCCACCACAGCCCCAAGTGTAGAGCAGGCCCACACAGAGCAGTGACAGCCACAGAAAGGTGCTGTGCTTGGGCAGCCTCAGTGAGGACTCCTCCAGGCTGACAAGGGAACTCATGTCTGCGGCCAGCATTGCTGGGAGCTCCCAGACAGCTGCTGGAGCACGAGCTGGGCTGGGGTATGAGGATTCAGCCCTGCCTTATCTGGCATGCACAGGAGTTGGAACAGAAATCGCTCAGAGCAGAGCACTCCATCTCTCAACCCAATGCAATGCAATGAATGCTGTCTCCACCTCTCCTGTTGAAGTTGTTCTGCGTTGCAAAATTAAATGTTCATTGAGGCAAAGAATGGCAACACAGCCCTACAGCCAGGCAGAAGGACCAACACAACAGCCTGCCATTTGCCCTGATTCAGTCTGGATAGCCATACCCCATCCCATAGCTGTAAAGAAGCACTCAGAAGGAGCGAGCCTGCAGCCCAGTACTCAGGAAACTCACTCTGGATAAGTGTCACGTGAAATGTAATCACCTGCAAAAGCCCAGGGGTTCCACCAGGAGGAAGGGAAGAAATCCATGCCACAGCAATGGAGGGAACATCTTGCTGCAGGAGATCCAAGTCCTTGGGGCATCCCAGCCACCAGCTGCTGAGCTTTCCCGCTTGAATAATTTCAAAAAATTCTGGATTCAATCCAGTACACAACAAGAACCATTGTTACCCTTCCTACCAGCCATATCCAGAGAGCAGTGTGGAGGGAGATGCTAGAAAGAACATCCTCTCACCCTGTCTATAAAGTGCCCTCCTGTGCACAGCCTGCTGGTGGGAAGAGCCTGCACAAAGCCTGCACAGCAGCACTGTGCCCACTGAGGGAGCTTGCAGCTGGCTGCAGGGCACAAGCAGTGCAAGGACAGCAGGCACCCCTGCATCCCCTGTGCATCTCCCCAAGGAAGCTTACACCTGGATCCAGCCTGATGCCTGCACCTGTCCCAGGCTGAGCGCAGCAGGGCAGGCATGGGCGCACGCAGCAGCCTGGCCGTGGGCCAGCAGTGTGAGGCTGCTGGTTCTGCTCGTGCAGTTCAGCACAATGTCTTCCTTAAGGAACATATAGCAGATAATAGGACATTGTGCTGCTCGGAACATAAGGCCCATTGTGTTTACAAAAGGCTTATTTGCAGGACCTGGTTTGGGCAGAGGACTGACAGCTGAGGTCTGGAGGCCCCTTCCTGGTTCTGAGACAAAATTCTTCAGTAGCTGGGAGTAAATCCTGCTGTGGTCACATTTGCAAGTGATCTATGCTGCATGCATAACCTTCGGTTGTTTCTAACAGCAGCCATGCAGCTCTGATCCACCTCGAGCCATGCACACTATGCCCAGGCACATCCAGCAGCTCGCAGCCCCAAACCATGCCACCACTCCCCAGGCCAGGTGAGTGACACAAAAAAGCCATTAAAATATGGATGGCAGAAAGCTTCTGTACCTGGAATGCCTTGAGCCCCAGTACCCACCGCGGTGCCGCATGGGGACAGCCCCTGTCCCACAGCCATGGGCTGCTGACCACTTACCATCACAGCCACACCACACGAAAACCCATTGCGCACCTCTCAACAAGCCTCAGTCCACGTGGGTTTCTCAATCCACGTGGCTCCCAGGCGTCTGACAGAGGAAGGAGCTGCAGCCACACACGCCCAGCATCAGCACGGGAGTGGCACAGCGCTCAGAGCTGGCAGGAGCAAAATGCAGGGTGCAGATGGGACAGATCACACCAGAAGCATCACCGCAGGTGGGAAACAGAGGCAGCAACATCTGGCTCGAGCACCTCAAATCCATCCAGGGATTCAACAAGCGTTAGAAAGCCCCAGGAGGGTTAGTGCATCGCTGTGCTGGATGCCCCTTGACTGCACCTGGCTCAAGGACACCTTAAATTATCCTCTGTCAGAGCAGGCAGTTTTTTAAGGAAAGGCTCCAACTGCAAGCTTGTTCTTTTGCTTTTCCCCAAGCACCCACTCCGGCGGAGTGTAGGAGGCAGGATATGGCACCAGATGGTCCTCCCTGACCCAGTGCCTGTATTTCTCCTCCAGGGCCTCCCAGGGCTCCACTGCAGAGGATGCTGCAGCTCAGGCACAGATCCCACACCTGGGAGCAGCCACCAACATCTGAGAAACTGAACAGCAGAAAAAGAGTGAATCCTCTTTGAAGGGCTTCAGATTTATAAAGAATGATGACATGAGTGGAAACATAGAAGAAAATGCTACGTTGTGGTCACTGAGCATTCCAGCTGAGGGGGTTCTCCCCCAGCCAGGAGCAAACAGCGGACAAACCGCAGCAGCTCTGCTCACAAAAGGCCAGCTGAAAGTAAACCAAACTACAGCCAGGCTTACACGTTATCTCCTGTTATTGCTGCAGCTCCTAACATGGGGGAACTGAGCACTGGGTGGTTGGGTCTGCTCACATCCAAGCAGGCAGCCTGCTTCCTCGCATCACCCCTAACTAAGCAAAAATGGGGAGAGACAGAAGGCAGCTCAACCATACGTGAATTTGCATCTATTGCAAGAAATGTAATGAAAGTTTCTCAACACCCACCCTGGTGGATTCAAACTCAGTGTGGGAGTTGAGAAAATTTAGCTCCTCAAATTTATAATCCTTATGAGCTCCAGCGTGTTCTTGCTTCTCTCCTGCTCCCCATTTCCGTCACTCTGCCCTTGTGCAGGCTCAGCACCAGGTGCTGCACACAGCAGCTCCATGCTCGCCTGCCAGCTGTCCACCAAAGCTGTGCTAGCAGTGATCACCTCCCAGGCAGCGCCATCGGCCTCCACCACACATCGCTTTCAGCACAAAGGACTTCCTAAGCAGGCTGCTGCAGAGCCAAATAGAAGCAAGTATATGCATCAATAACTGCACATCGGCATCCAGTACCGCAGAAGTGTTGGTCTTTCCAAGCCAAATTCCAGCTTTGTGCACCAACAAAGTAACTCATCGTACATGTAATAGCAGTAAATCCTCGAACCTGAGAACACCTGCTTAGAAACCAGGAATTAAGTGCAGGGAAGTCACTGGAACAATGTATTCACTTTCACAGCCCACAGAGCAAGGAAACCAAATTGTACAGCTGGGTTCCCACAACGGCATAACCTGGGAACTCTGCTGCAATTTCAGGAAACTAAAAACAATTGCCCTCAATTGAAAGTGCTCAATTCTGTCCTTCCCCCACTGAGCAAAAGCCCATATTCAAAGCCAGACTGCTTTTCCTGCAGCAGGAAGAGGTTGGCAGCACAGGAACAGCCCAGTGCTCCTGAGTGACCCCATCCCCAGGGACAGCCCCACAGCCCCCCAGCAAGGGCGGTGCATTGGAAGGCTCTTCTTCTTTCCCCCACCATTTAACACCTCGGTTCCTCCCCTCCCACACAGCCCTGCTGTCACTTCACTTCTGTCATTGCACATGAATGATGAACGGTTAAACCACAGTTGTAGCAAACGTGACTGATGGAGAGGAAGCTCATCCCACGTTCCCTGGCCCCATTGCCAGTGTCCCACATCCCCTGCAGCACCGGGGCAGGTCGGGTGACAACAGCACTCTGCTTCCACAGGGCATGAGCTCTACACACGTGTAAGGCTCCGTCAAGGAAGGAAGAGCTCCAAAATCCTTGGGATGTGTGCATCTAACTGTATGGCAAATACGGGAGGGAGTAAATCACCTCGTGCTGGAAATAAGCAACAGGTTTCCAGTACTGATGTATAAAGAGAAATAAAGCACAACCCCAGATAAGGCTCAAAAATCAGTGAGGAGGGAATAAACCTCCTGATTATAATAATAATAATAATATCTCATGACTTTGGGGAACTTTAGTCAATTCTGTATCTTTTTTCATGCCTCATCTTAAGAATCTATGTATATCCCACATCATATGTCCAGACCGTGCAGCTCTAGTCATACAGCTGTGCCTTTGGGGAGACATTCTGATATTACAGAGGTCATCTGCCAAGAGCAGCTCACCAGGATCCCCCCAGTATCCTGCTCCTACGAAACGCCATCTGTGCCCCATTCGTGTGCCAGCAGCCCCTGTGCAAGCACTGTGGGTGCTCCGTCAC
The DNA here is from genome assembly GCF_019238085.1 of Lagopus leucura. Classification (NCBI taxonomy): domain Eukaryota; kingdom Metazoa; phylum Chordata; class Aves; order Galliformes; family Phasianidae; genus Lagopus; species Lagopus leucura. The sequence continues at coordinate 3,141,662 of NW_024962270.1, forward strand.
CAACATCAGCACAAGGAGGACTGGGATTGTTGTATTTTCTATCACAGCCATTCAATGACATCTTCTGTCACAATGATCACCTCCGTGCTTCCCCATCGCATTCACAGATGCAGAGTGGCATAGGGCAGTGTGTGATGGGAGCAGAGGGTGCTTTGAGGAGAGCATTCCCGAGAGCTGCTCCCAGGAGCAGGGGATGCTTTGCTAAGTCCACACCTGCAGCCTTTCCTCCTGATCAATTCCTCCCGTGCCTTATGCTGCTCTATGCAAAGAGGTCAAGGGAACTGGAACGGAGCTGTAAGCCTTTTTGGGTCAGTGTGTCTTTCCTGTGCCTGGCACGGCTCCAAGCACACTACCAGCTGTGAGCTAATGAGGAGCAACGAGCGCCTTCATCTCCCAGCAAGGTATGCATCCTCCAGTGGCAATGGAGTCACCCAGGATGCCACCACCTTCCCCAGCCATTAAAGACCTCCCCACAGAAATCCAAAAATCTGTTCTCCCCGCAGATAAACAGAACAACAAAAAAGAAGTCAATGCTGCAGTGTATGAGCAGATCATTGTCCATCAAAGGACGCATTGTTGAGGCACAAGAGCAGCGTACAGCCCAGGGCAGCGGGTCAAGCTGTGCCCTGCCATTACGGAACTACAACCCAGCACATCCTGCAGCTTTGGGCATCCCCTGGCATGGGGTTTGGCAGTGCCAAAGGCCCAGGGATGGGGCATGAGGCTGACACCAGCCGCACGTGCTCTGCACACACCGCTGCTTTGCTACTTTGGAAGCTCAGGAAGGGCACATCACCATCCTGAGGCTTCACAGAGCCTTCCTCAGTTGCAGCTGCGGGAAATTGTAGAGGGGGGCACCTTTCTGCTTATCAAAGCCCATCTCCTCACTTCAGGTTCATCTGGAGCGACGCATTCCAATAACAAATAGGAGATGTCAGCAGCACAGAGTAGCACAGCCTCTCCTTGAAGAGAATGAAGCCACTCAGCACCGGTAATGTGGCCCACAGAACCAAAAAGCCCAGCGTCCCCGTATCAGCCTGTGCAGAGCCCACCGGAGCCTTCCCGGATAGGCGGAGTTCAGCGCCCGCAGCACCGCGCCCGCATCCCGCTGCTGAACTCACACTTTCCGTGCGAGAGAAGTTACCACCTGTGGGCTCCGCTTGGTGCCCGCCCGGAATAGACCCAGCCGCGTTTAAACGATCTCCATTAAGAACGTGAACGCAGCTCCACAAATAGACCCGGGCCGCAGCGGGGACAGCCCTGAGTCCCCACGGAGCCCGCGCGGCGCCCCGAGCCGAGACCCCGCGGGGCAGCGGGCGGCAGCGGGCAGCACCGCGCAGCTGCGCCCCGCCGCGCCCCGCCGCCCCCCGGGCACCCGCAGTCCTTCGGGGAACCGATCCCCGCACCCCGGGACTCACCGGCGGCGGCGGCCTCCAGCAGCGCGGCGGCCCGCAGCAGGCAGTAGTAGCGCTCCATCTCCCCCGCCGAGGTACCCCCCGGCGGGGGCCCGGCCGGGGCCGGCGCCAGGGCCATGCCCCGCGGCAGCGCTCCCCCGCCGGCCGCGCTCCGCCGCCCCGAGCCCGAGCGCCGCCGCCGCCGAGGCGGGGCTGGTGAACTGGGAGCCTCCCCTGCCCGCCCCGAGCCCGCCCCGCCGGGCCGCCCGCCCCGCCTCCCCCGCCGTCTGCCCGGCGCTGCTCCCCGCGTCCCGCCCTGCCGTGTTGTGCTCGGCGGTGCTGCGTCGCCCTCGGCCGTGCAGGGGCTGCCCGCGTCGGGAGCGCTGCGGCCCCGAAGGTGCCCGGGGCGCGCAGGCCGAGCGCAGTCGTTGTTTCTCATTGTCATGCCTTCTGCGTTTCCTACTGCAAAACTAGATTTTCACTTGATCTGCTTCTCTTACTCCCATCTCCAAAACAAACTAACAAACAAACAAACAAGCAAACAAAAACCCAGAGCGCCACGTTTTCATCCTCAGTCAGCAGTATTTTAGAAAATTCCTTGAGCAGTACTAAGAACTGTGCCAGCAGTAGTGCAGCCAGCAGGAGCAGCTGGTGGTCGTCCCTCCATACTCAGCTCTGCTGATGCCACACCTCAGTGCTGTGCTCAGTGTTGGGCCCCTCACTAGAGAAAGACATCGAGGTGCTGTGGGGTGTGAGCAGAGATGGGCAATGTGAGGGGTCTGGAGCATCAGTCTGGTGGGGAGCAGCTGAGGGAACTGGGGTTCAGCCTGGAAAAGGGGAGATTCAGGGAGAGCACATCATCATCTGCAGCTGCATGGAAGGAGGCTGTGGCGAGATGAGGGTTGGCCTCTTCTCCCAGCTAACAGCAATACTACAAGAGTGAATGGCCTCATGTTGCACCAGGGGAGGTTCAGGCTGGATGATAGGAAATACTTCTCAGAGAGAGTGGTTGGGCGCTGCCTGGGGAGCAGTGGGGTCACCATCCCTGGAGGTGCCCACAGAACGTGGAGATGCGGCACTGACAGATGTGGTTAGCAGGCAGTACTGGTGGTTAAGTTGGATGGTTGGACTAGATGATCTTGGTGGTCTTTTCCAACTTTAGTGAGACTATGATGCTATGATTCTAAGCCATGCACGGTTGCATCTGACCAGCACACACCGCCCACCTGAGCCAGCAGTTCTCATGTCCCAGTGCCGAGGTTCAAACGATGACAGCTCATTGCCAACAGCAGCCAGAGCTGCTCAGGAAGCCAGCACAGAGAAGTGGATGTTCCTGTTTTTCCAAAACAACCTTTTAATTACGCTCTTTACTATAATAGCAGCCTTTTTCCAACACTACAGCAGCTGGGGCTATTAATTTAGGACCCAAGGTCTAAGGATGGTAATATGGAAACACCATATTTCAGCAGCCTTTGTCCCTCCATGCACTGATACAGAATTTTCCAAGGAAAAACCACCCACTCAGTCAGCACTCTTTGTTACAGCAGATCCTCGCTCAGCTGGGTTTGAACCATTTTCTGTCTGGCCATAAGGGGCATTTTGTACAAGAAGGAGAAAGAGTTCATGTGCAGTTACTCATCGAAAAAGCCCAATTCAGGGGCACAGCAGTAAAACACAGCTATAAAACAGCCACACGCGAGGCTGTGAGCGTGCAAAGGCAGCTGTGCTGCATTCCGCTCGTATTCTTATCACAGAAAGGCTGCTTTCCCTCAGCTGCAGCAGGTCACACAAAGTGAGGCCCCTCTGAGCACATCACACAACAGTTTGGGCTGAACGGACCTTGAAGATCCTCTGCTTCCAAGCCCAGGGCACACACCTCCAATTGGGCCACGTTGCCCTCCTGGCCTTCCAGGGATGGGCCTCACTGCTCTCAGAGCAAAGCATTCCTTCCTTCTACCTCTTACACATCTCCCCTCTTTCTGTTCAAAGCCATCTCCACAGCAGAGGTGCTGTAGCCCCCCAAGCACCCTTCCAGCTTCCTACAGACCCCCAAAAGTCTGTGTCTGCCTCTGTGCAGAGGGCTGGACAAGGAGGCAAGTGTTGGCCCAAAGCCTGCGTGTCTCAAGGCTGTGCCTCCTGGTGACAGCATCTCCTGTGGAGATGGTTCTGAATAAACGAATCAACTATTTCTCCCAGCACATATTTTATTCTAATTCAGGGAAAACCTATTGCTACAGTGTATTTTCCTGGCTTGGCCCAATCCTAGCCCCTGGATGGCCGCTGCAGGCACACTGCTGCACTGCACAGCATCAGCTCTGCAGGTTCATCTCTGCACAACAGATCCTTGCAAGCTGCCGACTGTGAGCCCAGCCACAAACGCAGCCATTCACCCCCACGCCCAGACTCTGATGGACAAAAGGAGACGGATTTAATTTTTAGGGTGGTGCTGGGATGTGGAAAACCTGAGCCAGCTGAATGTCATCTGGAGCCTGCCCAGCCAGGAGGGACCCTGGTCATACTGATGCCAGCTCAGCCACTGCTTCCATCAGGACTGGGATTTTATTTCACCTGCTGAACCAGTGTAAGAAAGTAAAGGACTCCCCCATGCTCTCCCCACATCTTTTTCTCTGCTTAAGCCAGGCTATATTGCTCTAACCCCTGCTTTTGGATGGAACACACACACACACACACACGGGTGCCCACACACCCTTCCTGCAGGCCACAGCATATTTTCCAGCTCAGCAGGTTACCAGCAGACACGGTGCCAGCAGCAAGCTCCAAGCAGAGAACAGAACAGAGGTTGGCACTGCGCACACCATGGGTGCAAGCACACCTCCAGCCCTCCTGTCAGCATCCCAACCCTCAGCACAGAGGCCCTCCTTGCCGAAAACTGCCTTACAATTGCAGTAGTACTCAATCTCCATTTTAAGGTGAAGTGGTGCACAGATGTTTTAAATGCTAATTTGCAGCTTGGTGGAGCACCACACTCACTCTGACTACTCGCCTGCAGCCCTCCAGCCAAGTTTCACTACCATTCCACGTCAGCTATGAAGAGGCTCAATGCGTGTATCCAGTTTCCAATAGTACCAGCTTCTTCTTAAAGGTTATAGTTTGTTTTAAATAGCACAGCCATCTGTCCCGCAGAGCCTCATGGGAGCTGGAGAAATCAAAGCAGCCAAAACAGAATTTTTCACACTGGCTGTCAGTTTTCATTGCGAACATTTCAGCTTGAATCAGACACGTGTCCTAAGAAGTATGCGTTTGTCTTGTGCCTCACACCAGCACCACGAGACCTGCTGGAACCAATTGCATCAGTGGAGTCTCATCCATGGAAACAGCTGCCCTGCACTTCACTAGCTGCATGCACCTCACCAACCACAAAATAACCCTCATTTACGTGTTTCTAGCCTTTGAGCTCAAAAAACAGCAAAAAAAGTGAAATAAATAACAACAGAAGTTAATTTGTTCCGAGTAGCCATAACACAGAATCAATGCAGAGCATTAAGAAAAAATCCTCGTGCTGTTACCAACAGCACTGCCAATACTGTGCTGACAAAAAACAACACAGAACCAACCAGCGGTCCCTCAGCACAGCATCACTGCAATGAGCCCAGCCCAGCCGTGTCAGCATCTCAGACCTCCTTCAAAATCCCCCCCGTGGTGCAAACCGCAGCCAGGGAGGCCAAGGAGACAAAACAAAATGTCGTATTAATCAGAACAACATACCAAAGTTTATTGATTACTTCAAACATAAGTTTCCGTAATGAAAAAAGAGCAAGTTGCATTCATAAAAGGTAACATTCACATTCAGTTTCTTTTATATAAAGCAACATAAATGTATAAAATTGCATTAAAGTGAAAAAAATGTAAGGTCGCAGTCCTTTTTTTTTTTTTTTTTTGCAAGAAGCTGAAAATGTATCTTCTCATTGCCTGTATATAATTTACACTTTGTATACACTGCATGTTTGTATTTAAAAAAAAATCCATAGCTGGGAAATCGGATGAATGGTGCAGTATTAGGTAAGGTTTTCAACAGTGTTTATACAAATTCAATTTCAAGCCTGTACGCAATTCCAAGTCATTTATAATATTCTCATGACAATTAGGATTAGTTTTTGACAAGCAGCTATGACTACACCACGTTTTTCCATTATCACATTACATTTTTAGAGGGAATCTTCATTACTTTGCTTATCTTTCAGTGTCACTAGCCAGTGAATAAACTTCAGGGGATTAATCTGAAGACCCCCAGCCGTTTTCCTTCAGGTTTCCCCACCGATAAGCCTGTACTGGCCTTTCAGCTCCCTAACGAGCACCGTAACAGTGCAGCTCACCTTACGGCATCTGAATAATGATCACAGCATTACCACCCCGTTACTGCTGCTTCCCCGTCCTGCTGGCTGATGCCCTCCAGCTGGTACCACCATCTTCCTTTGCCTTCTCATGACTCCAGCATAGATTTCCTGTTTCTCCTGATTTCATGATACATCTACAAAATTTCCATTCTGCTCTTGCTGCTAAAATAGGGTCAGCTCCTCTGCTGGTCTGTGGAGCTACACCTGTGTACTAGCTGGAGATCCAAGCCCAAGAAAACCTGCTTTTCCCCAAAGGAGCTGCTATTCATAACATTTCCCATTAGTACCAACTTACTTTTCAGCATGCATGCCTTGGGAGTTGGATGCACAGCAGCAGCAACAGTTTGCTCCAGACTGATATCGGGCACTTGGAAATGACAATAGAAATTTGGTTCCAAGAAGGCTTTATCTCAGCACAGGCTGCAGCCATTGGCCTGGTGCAGTGGCTTTATTTGGACATCACACGTCCGTGTTCCCCCTAACCTAACAGCAAGGCTTCCAGCTGCATCTCACAGGAAGAGAATTTGACCCAAGAAGAACACAAGATAAAGCAAACTGAGAAGCGGGCTGTCAGGCTTGGGACCACCAGGGCTTGGAATGGTTTTGAATCACAGGAATTGCATTTTTCAGCGCCTGTGTTTTAAAGGTTATGTAAACACAAGTCAGCAACTGTATATTTAAGGAGAAAGGTTAGATTTGGCATACAGAGCATCTTCATTGTATTCATCGCATACTTGATCTCCAGGCACCAGACATTTTAGCAGTAGAAGTTGAGAATCGGGCAAGGGCTGCAAGTTGAATGGTAGATCCGTGAGACGAGCTAGAAAAAAGAAAAAAAAGCTTTGCCCATGGGACACATGCTGGGAGCACAGCTCCTGGCTTGCATGCAGCAAGGGGTGGAACTGCAGTCACTGTCGAGGTGACCGCGCTGGCGTTGGGCTGGTGCAGAGTAAATAATACAGCAGACCTGTCCATGTCCTGCAGGGCAGCCACAGGGCTGTGCATACCCCTCTGCTCCTCGCACTTGCAGCCCTCTCCCACACAGCTGAGAACTTGTGTATGCAGGCATGCCTGCAGCTGATCCACACCCTGTTTTCACAGCACCAACCATGAGTTCCGCAGCCAGACGGCACGAGACTTGATTCTTCAGACAACTAACAGTCCGTTCTTTAGCAAAATCTGAAGAAGGGAATGATTGATCTGGCTATAAATCATCACTTCTTCACACAGAAGCGAAGCAGAATCTGCTGCAGGCAGAGGTGAGTGAGCGCTCACCACAGCATTTCCACGGCAGCCCCCAGCAGGGCCAGGGGCGGGCAGTGCAAAGAGCACCTTCCCATGCAGGGTGCTGGAACGCAGGGCACTCCAAAACTGCTCAGGGTTCAAGACAGTGAAAAAGCTGCTTGTTCCACACATGGACGTCTGAGAAGTCTGAGGGTCGGGCACCTCATCTCTGCTGCACCAACCTAAAGGTAGAAGTCCTTGCTAAAGGTAGATTTAAAAAGAACATGCCAATTAAAAACCAAATTAAGTGTAAAATGAATGCACGTATTCCTTTTATTTTAAAACCGACTTCTTTTTTCTTAGTGCAAATAACTCAAGATGCAGTGTGATGCCCACAAGTTCACTGGCACCATCCACGTCCCTGCAGCTGGCTGAGGACACACTGCCACCAGAAATCCGCAGCATTTTGGCAGCTGCTCACTGCACTAATGTCAGCACAGCCACAGCAACCAGGAGAGCTGGGCTGGAAGCGTGGCACAGCCCAGCATTCAGGCTCTTCCCTCCCCATGAAATTTCCTTTCACCACAAGCAGTCCTGGCACGTTTCCTTCCTTCACCTTTTGCCAAGAGAAAGCCCGGCAGCACGGAGGAGCGAGCAGCTGCAGGAGGATGCCCAGCACCTGGGCTCAGAGTCTGTGCTACTTCTTTGGTCAGGCAAAGCAAGAGGCTTCGGCAGCTCCCTGCTGCTCTCGGGCAGAGCTGCAGCGGTCGGAGGAAGCCCCCGTGTGACGTGGGGAGGCATTGCTCTCACTCTGATCATGCTGCTTTTGAAGAATTCCAAAAGATGCTTTCTCAGTCTCCAATTACATAGACTTCTGAGTTGGCAGAATTATGTTTTTCTTTTCTTTTTTTTTTTTTCAGGGGGGAAGCAACAAGACCAAAGATGAACAGCTACTGTGGCCAGTGCCTGGCTACTGCTTTGTCAGCATGGCTGCTTACAGAGCTTGGTAATACTCAACAGAACCGGTACATTTTCCTGCAGGATAACAATTGCACTATTTGGATGGAGCATTTTAAAGTATCCTGAGAGGATATCTTTCTGCCAGATTAGTAAGAGCATCTTCAGTCTTCACATAACCATTCTCTATACGTTTGTATGACACTAATATAGGCAGATCAAAGATGCCAGTCTGCAAAAATCAGAAGGAAAACGCACATGTATTGCAATTGTCACATTCCCAAAACCACAGTAAGCCTTTTGGCATATTTTAGAAAGGAGAAGATAAATAAATAAAGGGAGAAGAAGAATGATTAGCCCACAATAAAAGTGCCAAACCTCACTCACAGCCGAATGGGAGGGTGAAGGACTCTGCACGGGCTGCAGAAGGCAGCGTGGAGCCCAGCAGCACCCAGGCTAAAGTTTGGCAGCCGTGCAGCTGCTTGCTGCCCTCCCTGTAAAGTGGGCTCTCTGCAGGCTGCCATGTGTGCAGAGGGAGGGGTTACAGAAAATCCTCGTGTTGATGTTTGCAGCTGGCAGCACGCAGCCATGTCACATCTCACCTGTAGGCTGTGAATTCAGTCAGGCACTTTTATTTCTCTGCAGCAAGAAGGCAGCTGGTGGCTTACTACGATGTTTAGAATGGCATAGTAGGATGCTCCCTGTGTGTGTAGCTGCATACAGACACAGAGCCATGCCTGCTGTACGTTATGCTGACATACAGACAGGTACACACTTAGTTTCAGTCTATTCAGATGAATTAAAATGTACTCATTTCTATCTGACACAACAGCATGCACCATAGAAAATGGGATTTTTATACTATTCAGATGCAATTTTGGAATCATTTTAATAGCTTAGACTTGAATACTCCACTGCAAGTACATCAGCGCTTTTACACCCCAAATCTGTTTTCTCATGCTGTTAATGTTAGATCAGAATATTGTCTATACTGAAGGATCTGCTTATATAAAGCAAAGTGCTTTGGATTGAGCAGATCTGTGCACATACAGGATTCTGAAGAGTAGGACACGTCCCCAAATTAAAATGCATCCCAAGCATTGCATCTCCGTATCACAGACAGGTGCCCCACACCAACAATCAAGAGGATTACGAGAACCACAGCTTAATTGATTTGGGGATTACATTTGGTTAATCAATGCCTTTAAAAACCATCCCAACTCCTTAGGGCAGGGTACCTGTTACAACACATTAGACTCATCTGAGAACGTTCTTAAAAGAAGTGGTGTGACAGAAGGTCTGGACGACTTGGGCGCCTTCCTACTGCTCTGCAACAGCGAGGCAAAAACACTTGTAGCACATGTGACACATTACCCTGCTGCTGTCCAACAACAGCAGACACACTCACACTTCTTACAGCCAGCTACGCCGTTCCACACGGATGTAACACCACACGCTCCCTAAATGCCACTGTGATCATACGGGCTGGGTTTTCAGTGCAAGTGGCACCGCTTCCCAAATGGTTCTCTTCAGGCTTTGAGGTTTATACTACAGCTGCTTTCAAAAAGGAGCCTGCCTTGATCTCCTCACAACCGGTGGTTTTGTAACAGTGAGTGACAGCAGGGATGCGTTGTGTTCGAGGTGCTCGGCCTGCGGGAAGCCCTCCGTAGGCAGCAAGCCAGGGAATGCCACTTGTGGCTTACTGCTTGCATACAGAACAGCTGCAGTGATAACAGAGTTATGTACAGGGCAACTGGGGCACTTGGGAAGCTCCTCTGAGATCAAGCAAGCACGAGCTGTTTGCCAAATCATCCAGAAAACAAAACAGAGCCCACTTTGCTCCATGACTTGGAGGAAGTAGCATCTAGCCCTCTAAAACCAACCTAAATGATGTAGCAGCACTGATTTCCATGAGCAGGCACAATGTGCCTCATCTGAAGGGCCGGGGTAAACCCAAATTTGTGAGCAATGCCTGCCTGTGGTTCCCTGAGCACCTTGGGGACGCTGGGCACGGAAGCACCACCTGCACCCATGTTGCAGGTGCTGGGCATGAGCAGCTCAGCCCAGCTGGTGTGCACCCACAGCAGGGACCAACGGGGGAGACAGACAAAACACTTAAGCAAAAGATTTAAATGAAAGCAGTAGGCGTGGAGGAGAAAGCAAGCTCTTGCCAGGTGAGCAAATCTAAACACAGGTTTTTGAGCAGCAATGCATTAGAAGGAGGAAGCAGAAGAGTAAGCAGCACATACTGGCTCAGAGGGGAAATCACCTTATTCACTCCAAGAAAAGCTGTGATTGCTGGAAGTTTGAGAAAGCATGAAGATAGTGGATGTTCCTGAGGAAGGAAGGCGCTTCGTTACCTAGTTCACAACAGCACAAAAGACAGAAAATTGCAGTACGAGACAGAAAGGCAGAAACCAAAGAAAATAAGAATGCGCCTTGCAGTTAAAAACAAACAAACAAAAAAACACAACAAAAAAGCCCCAAAACATTTCCACGTAGAAAATTTAATTAAGAGTGAGCAAAGCTGGCACTGTCATACAGAAACCAAGTCCCCTACAGTTTAAGAGCAAGCTCCACAACCTGGCTTCGGTCCATGCCCTCCTCCCAAAGGGGACCTGAACTCTCACGGTGTGGGCTCACAAAGCCAAATGAGTGCACTGATCTGGCTTTTCATTGAAGGCTCCCCTTGGGAAACTGATATTTGTTTTCCAGTGTTACAGTTAGGAGTCTCAAAAAGGGTCTTGATTTAAAATCCCCTACCTGTGCTGCCGAGCTTGGTATCTGACAGCTGACACAGACATCTAGAGCTGGCATCTGCTCCAGGCATTTTGTAAAGCTCTCACTTGAAATGTACATTTAAATAAGGCTCAGCCTGCCTTTAGTTTAGTATGCACATGCGAAGAGACTTTTCTAGTTGACACTTACTGTTGATTTACAAAATGATTTCACAAGAGCCTTTTTAAACACATTTAAAGCACTCTTGAAAGCAAGTATTTTAAGTGGGAATGGATCTGGCTAAGAGCTGGAAGCAAAATGGGCCTCTAAGAGCTCAGCTGGGTTTCAGTAAACCCCAGATCCCCCTTCTGGGACAGAGACCTCAGACTGCCCTATGGCTGCAGCTGACAGCAAGTCATCCCCATCCTGCCCAATTTAGAAACTGTCAATTCAGATACTACTGAACTGTACTTAAGAGGAAGGGAGAAATATCATGGAGCTGGGAAGAATTTAGCTGTAATTGTTTTACCATTTGTATTGCTCTCAAATTCAGTAGTTCAGGTGGTGGTGTTTCTGGTCTTGCAGACACATATTTTACTTCACTGACACCGTGCCAAAGTTGTACTTTGAAGATTACGAGGGTAAAAGAAACTTTATGATTTCATTGGATATTTAGAGAAGATAAGCTTGATTAAAAAGTATAAAAGAAGCAAAAGTAACAGAGGAGACAAGTGGCCAGAAGCAGCAGAACCCCCTGCAGCCACACTGCTGGGCCTGCTCCGCCACTGCCCAGGGAAATGCAGAGTGGTGCCTGGAGGCCAGCACTGGCAGGCAGCACCCAATGCAGAACTTGCTGGAACCACAGCAGGGAGAGGAGCAGGAGGGAGGCGAGCGGACAGAGCGACAGGGCATGGCTGGGGGGAGCAGGTGCTGCCTGGGGATGGGTCTGCTGGGATGCTGCCACCTGGGGATGCTGCCCGAGGGATGGGGACTGGGTCATTAGGGGGTGGGCACCTCCCTGACCAGCTTCCCCCTGGCACCTGCAGGATACAGCCACAGTGAACATCTTGGGTATACTGACACAAAAACAAGCAGCTTGTTTCAGTACTAAACACAGTGTTTGGATCAGATTGGGTTGGTGAAGGGATACTGCGCAGACAGCAGTTTTCCATTCCAGTCTACACAACTAAAGAAAGGCACTCGTAGAGTCTCTCTTTGCTAGAGATCTAGGCAGTATTTTTAGATGAACTTCTTGACATCTCTGGCATGTGAACGAGCGGGATGAGACTCTAGAAAGCCATCCTTGAGACATGAATGGCACACAGTTCATCTGGTGCTTAATAGGAGAGGCCTTTGTAAAAACACTGTGAAATATTTCATCTTGTTCCTTACCTGATGACTTCTCTCTTTTATACTTTTTAAAACTATTAGAAGAATTTCTGGGAAAAGGCTGATAAAGATCAGCAGAATTATTGCCAGCCACGTGGAAACAGAAGTCAGCATGTGAGCAAATACAAAATACATTCTTTGTTGTTTCAAGAAAGGCCTGAAAAAGAAAGGATACAAATAGATTGTGGTTAATACCATCAGCCCCACGTGTTTCCCAACTAGGTCAGACTGGGATCAAGGTGCTGGCACTAACACCTCCCTGCCAAACACAGACAGGCACAGGCTGCCCACTCTGCTCCCCATCCATCTCCTGCTCCCAGCTGTGCTAATTCTGGAGGGCTGTCAGCAACCTCCTGGGTCTCCTCTAATGCTTCTCCATGCAGACTTTTCACCCTACTTCTCAGCCCCCCCACTGTTCCTCCCTGTGGCTTTTTTCTCCTCCCCAGCCAACCACTATGAACTGCTGATCTCAGCCCTCCTATGAAGCCCTGACCCACCTTCACTGCCAATTTTCAAGACCTCTCTCAACAGCAAATTGCCTTTTCTAAGTTTCTAAGGCCACAGCTACCTCCTCCTCCCTGACCCATCCACCTTTCAGTCCTTTCCGATGCTTCCTGCCATAGCTCACATGCTCCATTTTTCTTTCTCCTCTTCTGTTCCTTCTTTTCGTATCACCAGGTTTCTCTCCACCATGGCAGCACTAGAATATGCCATCTGATGATGTAAAAAAACCCCAATCCTCACTGCCTGTCGCTACTATCTGCTGTGCCTGGCATTCAACATCAACACATGCTCATCGTGGTCGCAAACACTCTGACATCTCTATAAATCTTCTGACAGACAAAATGAGGGGAGCTGCAGTCACATTCCTCACAAAGAACGTGATGGGCACCCCCTAAGAAAGTACCACAGAAGGAAAAGATACTTGCCAAATGACTCCTCCCCAAAAGAACGAGAAAAACACATAGAAGGCAAGGGAACCCCAGATCACAAAGTGGTTCATCCACGTCCAGAATCGAGTGTCTAAAGCTAGCTGTGTAAATAGAACAGAAAACAACACCAGGCAGAACAGGTATTAGAAGCAGCATGTATTCAACTGTACCCATGTTTCCTTTCACAGTAAGGCTGCAGTCTTCCAGTCAGCCACCTCTCTGCATATGTACACCAGGGAAATATTTTCAACACCTACAGACTGGAACACTAGTGACAGGGAAACAGTTTCCAATTGCAGCTGAGAGTTTTTCACAGAATAAGCTTGATACAATCTCTGATGCTAGAAAGACTGTGTAAAGGTTGCAGTCACTGCAACTGCCTTCTGCCACCACCTGCTGTCCTGAACCAAACATAAAAGACCTTTTGTAAGGTCTGATGCAAACTGTTCATTCTGGAAAGCTCCATGAAACAAAGCAGTTTTGCTATGCTTGTTTGACAAATGTCCTTTTCTGACAAATGTTCTTCTCACGGTGCAGAGCAACAGCTGAAACAAGGTGGGCAAACCCAAATGCTTGGTTGTTCTCAAGCTTAAAGCCAAGCGAAATAAAGTCAAATGCAATCAACTGAAGTACTCAGAAGAAGGCAAAAAATATGTAAATAATTTAGTAGAACATAAGCACTTGTGCATAAGCACACTCTGCATGGTCAACAACCCAACAGTCAATAAGCCACTTATGTCCTGCGTGTACGGCAAATAGAAGATGGAAGTGTTGGGAGGAAAGGTATTTATAAAAGCATCTTGAGCATGCTTTGGGAGCATGGGCCCCTCACTGCAAGAAAGATATTGAGGCCCTGGAACGTGTTCAAAGGAGGGCAACAAAGCTGGTGAGGGGTCTGGAACACAGGCCATATGAGGAGAGGCTGAAGGAGCTGGGAATGTTCAGCCTGGAGAAGAGGAGGCTCGGGGGAGATCTCATTGCTCTCTATAACTTCCTGAAGGGAGGTTGTAGTGAGCTGGGGGTCGGCCTCTTCTCTCGTGTCATTAGTGATAGGACCAGAGGGAATGGTTTCAAGCTACGGCAGGGGAGATTCAGGCTGGACATGAGGAAGTATTACTTTTCATTTCTGAAAAAGTGGTCAGGCACTGCAATGGATGCCCAGGGAGGTGGTGGAGTCACCGAGCCTGGGGGTGTTCAAGGAAAGGCTGGATGTTGTGTTGAGGGACATGGTTTAGTAGGAGCTATTGGGAATAGGTGAACGGTTGGACTGGGTGATCTTTTAGGTCTTTTCCAACCTTGGTGATTCTATGATTCTATGATCTTCAACATATTTATCACACAGGGTATTTAGCACACATTCAAGAACACCTGCAAAAAGAGACTGGAGAAGAAGGGCAGAATCTAACCTTGAGAGTGACGGTGAACACCAGCACAGTGAAAACGATCGTCCCGAAGGTCCAGTTTCCAAAAACCTGGAAGACAAAGTGTGTGGTCACATGTGCTCCTACCCACTTTGCTTGAGAAGAACAGAAAGGAATGACGACACAGTGCAAGCAGGGAGCAGAAGGGACAGAGGAATGGCGCGACTGCTACTCAGGACTTGGCTACACTAACCCTGTGCCATGCACTACCACAGACAAGTGACCGGCGTTGTGACAGCGACAGACACAACCTCCTACTAACAGCAATGTTGATCGAGAACACAAGTCATTGGGACCACCTCTATTTCATGATTTCTTGGTAATTGACTCAGTTTCTGCTTTCTCGTAACACAGAACCACCGCAGCACCTCTACTGATTGTGCTGGGCCAGTCCCAGTTGCAGAATGCACCAATGGGTAATTCTCTGTGTGAGAATGCATCGGTTTGGTTTGTGGATACTAGTGACTATGCACAACAAAGAAAAGCAGATACTGTATATAAATCCAAATGATGGCAACGAATGGGACAGATGCTTACCAAAGGCTGTCAAGATCTGGATGCATACATTAAAACAGAAAGTGAAATGTAAAAGTTTTTAAAAAATGCAAAAAAAAAGTCAATAGGAGCGAAAAAGGAGTCAAACATACATGGATATTATGAACAATTGCTGGTAGCAGTTCTTACAAGCATAAGTGTTTACAAAACAGGACAAAACCACAGGGCTTATGTGAGTGCCACACCGACCTGGCCTCTCAAGGCATCTGCAGAACACATTGGGGCTTACATGTTCTATTCATACGCAACCAGAATGGCTATAAATACAGAAAGGCATGGCATCTACAACACAAGAGCATGACTACACATAGCTGGGGCCATGAACGTCAGCACTGATGCAACACGTGCTATTCTCAGCTTTCCTCCGTGCGCTGTCCCCTAAAAGAACAAAAGCTGGGGTGTTTTCAAGCTCACAAGTGATGGTGTCAGGAAGGTCTCCATCAGCTGAGCCCTGCTAACACCTCCCTTTGGTGTCCCAGGACAGCACAGAACACTGTGTGTACAGCTGCACTGATGCCTTGCCCTGGGCAAAGCACCAGGCAGCACGAATCTGCTGTAAGACCAGTTCTTGTACTTAGAGAGCACAATCACCGCTGCACTGTTGCCATGGTGATTTGGAAAACGTTTCAAGCACTTGCTGCAGAATCACACCATAAGCAATGCTACACCGCCGGACACATCGCACAGCTTAAGCATGTAGATATGTGCTGTCAGGCAGATAAGAGAGGCAGGGCGCAAAAGAAACACTCAGCCTTCTCTTTTTTGGGGGAGGATGTGTTGTTACCTTTCCATTATCTTCCAACGATGAATTTTGAAAAAGAAAATAAACCCCAAAGAAAAACACGAGTCCTTCAAAGGCGCCCAGGAAGGTCCAGTACAAAAAAGGCCTCCACTGCAGCATGGCGTTGTCAGAAACTTTCCTGCCAAGAAAGCAAGAACAAAAATCACTGTCACGTGGGACCTGCTGCAAAGCCCTGCGTTTCTGTGGGTTTGTTGTGGGTATTGCTGCAGGAAACAAAGAGGTAAAACACCCAACTATCTGCCAGCACACAGGACATAAACAACATCTGCTCTGTGTGGCTGCTGATCATTAAAAATAATAATCAGGAGATATTCAAGAGATTATTATTTTTTATCCTTCTGTACGCGATGCAGATAAAATCCCAGCCCTGTCTGAGCTAAGCCAAATTCTGCCCCACGCCTTTTCCATAGCCACTGTGCTTCCTCAGCCCTTCCATACTTCTGAATTTCAAAGCCAGGGCTATGCTGAAGAAACATACGAGATGTGGTGAATCTGTGGTACGCTTCCCTCTTTTTGTTGAGCCCACAAACAAAATTTTTTGGGAAAGCTCTGCAAACCTCATTCCTGGTGGTTTTCCTGCATAGGCTGAAAATAACCCCCTGAATCACTCCGTGGGTTTTAGCATGGGGGTTTAGCAGGAGGCTCCTGGCTGAGCACAGGAGTGAGATCTGGCTGCAGGCAGCAGCAGCTCCCTGCACCTTGCACCACTGCCTTTTCAGATGCTGCTCCTTAAAATCTGAGGATTTATGAGGGATGAAAGCATGTTTACAGCAAAACCAAAAATCCTCTCTTCTCATTTTGTCTTCCTAACTACAACTACCTGAAGCAAGATGAACTCTGAAAGCAGGCATGGTGCTGAGCTTCTGTAAATACAATTTCTAAAGCAAAACCCTACTGGAATACCTTGTACTGCAGTGACAATTCTCTAACATACTGTACTTTGGGATCAGTCTGATTTGTCTGTACTCCTTACTAAGAGCTATTTTTTTTGCAAGAAGGGAAAATGCAAAGAACCTGTTCAATGCAATCATTTTGCATTCCCATCTATGTCCTGCAGCACTCATTGTAAACAGGCTTTTACTGTGCCTCAGATGAGAGATCTGCACTGCAGCAACTCAGCATTTATACAGCAGAGGCACAGCAGTCATTCTGTATTCAGCAGCACATGAAAAGTCATGAATATTCAAACTGAAGCTATCTAAATGCACAATTAATCTGTTTTCCCTCAATTCACACACCCCAGTGATCAGACAGCCTGCAGGTGAGAGCACAGGAGCCTGCTATTATTGGTCTGTGCTGCACAAGATTCAATTACAAACGTATTTGAAAATACATGCATTTTGCTACATGGCTGGAGGAGCTCAGAAGTTTAACCATAGAGCTGAGCAGTTATTTCATCAATAATACCTTTAGGCACCTGCTGCCTGAAAGGCTGCACCCAGGTATATATGTGGAAAGGGGTGGGGGAAATTGGAAGCATCTGAGGTCTCACAGGGGGTCAGGAATACCCCCAAATTGCAACCAAGGAAGGAGAGAAATATACCAGCACAAGAGATGAAGACCATCTCTCCTTACACAGTGCAATCCATGGCAATGTGGAGGTAATTGTGAGAACAGAGTTTTCAGCTCTCATGTTCTGAAATGAGGATTTGGCTTTTGGGACATTTATCCACCTACAGAAGCTGAGGAACTGCCTGCCTGAGCTGGACTTCAGCAGCATTCACTTCCTGTAAATGAACAGATCTCTTTTCTTCCCAAAGCTAGATTTCCCCATCCATTACATGCTCCAGGAAGTGCTTGGCTCACACTGCTCAGCTCAGAGCTAACACAATGAATGCTCTTGCCAGACCTGCAGCTTGCTTTTACCTGTGGATTAAGAGTTCCATCTGCAGTTTGTTTTTTCTTTACACAGACAGAAGTGCAATTTGCTGGACTAGATACCATTAAAGAGCATGAACAGAAATAGACAATACATAGGACACTGCTCTGCTCTAACACAAAGCACTGGGGATATAAACAGCCGTTCTGCAGTTCCACAGCTACCCTGTTCCTCTCACAAGGCAGGTACGCCAGCTCAAACCACCCCGATGGACTGTGTCCTGCATCAACAAAGCTTAAAGTGCACTGAGGCCCACACAGCCCCTTGTGACTTACATATACAGCTGTGGATCTGAGGTCAGTGTGTCAATGTTGATGTGCTGCTCCAGGAGGCTGTAAGCCAGGATGGGGAGAGATGTGAAACAGATGTTGTACATGGTAAGGTAAGCAGCATCGTACAGTGGCTGAAAAGAAAGGGTAAAGTGAGTCAGAAATCCCATTTGAAAAGCCTTCCCAGAGACAGATTTGCAGTTTCCAGCCCTTGTCTCTGTACCCACCACATGGACTCATCCCTTTGTCACAGATGTGGGCCATGCTCTGTGCCTGTCTGGGCTCCAGCACGACCTCCACAACAACGTCATAAAACAGCCGTTACTGCAGCTTTTCTGTAGCTGCTCTTGTGCTGCTGTTTCTATTAATGCACTTGATGTCTCCTGTGACTTTCTAAAGACTTTTTTTTTCTTTTAAGAGGAACTATCGTTTTTTGTTGTTGTTGTTTTTTTTTTTTTTTTTTAAATAAAAAAGTGGTTTTGCTGAGACAGGCAGAGAACAAACTCTTACGCTTTTAAGACCAAGCAGACAGAGAAGAACAGAAGCAAATGCCACAGCTACTGTCTCCAAGCACCTAAGCCCATCTGTCAGAGGTCTGTCCGTCTGACACTCATCTGGACTAAGTGATGACACTCATCATGTGTCTTATTTAAAGGATGTTACAAAAGAACAAATTGTTCTTCTTTTTGAAAGACACTTTTAGTACAGGGAAATGCAACTGACGAGAGAAGATCAGGAAGTCTTTGAAAGACTTTCCAGAGTATAAGTAGGAAAATTAGGTGCTGGCAAACCAGCTATGACACCTCCCTGATACCTTGGGAAGGTCTCCATTCATGTTTAAGCAACAAAAATGGGTCATGGATGGGAAAGGAAAGGAAATTTATTTGTTTGTTTTTAATTGCAAGTCTCAAAAACAAGGTACTGAGCAAGGAGGTCAATTCCTACTGTCATCCAAAGAAAGACGAGGAGGTGGAGGGATGACCAAAAGTCAAGCTTCTGCTAGGAAGCCTTGCTGTGTAACTGGCTTTTTATCCTGCCTTTTTAGACACATTACTGAAAGTTACCTGCTGTGAGAATCCACAGAAGAACTGGTATAAAAATTGTGGTAAAATGAAGCAAAGGTTCTAGAGAAATGAAAAAAGAAAGGTTAGCAGGGAAGCATTCATGAGTTTAGTGAATGCTTGACTTCTCACTCTAGATCCAATAATTTTTCCCATTTTCAGACAGTATTATCTGATACTGTACTATCAGATAAAGCAGGACACTGTTTTCTACCAAGCTCTACGCTGTTCCAGTAAGCTTGTAGCATCAGCAGAAGACAAGGGGAGAAAGTCACACTCTCACATTCCCCTACATATAGGGCTTTCAACTAGCAGGCACATGGGAGACACACACCCACCCTAGATGAACAGAACAGTGTCCTATACATCATATTTCCATTTTACACTATGTCTATCATCAGAGAAACCCACGGTGAAAACAAAAGTAATGAGCTGAACACACATCCTTACCTTATAGAAGAAATACTGTACAAGGTGTGCTATTCTCACATAATATAAATGCCCATGTGCTAGTAGCAATTTTCTTAAGTGTTTAAACTTTGGAACAGCGTAGTCACTGTTTCTTGCAGCCTGACGTCCTTCTTTGCCTTTTATACCTGGAGACAAAAGCAAGGCAAGGACTGAAATTTATACTGATGCTACTTGTGAAATTTGGTCACATAATTGAATGCTTCAGGCCATGACAAAGGCTGTATTTCCTTTGTGGTTTTTTAAGACTTTCACACTTCAGACATGTCCGTGTCACCCTGTGTACCCAGCCACTGGGACTGACCCTGGGAGCCACTGGGAGAGCAACGTTAAAGCTCTGCAAGACTTGGTGTGGCCTTGGCTCTGTGACAATCAGACCCTCCTCTGGAGTTTTTAACCTGAACTTAGGTTGCTAACTGAGTTCTTATGTAGGAGCATGTGGTGACGAGCATCTCAGATAAACCTGATAAAAGATAAGGTTTCCCCCAGGCCTGCCCACATCTAGCAGTGTGGTTATTACACTGCAGAAGCTCAGCCTCCCAAGAGATCCCCCTCAGAGCAAAGCGCAAGAAAACCAGTTTTGTTCACTCAAAAACCACATCCAAATTAACTACAGTGAAGGATTCTATTCATTAGAGGCTAACATGCCATTTCTAACAGTCAGAAATAAAGAGGGTGGTTAGAAAAGAAAGGACATCCCTCCCTCTTCAGTGGTACTTGAAAAACTGTCAGTACTTCCACAATCTCTGACAACAATCTGCAGAAATTTAGATATGAAATTCAGCAGTTTTCCAGCCTGATATCAGGCATCTGGGCAGGGCAGGCACAGCACAGCCCAGCATCAGCCCTACGAAGATGCACATGTTGCAGCTGCAATCAGAGCTGCCAGGCTCCTGCAGTACTTGGGTAAAGGACAAATGCCTGCTTCAGCTCAGCTGAGATGAGTAGGTGCAATCCCACCAAAACTCTCAGCACTGAATTTAATAGCGAAGCAAAGGTCAGAGGAAGTTACCAGTTTCATTTAAGATAGACTCAACTTTTGTCTGCACAGAAGACAGCAGAAAAACCCCACTGTTTCACCAAAGGGAACTAAAGTGTAAGAAGCAATCTGCAGTAAACCACATGGTAAAGACAAAGAGCACGTGCCTATCAAAGGGCAGCAGCCTACCCTGATCCCAAGCACTGATCTGGACCAAAAGCCCTCTGAAAGCAGCAGGTGACTTCCCCAGTCTACCAAGTGGGATTGGTTCAGTCACATGTGATCAGTTACAACGGTGAACGTAAGCAACACAGCCTGACAGAAGCCCCAGGTATCAGATGGGTGTATCAGGAGTCTTACCTATTCCAACATGTGCTTCCAAAATCATACTAACATCATTGGCACCGTCCCCTACCGATAGTGTTATCGGGCTCCCTTTTGTGTTCTTCACCATGCGCACAATCTAAAGATTTAAAACAGGATAGCAGCACAAACCAAAAGTTCAGTAGAAAATAAACAAAAAAAACCCACGCTGAAAAATACTCCACCTCCAGAGACTTCTGCAACTCCCCAGATACTCCTGAACAAGTAACCTAGCTCTGTGGCAACGAAATAAGAGTTCAGATTAATCAACACCCTCACTATTTCCTTTGCAAGCATCAACCAGAGGAAAAGCCAAGACTCAGCTTCACAGGGCTGAAGGACAGCATTTAGAAACAAATTACTCCCAGCAGTAGCCTCTCCTTGCCCCCTCTCAGACCCTGCTCTCTCACAGAGATGTGGCCTCTCACGCATTTCACGTGGAAGACAATCATACCCTGGAACAGGGCTAAAAATGCATTGTTTAATCATCCTTTATCATCAGCTGGTGTGAGGAAGTCATGGACTACAGAGTTGGAAAGGGAAGAAAAAGAACAAATGGGTTTTGTTTATTCCTAATTGGGTTGGGCTTGTGGCTTCCTGCAAGCATATTTAAGAAAGGTTTTATATTCATAATTGAAAGACTGGTGTGTTTCCATAACGCTCTGAAGTTCAGACAAGGCTAATATATAGCCTGGGGAAGTCCTAGCTGATCAAGATGAGTAAGCTTTATTTAAAGCAGCACTGCAGGAAACGTAGCCTCACACCGTTATACAGAAATAATCAGTGGTTACATCTATCAGCTACTACCAAAGAAACGTTGTTAATGAAAGGGCTACAACTTGAAGGGTTTTTTTTACTACCCCAAAAGTCTTCCTACTTCATCTTCCTGGCAAATCTGTAACTCAGACAGTTCTAGCAAGACTGCTGCATTTTGAGTTTGTGACTTCCTGTGCCAGGCCTTGTTTCCTGCTCCCTGGGGAACAACAACACCCCTCCAGGAGCCTTTTGCTCCACTTTGACATCTACTGCCCAGTGAGGGCAGCTGACCCCCAACAACAAGAAGCCAGATAAGGCGTGATTTGCAAAGTTGTCTCACTACAGGTTTTGAAGCCCACCTACAGATCAGGTCAAGTCCATCCTACGGAGTAGAGGTGTGTTATATCACTTAATGACATGCTTCAGTTAGTGGGGGAAAAAAAAAAGAAAAGGAAATACCTGTGCTTTCTGCAGAGGAGCCATTCGGCAGCACAGAACTGCAGTACATTTCAGGCAGATTTGTAGAAATATGTTTTTGTAATGACTAGAACTGGAATCCTGAGAAGGATTGAGTATCAGCGACAGCGTTGAGCCGTCTATAATCAAGCCGTATTCTTGACTCAGTGTCCAGCTTCTGGGGCACAACGAGGAACAGATTTGGAAGAAAAAAAAATCAGTTACTTTAAGAAGTCAATCTAGCTGCTTATATCATCTCAGTGGAAAAGGAACTACTCGTGTAGTAATCTTTCCCTCATCCTTTCTGGGGGGCTTAGGCACCATAAAAAGCCTGGATTTAGAACGCGTCCTTCACTAAGGGAGCTGCATAATTAAGTTCAAAGCTAGCTAACACTAGAGATAATGAGGCAAAGAAGCAAAGCAAAGGAGACAGCAAGCAGCGTGTTTCCTAACAGACACAGGCTTGGATCTCACCACTCACCTCTTCAGGCTACCCCGGGGTTTGGGAACATCCTGGATCAGCCTTTTGTGGTAGTCCATCAGCAGCTCGTGCAGCCGGTCCTCCTTCCTCTCACACTCACCCACCACCCTGGCTGTCAGCTCCAGCAGCTCGGTGCTGGTCTGGAAGAGCCTGCAAGCATAGCAGGTGGACTTGGCAGTCTCCATCTTGTCCCCTGTCAGTACCCACACCTTCATTCCAGCAGCATGCAGAGCTTCGATCGTCTCCGCTGACTGTTCCTGCAGCCTGAGTGCAAAGAGAAAAAAAGATATCACTGCTCAGGCTGGCTTTGGATGCAAGGCAGGCTCTGAGCAGCTCCACGCTACTGTGGTGGCACGTCATTGATTCCCCAGCCTCTGTCATCCCAACAACGCTCCACATCCCCAGACCAGTAGTTCACCAGGCAGGGAGTCACAAAGCTGGGCTGATGGACTCTCAGCACTGCATGTGTCCTGGCCACCAGGCCACCTTCACACCCAGAGCTAGCACACAGCCCTGCAAGCAGAAGCACCACCACGCTACTGGACAGAAGCAGGATGACCCTGGAGCAGCTCTACATTACGTGCACAACACAAGAGTGTTGTGATAAAAGAGACCCTCAGAGAAGGCTTCCCTGCAGGCCCGAGGCAGGAACCTCAGAAACATGTTTCTGAGATACAGCACTCCATGGGTGTAAAGAGGCTTAGCCAACACTGCCTCTTAATCCACAAAGCCCCCTGAGGCATCCTTATTTTGCAGGTAGGGAATGTAAGCTAGAGAAAAGTTAATTGATTGTCCCCACGCTGAAGAGACTACTGCCACAGGAATAAGGATTAGAGCTCAGCAATCCCACTTTTTTACATGCAGACAAAAATCACTGCATTATACTACAAGACCCAAGAGCCAAGAATAAGAGGTTAATTTACACATGCACTTACTGTAACAGCACACAAAACTGAATTTGTTTTGATATGTAAATTGATGCTGCATGCGTTCATTCATTTTGTAGAAGTGTGAGTACTTCTGTGGTTTCACTAATAAATCCTACTTCTTACAGTAGCTGATTTTTACGTAGCTAGGCACTAAGTAATGGGTTGTATCACAGAGTAATTGCCCTGGATGCTCCCAGCCTCTGCCCTGCTGCTCAGCTCTCACAGGGAGGCTCCAAGTTTTCTCCCACTGCTCCCAGGCTGTCCCCTAACCAAGGGAATGCCAACCCAGGCTGAAAAGGAATCTCACCACGGCTCACACCAAGAAAGCAAGGGGCCACCACAACACAAGGTTGTGGAGAAACCATGGGTACCAACGTGCTTGATCTGTGTGCTGGTGTCTGTTTACCTGTCTTCTACAGCAGTCGCCCCAATCAAGTGCATGTCTGCTTCTGTGTCTTCAAAAACCTGTGCCATCTTTTCTTCCCTGTCCTGCAGAGCCATCTTTGCTTCATTAAGCTGCCGGTCAATCCTGTCATACTCCTTCTGAGTTAGTTCCTTGAATGCCACACAAAGTGTTCGGTAGCCATCCTTGTAGGGGTGGAAAAAGAAGCAGACAGCTGCCCTTAAAGCCTGTTTTGTGCAGCTCCCCACATTAGGATCAGCACTTCTCCTGTCAGCAATTTGTCAGTACTGAACCTGACCATAACAACAGTTGGCTTAAGTCAGATGACAACATCTGTGTTCACACAGGAACTTCTTCACATCAGAGCACACACGCATGCATGTAGCACAGCAGACAGAAGCCAAGGGCAGGGCCAGAGTGGAGACCCTACACCCAGCTGGGACAACTGAGTGCCCCACACTTAGAGCCAAGCAAAAGGCATCTCACCACACCACCACCACTGCCAGATTGGCCTCCCAGGACAGGCTTCTCTTGCACCTTCTCATGCATATCACAACTGACACAAAGATTCCTCCCACCAGAGCAAACACTATGCTTTTGTTAGTGCTATTTTTAACTTGCTCGGGAGATGCTGGGACACAACTGCAATCAAACCCATATAAGTATATCAAAAGTCAAATAAACATGGAAGTCAAAGAAACAAAAAAGGAAAGAAACCAGGCTTCAAAACAATAAGGAGTGACACTTGGATTTTCAGTAGTTCCCTCCAAAGCGAGGTCACATCCTATTTTTGGCATAAAACTTCCCTGAGCACAGAGCCAGCCATATCCCCACTGCGTGCTCACCATAGCATTGCGGTCCACGTGGACTTTAGTTTGTTGGATTTCCTCTTGCTGCACTCTTGGAAAAACGGAGGAGTCTGCTCCTTTACAGAAGAGAAGCAGCTTTCCTAAAAGCAAAGTTACAAATACTTTATAGCATCCAAAAGCCATAGAAAGGCTTAATGGACGTTGGCGTCAACACCAGCAAAAGATACAGAGGGAAAAGTATGGCAGAACGAAAGGAAGAACTTCTAGAAGCAACCCAAAAGTGGTCTGACACCTAGACAAAAGATTCTTTGATATTGGGCTGGACTACTGAGCGTCACTACCTGTCCCTGAGCAAGCTTTCTGCAAAAGGCTGGACAAAATGTGTTAATGTATCTAGACAGCTCAGAAAACCCAGCAGCCTCAGTTCTCTGGGTTGCAGCTCATGACATTACATACACTCGCGGTAAGAAGAAAGAAGGTGTGTTCATATTTGTGCAGTTAGCTGTACCTGAGGTGGTTCTCACAATGACACTCATACGGCGACGGACAGGGTCAAAGTTCAGCGTATGGAGAAGCTGATACCTTTAAAAAGGAGAAAAACTGAGCTTAGGCTGAGTGCAAGGAACATAGCTCGTCAGGACAGCTCCACACTGACTATCCAGAGAAGTGAAACTTGCTTGGGGGGCAAACAGTAGGGGAGTACTGGAGTTAGGCAATTCACTCCCAGCTTTTTGCATGCACGTGGATGTCACAGGAGCTGTGAGCATAGGGTAAAACCAAATCATTTTCCATCTGGGAGGGGCAATGGGAGCCATATCACACTGCTTAGGTTGTGCCCTGCTTGAAGGCGCAGCTGCTACCCATAAGGCTCTGGGAAAGGAAGGAGACTGCAAGGACAGGACACACTCAAGGGACCTGAAGGCTTCCCCAGGACTGACAGCAGCCCCATGCAAGCAAGCCCTTCAGCCTGCTCACTGCACAAAGGAGCAGGGGCTGTGCAGGTCGGTAACTGGTCTGACAGCCTTTGCTGAGAAGTTTTGACCTTGCCTGGTTTACCACATTGATTGATCTTAATTACCCACGTGTGAGACAAAGCTGAACAGAGTCCACTCAGCCCCTGGCAGCAATATTCCTAGCAGGCCCTGTGGCACTTACATTTCAGTTTCATTCTTTTGGTTTCGGATTTTCATGAAATCATTTTCGAGTCCTAGAAAAGTGAAACCATACCTGTCAATAAACAAGAGGACAGAACAATATTGAGAGCACCCATTGGCGTGTGTTACACATTAACAGAGTTCTCATTTCAAGACCTGTATTGCTGAGGAGAGGTAAGAAGTTACCAAGCCCGAGCTAGAAGGCTTGGGCAGCTGCTTGCAGAGCCAGCTCTGACATGCTGTTATCACTCTCATATGACATGGGGAGCTGGACATCAGAATTGCAAGAGTGCCAGGAGGCTCCACACATGGTCCCTGTGTTTCCAGCAGATTTACAAGAAACAAAACAAAACGCATCACCATCAGATTCTTACTTTTCAGCGCCTTTCACCAAAGCGATTTCATCTGGGGAAGAGGAGATGTAGGTGTTTTTGCACTCAGGATGTCCTATCAGCCCGTCCACCTGGTCTGCTTGTTTGATCCGAACGGTGTGGCACAGGCAGAGGGCTCGCAGGAACAGCTCCTCTCGGCTCTAGGCATGGAGAAAAGGCCCATGACCAGCTCTGTGCCATGCATGCCATCCCCTCTGAGCAGCTGGTGACCCCTGCTGTGTGTATGTATTTCAAAACACAAAAAATCCAGTGCCCTCCCCACAACACTTCAGCAGTAATAGATCATGTACTGACCCCTAGCCTGGAGCCACCAACAAAACACATCGAGACGCAGATTTCTCACCTTTTCTGCTTTGCCATAGCATTTTAGGGGTCCGTCAGTCTGAGAATAGCCATCAACCTCCGAAATGCAGTCCTTGTACTTGTGCCCATCTATACAGCACTCAATGAACTCCATGCTGTTCTCCGTCAGTGTCCCCGTTTTGTCAGTGAAGACAAACTCCACCTAGAAGAGAGCAGACAAGAACAGACACCCACCTCACTGCACTGCTGCAACCATCATTGCAGCAAGGCCACGTGTGGAAGCAGCCCTCCAAAAACTGCAAGGCTGGGGCATTTTGGTATATCTGTGCCAGCCCTTTGCTGCTTTCCTAACCTGGTCCTCAGAAACGTGCAGGTGCCCTGTGTGGGCACCATTGGGCATCTTACCACTTCCCTCATCCTTCATCTTTCCATCTGTTGCACAGCTGTCAGGAGGCATCTCCCAAAGACTTCTAAAACTTCCTTCAAGGCCCTTTGTTCTCCTTCATTCTACTTCTTGTCTGCTTTGCTCCGGCTCCCAGTGCTCATACAGCTGCTGCTGAAGGTCTGTTGTCTCCCCTGTGGGATTTCCTCCTTGGTGCTATATTATGTACACGTGTAATTGCTACTCCAAACTGGTAGTAATTTTAAAATAAGAAGCAGGAGGCACTGTACATATCCCACACTCAGAAAGAGAAGCTATAACTGCTCCAGCAAAGCCAGCAGCAGCATGGCTGCACATGCACTGCATGCCCAGAGAGATGACTGGGTAGGCATGTTTGCTAATCCTTGAAGAGACAGAGAATTTTTAATTTTTAATTGAAGCGGTGAAAGCAAACCATCCTGACACACTAAGTGCTGTGCCTGATATTCCCCAGTATGGAAACAATTGGCATGACCCAGTTCCTCCTCCTTCATACACTATTTATAACCTCACCCACTTCGTGCCGCGAGCGGAATCACATTAAATGGAAAGTGCCACCAGTCCGGCCAAAGCCTTGTACTGCTGGGACAGCAGGGGCTGCCATACCAAGGCTTGTTATCAGGGAGAATGTTACTCCAGCAGCAGTGGCCCATGAGTTGCTTTTCACAGCTATCAAGAGCTCTGAAACATACAGCTGCGCAGAAACCACCACCAGAAGCACCAACCACCAGAGCAGGAGGGGACAGTAACAGTGTGCGTGCTGCTGGTTACAGCAGAGTCTTCTGCCTCTCCTCCTGCGCTGCTGCTCCCCTGCCAACACGGGGATGTCTCTTAAAGCAGATGCAAACAGAATCTGTTCTGACCTGTCCGAGCTCCTCGTTGAGGTCTGAGGTGTTCACCAACGCTCCTTCTTTTATTTCTTCATCGTACATCTCTTTGTCCCAAGAGATGAAGAAGGAGCCCAAGAACTTCTGCATCTCTACTGTAACATACATGGAAACTGGGATAATAAAATTGAAGAGGACCATAAAGGACAAGAAGTCTGTGAACATCCGCAACACCTGCAATGGAAAGACAAGAGGAAGATGCAGTCTGTGCTTGTCAGGCATAACTCAGGGAGACAGCATTTCTTTAAATGTTAAACAGAAAAAAGCCCTCTGAAAATAACTGAATACAGTTAAGACTGAACTTTCCTATGATGTAGAAAATCTCCTTGCCATTTGCAGATATATGAGAGTATAACAGAAGAGTGCACAGAGCTGTTTCCAAGTGATCAAATCTACGTTTTATCCAGGTACATACATTCATTTTCAGAATATACTGCTACAAGCTGATTCTCATCTCAGGTATCTGCAGCAAGTGGCTTGAAAACAGTCAAGCACTGATTCTGTGACATCCCTGAAGTCCTACTCAACCATCAACTACATCAGCTGATTCCCACCCACTTGCATTCACTCTTTCAGGCTTGGCTGCATGCGTCTCGGCAAGTTTAAGAACCTGGCTGACATGGCCTCAATTTAAGTTTATCTACTCGAAGCTGAAAGATAGCTCAAGTTCAGATAAGGATCCAGGTTAAATCAGCTGCTGCATTTATGTAATATCTCTGTGCGGTGGAAACGATGTTATCCTCCTGCTGTCAGTAGCCTGCATGCATCCGCCTGCCCCCAGGTTGATGGAGACAGCAGCGTGCGAGGGGGGTTAGTGCAAGCCTTGCTAAGAGCTTCACTGCACACAAGCAAGAGGAGCAGGTAGTAATCAAGGCAGGAGACAAACACAAACAGGAGAGACTGCAGCAAGTGACAGCGCTTCCGAAGAGCAAGCAGGCATCACAGGACTGGCAGCAGACGTGATCAGATTAAATATAACTGTCAGAACAAATACAGCTGGAGGAGGTGCTGAAATACAAATCCATTTACCTTGAATGTCTCTCTCTCTTTTTTAGTCTTTTCATTGTACCAAGGCTCATCGTTAAATGGATTACTCTGCCAGACATATTTCAGAGTCGTGCACACAGTAGCTTTGCTCAATAGGATGCATAAGTACACTATCAAGAAAGCGTTGATAGATCTGAAAAATAGGTTTATTTTTAAAATTCTTGCAACTACTTCCACATAGAAAAATCACGCAAATAAGCAGGAACAAGCCTTCCTTACTTTTCAGAAGTAAGAACTACAGAACAAGTGCTTTGGACAGTGCTAATATTCAGGGTCAGTTCGTATAAGTTAATATTTCCTACCTTTTTTTGTTTTAAGAAAAAAGCTACTAAATGACACAGCTACTTGAAAGATTTGCTTAATCAAATACCCAGATTGCACAGAAAATCAGAAAGCATCTGAAACAACAGGCGGCAGATTAGGGGATTATTTCTGTGCAAATCACCCGTGAAGAAAGCCACAGCTTTTACCAGTTTTCGCCTGCTGTACTCACTTTTCCACAGCAGAGCGTTTCTGAGATTTCCCTTGGTAGTTCAAAGCCATTTTTGTTTCCATTCCAGTGTAGACTGCCACTCCTGCAGAGGATTAAAGCAGAACTCATCAGGGACTCACAACCCATAAGGGACCCAGCTTTCACCGAGCCATCAAGGGCATCAGTGTTTACATGGAACTTGATCCCCAGTTCTAGAAATTGGCATTACCCAGGGGCTGCAGAAAGCTCAGTGCCTGCTAAGTAACCTTAGTTACACGTGTCCCTGAGCACTGACCAGGAGCTGAAGGATTGTGCACAATTAGAAAAAAGATCAGTCTTCTCTAACAGCCTTCATCCTAAATTACCGGTGTCTAGACCTGTGACTCTGGCACAAGCATTTAACAGAGGAGCTGCAAACAGCTTCCTGCTTCTGTAACCCAGACACAAAGAACAGCTTGCTTAGGTGCATTAACACAACCTGCAGTTAATAAGCAGCACCTCTGCATTTCACCCCCAAACTTTGCACTCAACATAGCTCTGCTGGAGTACAAAAACAACTGCAGAGCCCTGCAGATAAGTACTTTTCCTCCCTAGATTTCATGATAAATAATGACAAATGTAGTTGCTCATCTGATCCATTTACATAATCATAATTTTTAAGAACTGTTCACCATAAATCTTCTTGGTATTTTTGAGGGTAGCACCTTTCAGCAACAAGTTTTCAGGACCCAAAGACCTAAAAATAAAAGGTTATAATAGAATGTCACTCAAAGTTCTTTACAGTTTAAATCCTAGGGATGAATTATAAAGTTAAACCGATGATTTTTAGGAGTTGATCACTTCATTTAAGCTTTCAATTGGACGCCGCATGACTTTGCCTGTTTTTCCTTTTACATGCTTTTATTTCCATTTCATTTCACACAAGTTATCCTCAGTGCTCAAAGTTCCAAATTTAATGGTGGATTCTCAGTGAAGTTTTGGAAGGATAAGTGCCAAATGTTCAGATCTAACAAGTCCTGGTACTTACATAAAAACGGTTTTAAAAGCATTGAAAATGCCTTCAGCACAGTCAGTCAGCAGCACCACCATACAAGATGTAATTTTATTCCTCTTTGAATGTCCTACCCGTGACCCTCAGCTGCTTCCCTTTCTTCACCTAACAGGGCTCAGAACAACCAGTGAAGGAGACTGGAAATACCCCAGTCCACGTGCACACGTGTGGTGGCCCTGCATGCAGGAGCACTGGGATCCAGATCCCAGAAATGTGATGTAGATGTCTATTCAGATGCCCAGCATCTTTGAGGGGGGCAGTGAGAGCTGCAAGACTAACCTGGCTACAGGCTCTTGGTTGCTTCTGTACATGATGATCCTTCCAACAAATCTGTAATGAAAAAATACACGAGAATCCTGTATTACAAACACATGAATATTATAAATGAGTAATACAAATGCACTCAAGGGGCATCATCAGGAGATGGGAACAAACATGGAAATTCGTGCACCTGAGAGATGAAGGCTTTGGAAGGGCCAACGCACAGCCCACCCAGCCCAGGTGCCTCTGGCTGCCACCCCCAGCCTACTTGAATGAAGGAGTAAAACACACAGCAGCAAACCTCCCTCTCCAAGAGTTTAACAACCAAGTCTAATCCAGAAGCAGTTCAGCCAACACATTTCACTTGGAAGGTACCCCACTCGCTTTAGTGAACTATGACTTATTTCTGCTGATCACGCTGAGGCTTTGCAGGACAGGCAGCTCACTGGAGCAGTGAGGATGCACACACTCACTTGTAGAGGTCTGGCTGTGGCTGCTCACACTCGATCGTGGCTGTGAGGGAGTCTATGGCTTCATCCGTGCAGAGCACGGTGGTGTCCCGCACTGCGTAGTGAGTCTGGGAGGAGAAACACAAGAGGATCAGCTTAGTGGCAGCCTTGGGAACAGCTCAGGAGGGTCCCTCCTCACCCAGTACCCACTGCTCCCTAGCGTGCCCCTGGGATGCTCCTGGGTAAGGAGAGGGCAGCCCCAGTGCTGGGGAGCAGGCTGAGCGCTGGCAGCCCCAAAGCTATTTTTAGGTGCTGTGAAGCTCCATTGCTCACAATTAGCTAGGAACTGCACGAGGATCTGTGCACTGCCTGCAAACACTATTTATTTATAGGAGCTGCCGGAGCATCTGAACCACTGCAGGCTGTGCGACAGGCTGCCTTAATCCGTCTTCATCAACAAATTTATTAACGAGCCTCCTCGACTCATTTGTGTTCCTCTCATTGTGCACAGTGTAGCAGTTCCTCCCACGAGGCACACAGTCGTGATGCTATAAACACCCACCTGAATGCTGGTGATCTGCCTGGATTTTTGTACTGGAAGCACACACATTTCTGCTATAAATCACAGCTCCTGTGAAGCAGCCCAGAACTGTTCACACAATGCCCAATATCACATCAGGCCCCCGTGCCAAGCTTTGCATCCACTGCTCATGTCTCCATGGACACTGTGCAATTACTGAATGATGCTTCAAAGCAGCCTCCTAATCACTCCCACAATCTTTACATCCGCAGTCCCTCGGCCTATTTAGAAAACACATGCTCTTTGAGATAACATACAGCTGAAGATTCATGCTGCAAAGACAGAGCCCTGCCACAATCCATTTTATAACTGCTCCAGTTCCTAGGCATGTTTTCCATGACCTAACAGGCACCAAAGAAACACCCAACAGGTAGGCAACTGCTACCCGTGTGGAGGAGGTTTTGTGAGTACCTGCATGTGCTTCCCTCACCCCAGCTCTGCTGCACACCCTGGTTCCTAATCTTAGCTGTTTCCCCAAACAGCACTTGTTTTTCTACTCCCTCCTGCACCTTCCAACTCCGTCTCCACCTTAATTTTGTCAAGAAACAGGAGACAGCTCCCCTTCACCTACAGGAATCCACAAACTGAGAAAAATACAGTGCTTAATATAGAAATATAGCATTCTGCTTAGAAACTCAGGTTCTAAGAGCCAAGACTCTGAAAAGTTTAACTCTTGCATACAATACACCTGACACTAACAAGCAGTTGCCTATTTAACATGGATATCTGCTTTTGGGCTGACACCACTCCAAAGTTGTACTCCTCCTCACCAGTATAACCATTCAGTACATCAACACTGCGTCAGCTCACACACAAAATTATCAGCACCAATTAACAGCCACTAATTAAGAGGCGAGCTGGAGATCCCATACAGTCAGATCAACACTGCTATTCCCCAGTGTGCTGGAAAGCATCATGAAATTCCAAAGTAACTTCCATTCTTTGTACTGCAGTTGCTAATATCTGCCTAACTATTCAGCTGCGAACAAATTCTCATGTCTTGTGACCAACATGATTTTATTATTTCTTTCCCTTGGAGAGAGGGAGGAAAATAATGAAAGCAAACACACCAAAGAGGAGATTCACCTTGAGCAACACTAATATCAAATTTCACTTCTGATTCAGGGAAGAGGAAAGCAAACAAACAAAAAGCAACAAAAGAAAAGCACAAATAAAATCAAATAATAATTAAAAAAAAAAAAAATCAAAAAACCCAACCGAAAAAGAGAGGGAGTTTTCTGCTCACTGGTGAGAAATTCCCCCAATCAAACAAGACACAGTGCCTCAGAAAGTCCCAAATCACACCAAAATATGTCCATTAAATAACAGAAGTGCTGGCAGGTACCGAAAAGAGACTACAAACTCAAGCTGCTGCTTTACCTATATGCGTCAGATCTCAACACACGCAACAGGAGCAGGAAAGCAGTACACATTGCCTAGGGTGGACAACAATGCAGCTAAGCCTTATAATAATTTATTGACACTATTTAGCTACAGACATTTATTCTGATAAAGATGGAATCAATTTGGGGCAGTGCCAGCAGAAATGGTTGTTTAAGGAAACAAAGGAAAACAAACAATCCACAGAGCACTTGGCTGCTGACTCACTGGATGAACAGACGGAGGGAGGAGATGTTAAATATAGCCATAGCCGTGGGGACGGGTGCTGCAGGAGCATCCTCCAATTAATCATCACACACACACACACTCTGCACGAGCACTAGCTTCGGTTGCGTGCTGCCCATCCATCCCCATCACCTTGAAATTTGACTCGCCATCCAGACTCGCTGTAGTGACGTAACAGGTCCCATCAGTGCTACTTGAGGCCAAAAATATCAAGTCACAGGGGAAGGTCTCATCTGCTTTCACTTCTACTATGTCTCCAACCTGCAAGAAGAGAGACATTTCAATAAAAAAAAAAACCTCTCTGATATTATTAGATGCTTACAGATTTAGCTCCTCTCAAAGCCTAGAAGAAATCAGCTTGGCTAAAAGAGGAATCAGGGTGTTCAAGATCAAGATCAAAAGTCAAGATTACTTGGAGGATCAGCTCTCTGCCTGCTGAGAACACCAGCAGCCTGCCCCTTGCCATGCAGGTGCCCCAGGATCAGAGCCCACCCAGTGCCAAGGCAGCCTGCCCACGCAGCACCACTATTATTCAGTTCTCTGCTGAATCTTGATGAAGTCAGAGACTCTGCACTAATCTGAAGTGCAGGGTGATAAATTAACGTCAAAGCCGGTGTGCTTTCCTGGTGTCCTTGGGAGAGTTGGAAATAGAAGAGGACTGCCTGTCCCAGACAAATGCGGAACACTGACAGATCTGTCATTTGTCAGCACAGGCACAGCTTTTGCAAGACAGCTTCTCAAAAGCAGTCAAACAAAGGAAGCTTCACTTATTAACTGGGAAGGACTCTCAGAGCAGCTCACGCAAAAGTCAGAGAAACCTTGTGCAGCTCGGGGAGACCACAGTACATCCCTGCTGCAGGCATCAGTGTGTATCAGAGACCCCAGCGTCCTGTCTGGTGACAGCCACATCTGAATTGTCTGTTAATGGTTACCTTGATTTTTTCGCTCTCTTTCTGCACTTGCTTCGCATTTTCAATAATGAAGACATTACTCTTGTTCACTTCATTGTCAGCTCTGTGTCTCAACCAGTCTTCGTACCCCTAGGCACACAAATACAAGCAACAAAACCCATAATAGAGCAGTAAACTAATCAGATAGGATGCACTGGGAGGGAGAAAGAAGGAGAGAGGGGAAAAAAAGAAACGAGTAAGTTAAACAGTCCTCAGAACTCTTCATGCCTGACTAAACATCAACTAGAGTAGCTCAGACTGAATCAATTTATTTTAAAAACTTCATATGCATATTTGACAGATTCAGAACAGATTAAAATAACACACGAAAAATAATCTATATGCAGTGCATGCAACGAGCAGCTAAATTACTGTAACATGTTTCTATTATTCTCAGTGTTGGCAAGAACAGGCTGATAATATGAATAATATGCTTAGCACCCTGTGACTCCTTCCTATGGTAACGCAGGACAAGTCTTTTCTCTTCAGTCTTCACTAAAAGAATAAAACATTCATACATATTTTACTCTAGCTCTCCCTCTCTGGCCCCTGCAGAAGGAACTTATCTTATTATTTAGAGCTTCTGTGGAGGAAATTCAGAGTGGCACATTTGCATGTGATAGGAGAAAAGAGGTCTTTCAACACTACGAGAGGAAAGAGGACTACATGCTTTCAAGGCTAGCTGAGTTTGAACTGTCCCTTCTATTTACCAACAAGGCAGCAGAGCACTGGCTATATTTGGAGCGCATCTGTATACCCTGCGAAGGGTTCAAGAACATTTCTAAAAAGAGAAGAAAAACTCAAGTAAAGTCAGACCTAGAGAGGCAGCCACGATGCTTATCTCTGCTAACCAGCACAATTTGCTTTCAACAATACAGAGGTGGACGTTTTACACTGCCAAACAAGATACACCAATGTCCACATTCAGCATGCAGTCTCTTGAAAAGACCTTCTGAGAAGAGGTTCCCAAACTCTACCAGCCCCTGTTGGTTATTTACTCTGCCAGACATCCCAGAGAGCACGAGAACATGCCTACAGGAATGTTATCTTCTCCCAGTTACTGCTGGTACCTGTTTGATGGCTGTGACAGTGATCACGAAGAAGAGCGGAAGGCCGCTGGTTACCGGGCTGGTTGGGGTGTCCACTATCACCTGCGGACAGTAAGAGCAGACTGGTGACAACCTGCTTTGAGCAGCAGAATAAGCAAGAACTCTGGCCACAGTGCAGAACGGCGCTTGGTACACTTGGAGAGAACCAAGGTAGGGAAGGAGGACGGGGCAGAAGCAGCAACCATATGTGAAGAGCAAGGTGCCCTCATTTCTCACTGAAAATCAGGAAAAAAAACATTTCTCCTCTTCGGCAGTGAAGAGTAGGCATATCCAAACCCCAAATCATGGGCAGTTGCAAGCAGGAGGGCAGCACCAGTCCTCTTGAACCACTGACACCAAGATGCCAGAAGTGACACAAACCAGACTTATTTACTATGGAAATACATTGTGAAATGGAATACAAATGTCTAAATAAACCAGAAATGAACATTTTGCCTTTGGGCTCTGATGCTGAGTTCAGAGCATGATTTAAACACAGCACAGAGATCACATGAGGGTCAGTAGTTGGAGCCCCTGAGCTGAGCGCAGCGCTCCTGCTGGGCCTTGAGCCCCCAGGGAACAAAACCCAGCAGAGCCTCTTCAACTTTAATTAAACCCTGGGGCTGTGGGAAACCACAGTGTTTGTTTGACAGCATCATGACTTGGCCTGAAGGGGAAGAACAGCAGAACAGGTTGATCGTTGGGATGTATTCACATCAGAACAGGAAGAGCTGCACTGCTTCCCCACTGATGAAATTCATCACAGAGGTGCCCTCTCCCAAGGGACAGAACGCAAAGCCTTTCAGCTCCCAGCTGAGGGCCTCCAGAAGCAGGTGCTCGTGCCTGCTCAGTGCCAGCATCATTTCAGCAGCAGGAGGGCAGCAGCCCAAAAGCAAACAGAAAGTTGAGAGGCAGCAACGCCTGCAGTCAGCAGGCCTTAGGGACCGCCAGCAGCACCACTCCCAGCATCAGTCCAAACCCTGTGCAGAGACCAAAGCGACCAGAGCAGACTGCAGGGCTTCCCCAGGGACACCCCAAAACCAGGGTAAAGGAATTTGGCTGTTTACTTGGCATCCCTGGAGAGGAGGAAGAACAGGAGGCAGATGCAGAGGGCTTCGAGGGAAAGGGACAGAGAAGCAAAGCAGGCAGAAAGGCTTTGTGTCCCACAAAGGGCCTTTGTTGTGCTCTGTTTGTTTGCATTCTCCTAGCATGCTCACAAACAACAGCATCTGTATGTTTGTTGTTTCAGGCTGCCTTAAGCGCAGCACTGGGAGCAGGCTATGTGGAAATGTAACTCTTTGAAATGCTGCACACTGCAATTTTACTCAGCACAAAGCACATGCAGCCACCAGGTCAGGGGAGTGAGATAAGCAGAGAGCAATTGCTGTAAGCACAGCAAGTCCTTCAGGTACACAGCCCCTGGCTCATCCTAATGAGTGCCACAGCTTACAAACAGAAGGCTGCAGGAACCACTTTGGAGAACCTCAAGTGAGCAATGGCAGTCGTGGACACGTTACATAGGGGATGGCACACCCAGATGGCCACTTGAAGCATGGGTCAGTTAGCCTAACTTTATCTCACAGGAAGTGGGCAGAGCAAGGGAGAGCTGAGGGAGATCTGCCCTGGGCTTCCTGAGTCCCTCACTGCTGGGCCACACGAGTTTTCTGCACTAGACAACATGCAGCTGCATGTATTTAAACAAACAATATGATTTCTGTCCACACAAATGTTGTGTTATAGAGGTATGAACACATGTATTGAATTAAGTCCCTGAAATAACCCAGTGATGTATTTGGAGGTTGTTGCTGCACTCCACACAGAGTTATGGCTCAACACTGCTGCTCCTCCTTGGCTGCTGGTGGGAAGCAGAGGGATGCAGGAGCTGCATGCCAAACCAAAGGCAAACTCCTCTGAAGCTATTTCTGAGATATTTTAGGACTTCAACAGCTTCATTTGGATCCACTTAAAAGTGACAAAATCCTTCTGTTACTTAACAGTTACTTCCAAATTCATTGTTTACAAGACTGAAGACCACAATCCAGAAGTCATCTTTATTGTAAGGAACATCTTTCATTCCTAGCACCTCCTAAATAAGCTGTTTGCTGCCAGCTCGCTCTCTACAAACGCACCTTGACCACACTTATTCTGGGCACTCTGTTTCCTCCAGGAAACTCAGTTTCCCCTGGGTATTGCAACAGAAGTGCCAATGAAACAGGTATCTGTATCCCTGTTAGTGCACCAATTAGCATCTTATGTTTAATGTGTGTACTTTTCCTACCTCTCTCTCAACCAAGAGCTGAATTTGCAGCTTGGCAACAAGTACTGCCAGGTTGTGCTCCTAAAGCAGCACTGGGGACAACTCTAACAATTTACAGTAATTTGAAGATAAACATAAACACTGAAGCTCTAGATCCGTTTACCACGCTATAACTATTGATATTTTAAGTGACTAGAATTGTTGTGAGTGCTTTTTTTTTTATTATTATTTTTATTTTTTAAGATCCAGCAGACCCAGAATGATGAGTGCCATGGGCCCCTGTGGACTTTATGGGGTAGCAAGTGTGTTAGTGTTGTGGGATTATTGTTCCATTGGGTTTGGGTTTTCCCCTCCAACAGAACATGACAGTTGCTTCCATATTTTGGAGGCAATCATAGCTCACAGAGCAAAAACAAGCAGGAAGGGCAAGACTTTTCTCTCACCTACATATATATCTGTGATTAAAACAGGCAAGCAGCTAAACTACGGTGAGTCCTGCAACTGGAATCAAGAGCAAGCCGTGTCCTTAGCGTCCAGAGGGCCAGCAGACCAAACACAACACCACATCACTAAAAGACCATCTCCACCAGGACATCCCGACTTCAGTGCCAGCCAAGTTACAAATTCCCTGTGACACGAGGGAGCGGCGCCAGTAAAATCAAGCGATGGCAAACAGCTGATGCCAGGGTTAGCTGCCTTCCTGCAGCACTGCCAGGAGCCGTGCACAGCCGCCACCTTGGGATCCCCTGCTTCTCTAGCAGCTGCTGAAATGGCCATAAACCATAACTCGTTGCTGTCGGGATAAAAATGTGAGGTCTCTTAAACATGCAGACTTGGGGAGTGTGATACCTTGAGACCTGACCCAACAAAATGCCAGAGATGCCATCTAAATGCAAGCTGTTCACAGTGCTACTTGTGAGTTTGCTGGGGGAGGATCTTTGATGCCTCAATACCAGTCCTACAATAAGGTATCTGGTAAACCTCGTGCTTGAGTATGGGAGTAAAAGGTGAATAAATGCACTGCGGTGAGTCTTTCATATTTCCCATTCCTTCCCCAGAAATGCATTCTGACAGCCCAATTTTCTCTTTGGTTGACAGAACAGAAAACAAATATTCAGGTTTGCTCAGCTTGTCCCTTAGCGAAGCCACAAAGCAGAGCACAAGTTCACCCGTGTATAAAATCTGCTCTTCTGTCTGTGGAGCACAGCATCCTGAACATCGTATTCCCAAAGCTCTTGCCATGTTTTTCCTGAATTTCACTGAATACAGCCCCTCTCCCCTGGCTGCCTTGAAACTCACTGTAACTAAGATGTATGAACATCACATTATCTGGGAAAATACATGTTGCTATAGAGCAAAAGAAACAAAGATGACAAAAAAAAAAAAAAAACCCACAATCCTAGATCTTAATTCTGCAGCATTAACCATACATACCTTGACATGGTTTTAAATCATTTCAGCAGACATTTGGATACTGCCTCAGACAGGCCCCCAAACTGTAATTGTTACTATGCCTTGAATGGCCTACCAGAATTATAATACAGCTTTTAAGGAAAACAACTGCATTTACGAGCATCAAGAGGCAGATTTCAGCTCCATTCTTGGTGCTCAAGTTGTGCTTACCATGAGGATGTAAAAAGAAACACCTCCAGCACCCAGCTTGGCAGTGAAGGCTCTTACCTGCACAAGGAAGATGATGAGGAAGTAGAAGTTGGCAATTCTCCTGAACTGCTCAAAGAGGTTTTTCGGGAGGAAGTTCCACACTGTGTACTGCGGGGAGAGAGGAATGGGCTGTTGGGCACCTTGCAGCTTCCAGGTGCCAGCACAAAGAGAACAAGACACAGGGTTTACTGTGGACTGCAAATGGGAGTTATCTGCACGTGACAGGACACGAGTTCTCTCCTTTAAGTTGAGGTAAACCATGGCAGGAGGTAGAGGAAGCACTGCTGCCACCCCCCTCGACGGGCACAATGCAGCTGTGGTTGAGCTCCAGCTTCCACTTCCAGCACTGCATCACAAACTCTGGCCCTCTCCACTGCTTCATTAAACAGTTGAAATTGTTTTGGAGTCAGGTGGGGCTTCTTTGTTTGTTGGTTTTTAAGTTAGTCAACTGTTTCTGTTTTGTCCGTGTAACCCAAACCACATGGTTGGAGACAGTGGGGAGCAAAAAAAGATAAACACCATGAGATTGGTTCCAACAAACCAGCATCTATGTGGGCATTTCAGAAGACACAACTTAATGAAAAGATAATGCATGCTACAAAGATTTTTTTTCCAAATTAAAAGAAAATCTGGAGTTGCTGTTCTGCTTAAACTTCTTGCCCATGCAGATCCATTATTAGGCTGCCCTTTGGTATCATTTTAAGAATGGAGCTGAATTATTTGCTTGGAAAATGTGGAATTTAAGAACAACGTGGAAAATAATGGGTCTAACATCCGATCTTTCAGTCTGCTTTGAATAAACAATGAATATGAAGCAGCCAAGTCTCAAGACCAATGTTCATTTAGTAAGAAAACACTGCTCAAGTAAGAAGAGTCCATGTGAGCAAACGCAAGTGGAAAAAAAAGAAAAAGGGCACAATATTCAAAAATAAATCAGGGAAGAACTACAGAATTAGTGCTAAAACAAACCATTTATCAGAGAGAGAACTCAAGCATGGGAAGGTGATCTCTGAAGGACCCCTCCTGCACATCAGGGGAAAGTCAATGGGAATGCTACACATTATTTAGACTTTAAACTTGCCCCAGTATAAATGCAGCACAAGTCATAAAGTACAAACAAGACCCAAGCTGTATAAATAAAGAAAGGAAAGGAAGAAAGCCCGTACAGCTTGAGCATGGCAGAAGCTTAACAGTATGCTCAGCATCACGGCTCCTAAGCAACACAACATGCATCCAGCTGTGTTGACAATATCAGATGCCACTTGTTTGATATTTCACTTGAATTGGCTTCAAATCTCTTGAAAGAACTTCATGAATGTCATGGAAAAAGCTAAGCAGAAGGTAGACGGGTGTCACCACAGTTTTCCACAACAAACAAAAGCTATATTAATACAGTATGAATGTTTCCCCTTTCATCCAAAGGGATAAAGCAAGCACGGTTATTTTTGATCTGCTCGAAGAGATAAAAACCCATGCAAACAAAAGGCAGGGGAATCATATGTATATGTCCATTTATAAAATAACCCCCACTGCCTTTTGCGAATCTAAACAGCTGTCATCTCACATGCTGTAGGACACCTGGCCTGCCCTATCCATAAAAAGGGAATGCCTAAAAACGACAAGGAAATACCCCAGCTTGCAGGTGCTTTGCTCTCATCCAGCCCAGCAGAGAGCTTACCTTGGAGGAGACAATCCTGTTGTCGCAGAACTTCTGTGCCACGTAGGCATCCGCCTCTGAAACAGGCCGGTGCCCAACCACCACAGTTCGTGTACCGACCCGCTTCTCCTCCCCAGCACACTGTTGGGGCAATGAGAAAAGGGAACTCTTAGCTTCTAACTCAAAAAACCCCTCAACAAATCAATATTTGTAGCAACAGCTTCCAGCTTTTGGTTGTTCTTTAATTGACTTCTCCATCTCACCAATAGCAGGGAATCGTTCAGCCAAACCAAGTGGCTACATTACAGTGGTGATGGGTTGATGGCTGGACTAGATGATCTCTGTGGCCTTTTCCAAGCTTACCAATTCCGTGATTCAAGGCAAAGCTGCAGGCTCCAGGCTTCTCCCCAGGGCTCCACAAGGGGTAGAAGCTGCACCTTCCTTCAGGGAATGTTTTTCCCCTGCCAAACCCTCAAGCCCACCCAGAACATCTCCCTGCCTCCCTCAGGACATGGACTCAGGACTGGACTTTTTAAGAGCTTAATGCTATTTTTGGATGCTGTTTTACATCCAAAATAAAAACAGAAATAATGAAGCAGGCAGTGTCGCATCACAAACTCACTGCACAGAAAGTTTATTTTAAAAGAATAAGCACACATTTTAACTGTTACACAAATGCCCCTTATGTCAACAGAATGTCAGGAGAACGGATGGCTTTTCTGCTTAAGCAGCAGTGCATTTCAGTCTCATTTGCTCTGTGCAGGTCCAGAGACCCCTTGGCACGTGGCTCAGAGGGGAAGGACCAACTCAGATAAACACGTTTCTTCTAAATATTCTAGCAGAACCCAAGTGTCCCACATCTGTGGGGCTTTTTTTTCTTAGCAGAGAACAGCTGACTGTCCGAAACTGCAGCCTCAAAAAAGGAGGCATCAGAGATGATTGCTATTCTCTTACGTTGTCCAAATTTTAAAAGCCCATCTATCAATACAACCATGAAAGTCAATTGAGGCTCAGCCTTTTGCTATCAACTTCTTTGGGATGAGCTGGGAACAGCTACTGCTTGATGGCAGTGGGCCAGGTGAGGGCAGCTAATTACCAACATCATTTATGACCTGAAGTAATCACTACATAGAGATGGCAGAATTAAGCTTTCCGCTCCAAACAATTCCAACATACTTAGCCTAAATTTGTACCTCTCTCCTTCCCTGCCTGTGCACCTCCCAGCTCTCCCAAATTTCAGGGAAACTATTGCAGCACCCTGCACAGAACAGGTTGGCACGTGGTCATCTTGGTAAAAATTAGCAAACTTGGGTAAAAATTAATGGCAGAGACCAACTTCAACATGGGATGAATTCATGCTCTGCAGAAGTGAGCTATGGAAACCAGTGTCCCTGTTACCTGCTTCCTTCATTTTCAGAAAAAGTAGTGGGGGAAAAAAGAAACACATTTAATTTAGTATGGCTGCAAGAAGCACATCAACCAAAAACTAATCAAAAGGAATTCCTTTCATGTGTGCTGAAGATATCTTCAAGCCACAGAGTAAAGACAAATAACTCACAGAAACAGATCTAACAGAAACCACAGGCATTAAAAAAAGCCATCTACCAAACCAGAGATAATGATACTGTACAAGTACAAAGCTCAACCATTTGAATGAAATCACAGCTTATATTAAATATATGCAGAAGAAAGATTAAACCACATTACACGGCTTAGATCTCACGAATAGTTTGAAGTCCAATCACTCCTGCATTGTTCCACGTATCACAGAAGTAGTAGAGAAGGCGACATGATTTACTAAGAAAAAGCCAACAAAAATAACAACTCCCAAACCAGCCTGTTCTGTTTCATTTATCCTCAGAACCAAGGAGAACAACACGTGTACAACTCTAAAAAGCTCCCACAAATTTCACATTGCCTCCTCAAACTGCCAGGTCGGCTGAGCACGCCGACCTCCCCGCCTGCTCAGTACTGTTACCCAACCAATATATTTTTAATTGAAATTCTTCTTGCCAATTTTTATATTACTCTCTGCACTGAGTCACTTCTGTGTGAGTACAAGCAACACTTTGACGAAACACTTAATAATTTAGCAGCTAAGGCTATGCTTACCCACACAGACCACATGCTAGGCAGATCTCCCGATCTAAAGAGCGAGCTCCATCGATCTGAATCAACTGCACTTCCAACTGTGTCTGTGAGAGCTGATAACCTGCCTTGTCCTAAGGGGAATATCCCTGCGTTTGCTGCTCTGAGAACCCATAGGTCTGGAAACAAACAGCTGGAGCTGAGCAAAGCTCAGGGCAGCCAGAGGAACTGGGACCAAGGTGACTTCTGCTGGGTGGCCACATGTACAGGAGGGGCGGCCAGGAGCAGAGCAGGGCACAAAGTTGCCATTTAAACACACGAAAAATAGAAATTAAGAAAACAGTAACAGTAGTGGCTCTGAGCAGGTGCTCAGGGGATCCATCCCAATGACCACCAAGCAACATGCACCTACAAAGTGCATAGAAGGACAATATGATGAAAAAAGGACCAATGCCATGGAAGAAAGGAAAAAAAAAAACAACTCTTCTTCACCAAGAGCAAGGGTAGCATGATCAGCACATAACCATGCTGCAGGGGGCTCAACACCTGAACCTTATCCCTTGTCCCCAGGAGAGCATCTCCTACCCAAATTACACTTTTCTCAACAAAAGCCAAGGCACAGAGCAGCAACAGAAGGTCCCCCTTCCCAAGGACATGCGGCCTTGCTGCATGCACCCACTGTCACCTTCAGCAAGGACAATGGGCTTGCAAAGAGCAGAACCCAAACCAACCAAGATTCCTGGAAAAGTTGATCTGGCAAATAAAGCCAGTGATAAAAGCACAGAGAGCAATGGAGGGTGTGGAGAACAAGGGAAAGAGCCACTTGAAAGCTGTAAGAAGGGTGGAGAGAGGAAACCTTAGTGTTCTTTCTTCTTTTCCAGATAAACTCCCTGCAGGAACCAGCCCTTTCCTGGAGCGAGCAGCACAGCCCGGCCCCAGGAGCATCACTGGGGGCAGCCCTGCAGGCACAGGCCCTGCTAAGCTCATGTGGGGAAGCGAGCTGTGCCAAAGAGCCTGGAAATAGAGCACTTATGGCCTTGATT
Source organism: Lagopus leucura (assembly GCF_019238085.1). Taxonomy (NCBI): domain Eukaryota; kingdom Metazoa; phylum Chordata; class Aves; order Galliformes; family Phasianidae; genus Lagopus; species Lagopus leucura. The sequence continues at coordinate 3,185,650 of NW_024962270.1, forward strand.
AATCTGCCGGTGAGAGGAGCCAGACGCAGGCAGTGACCCTTAGTTCTCCTAATGAGAGGCCCCGGCCACGCGTGCTGTTACAGCAGCAGGAGGCTGGAGTCCTGCCTCAATCCTCTTGGCTAAGGGGCCTCCACCTAGCCCCCTCACCAGCATGGGCTGGAAAATATGGGACAGCGTGGTCATTTCACGTCCCCCAGGATGGAGACTGAAGCAGGCAGGGATACAAGGGATCAGCTGGTGGCAGAGGAAGGAGATGGCTTCTGGCAGAGCTGGGAAGGTCCCGGTGAGGCTCTCAGTGCACCCCAGTGCAGCCCATGCCCCTGCTCAGCCTCACAGCCACCAGCCTGCCCTTTGGCCAAGAGCTTCATGGGTCATTCAATGCCCTTTAATTAACTTCCTTTTGCTCCAAACCTGGTAGTTTGAGCTATGGAAAAAGCCTGCTCTGACCAGAGCTGGGGGCGGTTGGCGCATTTCTGTGTTGAGCATCCCAAGAGACACGAAGCACTATGGGGATGAAAAAGCCTAAGAGCTTTTCGGGTGCTTTTTTGCCTGTCCACAAATCATGTAGCACCACACTTTCCCAGCACATACACCGCATCGTCTGTAATTACAGTTTCTGCTCAGCAGCAATTTGCAGAAAGTCAGGATCAGTCGTGATGCAGAATGCCTAACAGACCAAAGCCAGCAGCTACCAACTGGGAAAACCTTACTCAATTGCTGCTATTTTGTGGAAAGTATGCTGCTACTGTTCAAGCGCAACCACTGCCCTCTGGAAGTTTTCAGGATCTCAGCTCTTCCCTCTGCCTTGCAGGAGCCAGGGTTACAAAACCCTCCTTCTCATTGCAGCAGCATTTTTTTTTGGCAGACCAAAATAAAGTTCAACCAGCATGCTGCCGGCATCTCAAATTCAGTATCGCAGGAACACTCCAGAGCTGAGAACAGAAGAAGGATTTTGAACAAGAGCCCAAACGCTTTTACAGCAGTGACAAAGAAAATACAGCGAGGTCTTCCCTCCTCCAGACCTCTCCCCCTCCCCTTCCAGCTCACGCTGTGCACACACGTCTGCTTGAGGGCAGCTATTTTGGAAAGGCAGAGAGCTCTCCAGAGCACAGGCAGCGATTTGCTCTGGCAAAAATTAGCGAAAGAGCAAACTGGATAAAAATAAAAACAAAAAAGCTCAAAGATTGCAGTTGTCAGTGCTTGCATCAGTCCCAACAGCTATAATTTGCTGGTTTTCTAGTTGTTTTCTGGTCCTTTCAAAGCCTCGGTTCTTCAGTTATAGAAACAACAACTAAAATCTAAATGCCATGGTGCGCTTGGTGACATTTCTGTAACCCCATGCTTCCCCAGCCACCCGAACCTGTCCCAGCTCTGACTGCAGGAGAGCAGCCCCTGGGCAGCCAGGCACTCAGCCTCAGCTGCTGGGACCCTGCTTGTTTGCCCCTGCTTCTTCAAATTAAGTTTTTCCTGTTCTCAACAAGTTAACACTGTTGTCTTCTAACCCTGCCCCTGCTGCTCTGCAGAGAAACACGTACAAGAAAGTAATAGGGAGGGGGGAAGGGAGAAGAGAGAGATATCACCTGGTTCAGCCCTTGCTCCCAGGCAGAAGCAGCTTCAGGTGCCCCAGACCCCATGCGCAGTATTCTCCTCCTCCAGGTCACTCCAGCAACCAGATTTATGCTCTGGGCTGCACATGCGGCTAGACCAGCTACTGGGAGCAGAGCAATTAGCCCGGCAAGAAAGAAAACCTCAACACGTGGCCTGTAATTGTTTATCCTCAGGAAATCCTTTTGGCTCCTGTTCCCGTCAGGCTGGGTAGCAGAGCCGCACAGTCAATCCAGCCCAGCACACATTACCCATCCACAGCACCGGGATCCGACAGCCTGCGGGCAGAGCACAGCCAGCTGCACAACGTCAGGGGTTCGAGGCAGGGAGAAATCAGTTCATCCGTGGGAACTTAAGCCTCCTGGAGCAGAGGACTGAGCCAGGCTGCCTGCCGGGATGCTGGCGCACAAGGGATTTCAGCGTCACGGCCACGGAAGCAAGCGGGGTGCGAGCTGTATTGCTGTGTGCAGGAGAACTGGGCAGCATCTTGGCTGGGATATGGTCCCAGTGACTCATGGCACATGCAGCCCAGCCATTCCCATCCTGCCCGACCCCAAAGCCTCTTTCCATAGACAGGGAAAGGAAGAAGGGTGTTTCTGTCCTCACAGCTATCAGGACAAGTTTCTTCACATGCACGACTTCCTCTCCCTGCATGTTTGATCTTCCCACCCTGCACTTACCGGAATGGTATCTGTTAAGTGAAAAGTCCCACTTCCATCCATTCAACTTCATTTGGAAGAAGACACCCAGCAAAAAGGGCTGAAAATGAGGTGCTCCACAAAATTAGATGGGCCAACAAATGCGCCCTCGCTGAGCAAGCATTCATAGAAAAGGTGAGCTGGGAGAAAGAGAAGAGGGGGAAAAAAAAAAAAATAAAGGAAAAAAAAGTAACTCCCTTCAACTGAGTGAGAACAAACCCAGCATGCAGAACTCCGAGCCAGGAAAGCAGTGCTGCAGCTAAGGCTGATGCAGCCCGGCCGCCCGGCCCCGCAGGACGTTACATCACCGCCCAGCCCCACGGCTGTGCTTTGTTCCAGCCCAGGGGAGGAATTACATGGGAATCATCATCAAAGATGGCAGAGCTGCTCATGAAGTGGATTGTATTTCCCTCAT